>NC_058042.1:2880833-3205000 GCF_020085105.1 Siniperca chuatsi | reverse complement strand
AGATATTTTTGGTTGTTACACATAAATTAGCGATATTACAGGTACGTTCAGATGCTTCTTCCCATCACACGTGTCTTAACCCCCTTCCTACCTACCTTTCTACGGTTGGGTGATATAATATAATGAGGCTTTATAATTTACTACGTCATGATATATATCGATATCGCAATATAAAATTAGATATACTGTCATATCACCCACTCACACCTACCATAGGAGAATGCAAAAAAACAAAACAAAAGGTAAGAAATCATCCACATAACCACCATCACCTAATATCAAAATCTAAAATCCATTTCCCACCTCATGGAAATTATCCTCGGTGATGCCACTGTCTTCAATGTGAAGAATGCTTTTGAGCGTCTGCACGTAAAGGAGGTCCACTTCCTCCAGATCCTCCAACATTAGGGGGATGCAGCACAGCTGTTTCCACACCAGGGGAGCCAGGTGCAGGTCCAGGGGCTTCTTGGTGCGGATGGCCACGCCCATCAGGATGCCCAGGAACTTGAACTGGAGCATGTGCTCATCCAGGCATGCGGATGGGTTGAGGAGGAACCTAGGCAGACCGAAGGAGACAGAAATATTGCTTGGTTTAAATTTGTTTTCAAGTGATGGGTTGAACATGAGCGCTATGATCAGGAGACTCCGGCAGTGATGGAGCTGGAGGCAGGCATGAGAAGAGCTTACGGAAATTATATACTGAAATTATTAAATATACATGCGCATCAAGGATGAACTGAGCACATAAATGGACTTTATGGATACTTGGATTATGCTACATGAGAATTTAGAGAATAAACGTTGCCATCCAGCCTTACAAGCTAAGACAGGAGAGTAATTATTCCACAATATTACATTTTGGGGGATTCAGTAATGATATTCCAGTATGTTGAACTTTATGAAAATAACAGGTTTTGTTCTTGTTTTCTACAGTTTGTTTTGAAAACATACTTCAAGTTGCATTTTTCCCAACTGGGGGTGAAGCTACACTCGGAGCTACTTTGTTTGACTCTCGTGTTTCAGGGTGATTCTGCTGCAAAAGATGAACACACAAGAAGGCTGAAAATGCCATGTGGCTTCAACCCAGGATGTAAGAGAATTTAATAAGAAAAATTTAATAAATAGAGAAAGAACGAGTCTGGTTTGGGGGAGATAATATAAAGAAAAGGCAAAGAACATCGTAATCCTGTGTAGTCTGTGTCAGCAGTGGAGTATAGGGACGCATCAATGAACTGCCAAACTATCAGTATTGATCAATATCATCTTTAAAAAGGAATATCATATCAATTAATCCAGTATTATTTTTATTGACGGTATTTGTCAGTTAATGGCAGAATTAAAGCTTTATGGTTTTATTTAAATATCACATACTTTAAAGTAGACATGTCTGAAAGTGTTATGCACTCGCTATTCAGTATCAGCTGTTATAGGTGGGAAAATCTCATATTGATATTAACGTCAACAGTGAATCTCTTTGTAAGATAAAATGAGAGAACAGGAGAACATTTAGTGTCGACAGTCGGGATCGATAACGACGGGCCTGCACGCTCCTGCATGGCTTCCCTCACCTGTCTCTGTTGTAGCCAACCTCTGCTGTGGCGTTGGGGGAGGGGATGAGCAGGTCGACCACTCCCGTCTCCAACTCCTACAAACACACCCACAAAACAAAACGAGAGAAATAATAAATAATAATAATAAAACTTTATTTATAGAGCACTTATCAAAACAAAGTACAAAGTGCTTCACAACAAGAGAAATAAAACACCACGGTGAATGACGAAATATTAAGAAATAAAATACACAAAAGCAATAAAATAAACAGTAAAATAAACAACCAGTTCAGGTAAAATCAGGATCTGCTTTCAGATAAAAATGTGTTTTGAGACGAGACTTAAACGGAGACACTGACTCAGACAGCCTGATGTCTTCGGGCAGGTTGTTCCAGAGCCTCGGGGCCCTGATGGCAAAAGCTCTGTCCCCCTTAGTTTCCATCCTGGACTCAGGAACAGACAGGAGACCCCTGCCCGAAGATCTCAGACTACGTGAAGGTTCATAAGGGATTACAGGGTCTAAAATATAGTCTGGGGCCATGAAGAGCCTTAAAGGTAATCAACAAGATCTTAAAATCAATCCTGAAACAAACAGGGAGCCGATGTAAAGAGGCTGAACCAGGTGTGATGTGGTCGCACCTCTGGGTCCTGGTTTACAGCCGAGCAGCTGAGTTTTGTACAGTCTGCAGTCGTTTCACAGTTTTTTGATTAAGACGAGTGAACGGGCTGTTACAGTAATCGAGGCGCAAGGAGATAAAAGCATGTACAACAGTTTCTGCATCACTAAGATTTAAAATAGATCGGATTTTTGCAACGTTTCTGAGGTGATAAAAACATGATTGGACGAGCTTAGTGAAATGTTGCTCAAAACATAAACTGCTATGAAACAGGACACCAAGATTTCTTGCAACAGGCGAGAAATATCACTGTATCGCATGACATCCGGTAAACTCCTGGCTTATCAAGAGTCATTTTAACAAACAAGTTCAGATTTTGTACTTGACGGATCTGTCCATACCTGACACATCTCTGTGATGGTATCATCAAAGACCCCCCCGGCATCATCAGCCCCCTCTCCCACCAGTTTGACCTTCCAGGCCCTCGAGGGCAGTCGAAGGTCTGAGGCGTTCAGCTTCACAACCTGGCGAGCGATCTGCACAAAGATCGGTTTACACTTCCGTCCCCTGCAGAGAGGTACAGGGAAAAACACTTCACCGCGCGTACTGGTGCCAAATACTGTGGGAATAAGTGTGTGTGAAAGTCCAGTGGAGTACTGACCGTGTGGAGATCCGTTTGACAGTGATCTGGGGGCCGTAGTTCTTGCCCTGCACCATGGTCTTGCCTATGGAGCGCACCATGGGCAGAGTGTACACTCTGGGGGCCAACAGGGGCCTCAATTGGCCCTGAACAATCCCCCAAGTACCAGCGTTATAGTGGGACGTACAGCTCTGCAGAGTAAGAATTACATTTACATCATTACATAATGAAATACAGTGTGTGATGTAGCTTTTACTGCCTCCTAAATCTTAAGCTTTGTTACTTTATTTTAATAAAAAAGACCAGTTTGTTCCTCGCAGTGGGACGTCCCATGTCATTTGCAGAAGTTTGATGTAAAATAATTTTTCTTTTAATATTTAGTCTCAATTTATAGCCTGGACTGAGGTTTCACGTACTACCTCCGTGTGTAACATCTCCTCAAAGCAAAGACAACCTCTGATTCGTGTTTGAAGATGGCTATTAAATTTTTACGATCTACATTTCGGTAATTGTTTTATCTGCAAACTGAGAAGAGCGAAGTTTCCTGTGTGTGTGTGTGTGTGTGTCCTGGTTCTTTGCCTACCTGGTTGTTGGGGCTGAGGTTGAGCAGTCTCCACGAGGAGTACATGAGGTCGGAGAAGTGGTAGAGGAGTCGTAGGCGAGCCCTGACCGCCTCGATGCTGACCTCTTTCAGCCCGTTGTACTGAGGAGGCACCGCCACAGGAAGACCCAGCTGGAGGGGAACCGACGAGCCTGAGGAGGAGACACGAAGACCACGACGGGAGGGAGGTATTACAGGAGGGACAAGAGGTGAGGAGAAAGACAGAAGTGGTAAAACTATAAATTAAAAATTGCAAATACCACAAATTCAACTTGGTGAGTTGCTGCCACAGATCACGTTGAACACAGAATTGTAAATGTAGCATGTAAAAACAAGTTCTAAACATAAAAAGTTAAAAAAGAAGTTTCGAAACAGCCATGTTGTCGCAGCCATGCAGGACTCCATCTAAGTAAAGCTATATTTTCTGAGGTATTTACACGTTTTCTGTTTTACTATCACATGAAAACAGTTCTAAACAGAAAACATCTCTGGATTCAGCAGCTTTCTATCCCCAATACAATGAAATTCCTCAGTGTTAGTTCACCAAACAACGGCGGTGCCTCATCTGACAACAATGTGCTGTGCCCCACTTTGGTATTTACTACACGACCCAGCAGCACAGCAGGAAATCTGACCTCCCGGATAAAGTGTCTGCCCATTAGACAGCAGCGCCATGGCGGGGGGCATCGTGTTGATGTTAGGACGAGTGAGTTTGTGTGTCTAACCTGGTGCTCGAGGCGGCACAGAGGGAGCCGTCCATGCAGCGCTGTGGCAGCGTCCAGCAGAGATCTGGTGGATGTTTTTGCCCTGCAGCACTGTCGCCACTGTAGGCTCTCTGACATGGTTGGTGTGGCCCAGACCCAGCTACACAACAAAGGCACAGTTCAAAGTCACGTGAATTAAGTCATTTATAATAAGCTATCACCCAAATTAAACATGGATTAATAATTTACAATCAAGAGACTTTCGGGACAAGTGTGTATAAAAACTGCTGAAACCTTTTAGAAGCACAGAGGAACATTTTTAAATCATTAAATATAGTGTCGGGCTGTAAACTTAACACCTCATCACATTTGACAAAATAATCTTAACTCCGCTTACTAACTTTCAACCACATCTCAGTCTTAATCAGCAAATGGAGAGTTTGACTCCATTAAAACTGAGCAAACTCTACCTGCTGATGAAGACTTGATGCGACTGAATGGTCTGTCAAAAAGCTAGTAAGTGAAACTTGTGTTAAGTGTTTTTTGTCAAACTACTGTTTACAAGATCAAGAATGAAGAATTTCATGTGTATCTCTTCACATTGTATCTCTTAAACTGTATTTTTCAGATTATTTTTTTAGAGTAATTTCTTCTATCAATTACGTTAAAAATCTGGCGTATTAATGTTTTTTATCCTGTTATTCTCCAAGACAATTACCATTTTCAAATCTTTCTGTTTCTACAACACATATAAATCTGTTTCTTTACGTTTTTGTTTTTTTTAATCTAATGATGATGAAAGTAAGAGCAATTAAAAAGTTTATCATTACAATGCTTTGGATTTATGTGGGTTACACAACCAGATGTCTCACGTCATTATCTTAAGTTTCTGAATACGACGACGTATGAGACCCCAACCGTCCCAATCACTCGTCTTCTTCTCTTTCATCAGATATGATTAAATCTTTTTACTTTTTATAAGTTAGATTTTGTAAGTAAAACTGCAAAAAGGGATTATTTTCATTTTTGATTATTGTTTTGATTAATCATTTGGTCTGTAAAATGTGAGAAAATAGTGAAAAATGTCCGTCGCAGTTTCCAAGACGACTTATTCAAATTCTTTGTTTTGTCTGAACAACAGTCAAGCACTCAAAGATATGCAGTTTACTATCATAGAAAACTAAAATCTGACCAAATATTCATAGTTGAGCAGCTGGAGCCAGTGTATTTGTGGCATTTTTTTTTTCTTATAAAATTACTTAAACGATAAATTACCCAAATTATTGGTTCTTTCTCTGACAATTGTTTAATCAACTAATAGTTTCAGGTCCGTTTGTAAGATTATTTGTAACATGTTATAAGATTTTAAAACTAAAATAACATGATGCACAATTTAAACTCAGATTGTGGATCAGGTTGATTCCATGAATATAATGTTTTTCTAGTTCATTTTTCCAGAGCAGACGGCGGCGGAAGAAGGTTATAAATACTGTTTCTTCATCCTGACATCATTGTTATTGACACTTTGCCTTTGCCGCCCCCTGTTACATATCAATATTACCATAGAGACTGACTGACAGCCTTTCAGTGTGGGTGTCAGCAGGTTACCTGTCCCTCTGAGTTGCTGCCCCAGGTATAAACGTCTCCCGTGGAGGAGAGCACCAGAGTGTGTTCAGCTCCTACAGCGACATCCTGGATGTGGATCCCTGACAGAGCCGGAACCTGCTGGGGCCGGTTGTGGTTCCTGGCTCGGCCTTCTGGTAAGCCAATTAGACGGTCTGCAACGGGGGAGGAAAAAATAATTATTTGAATGATGTGTTAAAGAAAGAAAACACACAAAAGTCTATAAAACATCAGAAAATAGAGAAAAATGCTAAACAACATTTCTTAAAGCCCAAAGGTTATGTCATCAAATGTCAAGTTTTGCCTGACCAACAGTCCAAAACCCAAAATATTCAGTTTACCATGATGTAAGCCAAGAAAAGGCAGCAAATCTTCACATTTGAGAAGCTGGAACCATTAAATATTTGGCATATTTGCTTGAAAAATACTTAAATGATTAATCAATTATGTAATCATTGCAGCTCTAATCATTATCATATTAGAAATCAGTGGAGGAGTAAAGAAAAGATCAAACCGTAGCGTACCTTGGCCGAACGTGAAAACTTTGCCATCTTTGGTTAAAGCCACAGAGAACTGGGTTCCACAAGCCACTTTTTTGATGCCGATTCCACACAGCACGTCCACTTTCTGAGGAATTAGAAATTCAAAATAAACCTACATTACATTCACTCATAAAAAAAAGATTAAAAGATATAATTAGTTTCATAGGTGAACATCTTCACTTAAGCTTTTACGGCTCAAATGAAGCAGCAGGCCTCGCGGGGCCACAGCGCCTACCTGAGGCGACGACTTGGCTGTGGAATTGCCAAGTCCCAGTTTTCCATAGTCTCCGTCACCGAAAGCCCAAACCATCATTCCATCAGCAGAGACGACTAACGTGTGGTTCAAACCACAAGCCACCTGAGGAGGGAACACATGGCAACATAAACTCTGAGAGGTCGTCAATCATCTGTGTTTACTGAAGCTTCAGCATGTTTCAGCTGTCAAAACACAAGAAAGAAAGAAAAACAGTCAAAAAGATGAATGCTTCTTTCTGTAGTCCTGTCTATGAACGTGGCAACGGTAATCATTAATAAAAACAGTAGAGTCTGCAAAATCATTAAATAAATGTCACCTTTTCCACCTTGGTAAGCTCTAATGCTGTCCTACCTGTCCGACTTGGTAGCCCTCCAGAGCGGTGACCTTCTCTGGTAGCTTCTTGTTCGAGGTGTTTCCCAAACCCAGTCTGCCGTAATCTCCATTACCAAATGTGAAGAGCTTTCCATCAGCTGTTACCACTGCCGAATGTTTGAACCCACAGGACATCTGAAGGGCAAAAAGAGCAAAGTGTCAAATATGTGACTGGAACCAAGATGCCAAAATATGCACCAAATTCGTATATTACTGTTAGGCACCCTTGAACTAAATGCTGCATTGCAATTTCGACTTTTGCCAGAAATGAATAGAGTCCCTTTTTACAGTACCCACTGTGTTCCTAAATACTCCCGAGGAGGGAAAGACTGACCTGCACCACCTCCTCTCCTTGCAGGGCTTCAATCTGTCTCGGTCGGCGCTGCCGGTCGCTGTTCCCGTGACCTAGCTTACCGTAGTCCCCGTCCCCCCAGCTGAACACCTCGCCGCTCTCCGTCAGAGCCATGGAGTGACCGTCGCTGCCGCATGATGTCACCAGCTGAGTCACAACAAAACCTGAGGGACAAAGAGACGACCACGCGGTCGGGGTGGAGGTTAGCACATGACAGTTGTTGAAGTTACATTGATTTCAGAATATACATTTGCACATGAACATTTCATATCTTCTGCCGATCATCTTATTTTCAGGCTCACAACTCTCTCACCACTCAAAAACTGTATTGTTTCGGGCCTGTTACAGGTCTTAGTTATTTATAAATGTAGTTACTTAAACCTAATTAGATTCGATAAGGGATTCGAAAGGATTCAGATTCGATAAAATGCTATCAAACCCCAACTCTATCCCAGTGCCACTGTCATCAGAGGACACACATGTAAACACGTCTTACTTAACACACAAACAATAGCGACTCAGCAACAGTATGTTTGGCAAGAACAACAGATACTTCAGCGCCACCTTGAAGAGCTGAGATGACCGTGAGAACATGCAGGTCGTCAGAGTTGCCCTGCCCCAGACGGCCGTAGCTGCCCTCCCCACAGGCCAACACTGTCCCGTTAGGCTGAATCACAAAGGTGCAGTTCTGACCACACACCACCTGACGGAGGAGAGCAGGTGGTGAATAAGGAGATGAAGAGGAAACAGATGCAGGACATGAACAGCGGTAGGGCTGGTGGTATATAAAGCAGATTAACACGGGGAGCAATAATCACATTTTATGACACTGAACAACAGGGATCAGCTGGTAAAAAGCCTCTTGTATATGTCAGAGGAAACATCTGCAGTTTGATCAAATTTAAATTAAAAAAAAGATTCATTTGTACTCCAGTGATTTGGTATTATACTTCCATAAAGTTGGGGGAGTTTACACAAGATAAAAAAAAAAAGAATGGTCAAAATCAAAGCAGCACATTTTACATGTTTCTTTTCTTTTCCTAACGCAAAATGCTTCTTATGCATCTAATAGTGGCAGATTATATACACATCTACACAGTGTGACAGGCAATAAATGTATTTACTTTTGCAGTAAAGGATAAAAAACTACAACTACATGTATCCTTTAATCTCACGTGATGTAACTGGATTAAAGGCAACAGGCTGGTGTTTTGAGGATGCAGTTTAAAAAAAGACACGACAATCTGTGGATTGTTTTATGTGCGGTCTGTGTACCTGTTGGGCCTGAGAGAAGGACGGGGCAGCGGTTGGCACCAGGATATTTCTGCCAGCCTCTGCCAGCTGGCCGTGTCGCCCTGCACCCCACAGATACACATCACACTTCCCCCCGAGGTGCCAGTCCTGCAAACGCCCAGCAAACACACACACATAAGTAAAAAATCGACAGCAAGACAAAACGTGAGTCAAAATAGCAGTTACCAGGGTCTAAGCAGCATAAACAAAGACAAACCATTTATTACAGCTAATCTAAGTATCAATCTAAATTACCTCTGGTCTAGAAGTGGCCCAGGACATGATCTGTTCATCCATACCAGACCCCCATTTGCTGTTGTCCTGGAAAAACAGAGTGCAAGGACTGTTATTATATACAACAGTAGGTGTTAATTAGGTTATAAATGACAGCAGTTAAAGCAGCAGCAGCCTCCCTCACCATGAGCAGAGCCATTTCATCTTTGGGCACAGGCTCCAGGTCAGGAACAGAGAACGACTCGGGGAAGGTAGCGCCTCGAGCGAGGGCCTCCGCCGCCTTGACTGTTGTAGAGAAGCAGTCCAACCAGGCCCACTCGCTGGCACACCAGATGGCGGTGCCAGACTCTGGTGGGCAGTGTCTGAGGGGAGGCGGCACAGGGGGGCGACACAGGAGCTGGTCCAGGTGGAGACCCACAGCCAGGGAGGCTAGGCACTGCATATAGGGGCTGTGGACGAGTTGCTCCCCACATACGACATGAGGCTAGAAGTTGAGAAGAAAAGGAAACATGAGCAACGCGTGGCAATGATGGAATCTGGAAGTAAAAATCACCCTCAGGCGCTCTACAGTAACACTGTTTTTGGTTATGTGCAGTAATGAACCATTTTGTTGTACCATCTTTTCTCAGGGCACCTGGTCTACCTCTTTTGATTTACAGTCTGGGATTTTTGTCACATTCAGTAGTAGGTCTTAACTGTACACACATTTAAACTTAATTAAAAAACTCTAAACTTTGGAGCATGAAAAAACAGGGACAGCAGAACAGGAGCCAGAACATTTCCAGTTAAAACCTCTTATCACCACGCCTACGTGTACTGTAGCTGTGTTGCTTTCTGGTGTATTATCTTTGTGAATGTGGGTGGGGAAACAAAATCAGACAGTGTGTACGATTATTAACAGCGACGTATCAATGCACCTACAAAGAAAGACCTGCTTCCTCTGATTCAGCGTGCATGATGCGCCACCATTTAATGAGCAGCTGCGGTCATAAAGAGCAGCAATGCATGTCGTAACTCCTGCACTTCACAGTTCACACTCAAAAACACATTTTTCACCTGTGATGATTACGACGCACCACACAATCACAGCTGTCTGCTCGGATACATTCAAGTAGTAATACAGCTGGACCCTTTCTGACTTGATTAGACTGAATATAATATGTATGTTCATATATGGAATTTATGTGTTGCAAAAAATAGATTTGCACCAATGTAAAAAACAAATAAATGCAGCTCAAAGTGCAGATCAGTTGAAAAGATTGCTGCAATTGTGTATACTGAAAAAAAGAACCTCCTCATTCAGACTTTAGCTTGTGAGTGAGACTCACAGTCCGCCACAAAGACGTTTTTAAATTGTGACAAAACAATTTCCTGCTACCAAGATCCAATCAGTCTGCAATCAGCACAATGCTGAAAATGTGTTCACATGGTGTTTTGTTTTGTACACATTTCCATTTATATTATTAATATTAATATAGATTATGATGATTTAAATGGGGTTAGGCAGTAGATACATTAATGTACCTTCTCGTAGGCGTACTGCTCCTGCAGCATGACGGGGAGTCTCTCCAGGAAGGCCCTCATGCAGGGCGCCATGTTGAGGCCGACCACGCCCTGCTTCTTCAGAGCTGTGCGGCAAGTGGCCAGCACATGGTTGGACGCCATGAACTCTTTGGAGCAGTTCACAACCAGCACATCCTGGAAATAAGGCGGAGCAGAGAGTAAATAAATATTTATTTAATTTTAGTGATGCGGCTAGAAACGTGGAAGAATACGAATCAGGTCAAGATGTCTTACCTTTGACCTGTTGGAGCAGACAGCGACACCCACATCTGGGATCCAGACAATACTCTGGATCGCCCCTGAACCAGCTACCACTGTCTGGAGCACTGACCCGTCCTGTTGGACACACACACACACACACACACACACACACACACACACACACACACATAATGACTCCAGTGGAAAGGTATTCAGTGTCACTGTAAACTGCAGTGTGATCTACGACTACCAGTAAGATGAGTGTGTAAAGAATCAATTGTTCTTTTCACCTCTATGCTGGCATTTTCTGTGTTACACACATACATCTGTTTATCTATGTGACTTGTACCTGCAGTAATACCATACACCCTGTGTGTGTGTGTGTGTGTGTGTGTGTGTGTTTATTTCTTACCCGCAGGGACCAGATGTTCATGAGGCCTCCCACTCCTCCAGATGCCAGAGCCAGACCGTCGGGGCTGAAGGCCAGCGTTCTTACTGGAGTGATGTGGCCCTTCAGCTGGAAAACACACATCGCTCCATCTCGTGACCACCGGGAAGACTGCAACACAGTGACAGCATGTAAGTGGAAGAACGCACCATCTCTGCTGAAATACGTTTTGTGATCTGGTCTTCTACAACTCAATGTATGTACGTATAGAGAGAATAAGCAGCATGATAAATTGGTATGAATCTACATGTATGGTCAGAAATATTTAGAAGCTGAGGCAAAATTCATCAAATGTCTAGAAAAACACCATGAACATTTTACTTTATATTACATCAATAATCGCGCATGAAAAAAGAACATCTGACGTCATCAGTCAGGTGACAATTTCGAGTAATTTCGAGTAATTATTTATGAATGTTTTTAAGTACCGTGAATTTAGGTTTTGCTTCATGCTCCCACCATCCTTCGGAGTCAGAGCAGGAGGACTCTGGGAAGTTACAGATGTCTTGAGGAACAGTCCAGACGGAGACCAGGCCATTCTGGCAGCATCTGAAAAACACAGCGACACATGAAAGCCTACCTAACCACGGGAAATATTCTTTCATGGAAATACATCATCCTTGTGTTACAAACATGCCAGGGTTAAGAATGAAAAAGCTTCCTTGAGATTGCAGCAGATCGAAAGTTTCATATTAAGTCATTCAGACTGCAGGCTAAAGCCTCTCTCGTATCTCTGCATTAAAAAAAGCCTTTCTGTTCAGGGCTGAGCGTGAAACATCTGTTCTGCTGTGCAGATCAGCTGACAAATTACGGTCACCTTTACCTGCTATATTATTTTCGTTAATAGGCTGAAAGGAACTTTTTGATGTACTGAACGTAAATCTATGCATTGACCAAACATAATCATTTCTCAGACAGAGAATTTGAGGAACTCATTTAAATGTTGATGTCAACATGAGTGTGGAGGTGAAGAGAGCACATCATAAACTGTCCAAAAAAAACAAAAAACCCCAGAAAGTATAATTAGCCACAGTCCTGCCGAGTATTTGAGGACAACCTACATGGCTAACATGCTGAGGGGCTTTGGGCCACGTCCAGGCAGGCTGCACCAGGCCACTCCGTTAACCAGGGAGGGGTGTCTGAGACTCTGCAGGCAGTGCCAGCCAGAACCAGAGCCAGAGTCAGAGTGAGGGTCCGGACTGGCCCACAGCTTCACCGTCTCCTCTTTGGCACAGGTCAGCAAGATCTGACCAGTAGGACTCCACTTCATACTGGTGATTGACTCCTGTAGAAACAATACGCATTCAGTTCTGAAGAATTTGGCTATAAATCCACATATTTAAATGAAAACAATTGCTTATTTATTTTTGTATAAATAGTTTACCTTGTGTGCATCAATGACCACGATGGCTCCTTTTTCTAAGGGCTCTTTGGATCCTATCAGCAGCTTGCCATCTGCGTAGCCCACAGCAAAAGGCTTGTCTTCACTGTACCAGGCTATGTGCATCACTGCCACTGAGAGAGGATAAAACGTCACTATGGCAGATAGGTGCATTATTATCAAAGATTTGTAAACTGCTGATAATCTGGCAAGAGTTATTACCAAAATATTACCACAATAACAGAGATTCATCGCTCATTCAAAAACTCCCTCTTCATACCATCTTTCCTGTAGCAGTGCTCCAGCTCGGTGCGGTGCATACTGGAGGTATCCAGCACCTCAATTAGGCCCAGAGATCCATCCATTCGCCCCACCAGCAGCATGTCTTTGGGTTCCCCGCACCACAAGGACTCTACATCTTCTTTAGGCCACGCCAGCGCCGACACCCAGTGAGGCTGCACGTCCAAAAGGCCCTTACCACCTTAGAGGAGAGGAAAGGAGGTCACAGTTAGTGTAGAGCTGTTACCCCGGTCATTATATTACATATAATAATATGTTTACACTATATACATTATAAGCAATTTCTTTCTCCAAAATCATGGACTGTGGCTTGAACCAAGTACACAACAATGCCCACAGAAAGATAGAAATGCATAGAGTGGGTTTAATTTGCTCGTGCAATAAAGACACGGTCACATTTCAATGGCACAAGAGGAAATGTGCTCACGAAAGCTGATAAGAATGTGATTGTGGTCTTTCATCCTCAAGGCGACTGAAAGTGGCCAAGGACAGATGGTGCATGCTGCAGGATGTGTGGTGGGAGGCAGGAAAAGATGATTGGACCGCGTTCAGTCACCAGGCATATTCATTTTTAATGGGAGCTATAAAAGCTTAATGCCCTCTCATTCATATTCTGTGGACCTCACACACCAGTGATACAAGCAGGGCCACATGACACATTTTAGGAAACAGTTTTTCAAAACAACTCAAATGGAGCTCATCGTTAACATAACGAGTAATAAAATAAAGACAGAATAAAGACCCCAGAGGAGCTTGAAAAAAATAAATGTTTACCATTAACTTGCCAGATGTTGACCATTTTCTCCATGGCGGAGGCCAGATACTTTCCAGTGACACTCCATGCAAGAGGAGACAGGCAAGGATCGCTGGGAGATCCCAAACCTGACATGCCCTCTTCTGAAGAGCCATCACTGATGAGAGAGAACACAGAATAAACACAAAAGAGACCAAAACTGAAAACTGCATCTATTTATTTATTTAGCCACTTGTGGGTAGCTGTAAACACAACATCTGACATATTATCACCTTATAAAGTTATTTTGTTAGTAAACTTGTTGCCTATTTACACATCCAGCTGACACAGAATAACATTAGCATTCCTTTGAATGTCCTCTTAGCTCTGTTTTGGTATTCTCTAACACCAAGAAAAACATCAGGCTCTTTAGCTGCTAAATGCTCCACTTTCTAGCTAGTCGCTAACTTTGCCCTATTGTCTTTTGGTGCTGGGCAGGTAGCATACATTGGCTTTATCTGAGCTTTTTTGATGACAACAGCTGCCTGTTGCTTCTGGAAACGATGAGAGCAGAGTTAGCAGGCCGGAAAATCAAAACAATGAGCTAAAAGATGGTACAACGCTACGGCTGAGGGGATAATTCACTGTAGGTCCGATAACCCTCTTTCATTTTACACTTTAGACCTGGTCACACAGCGGCACAGACAAATTAATCTGCACGTCTTAATATTTGGTGAAGCTTGGTGATGTAGCTAGTTGGTGAACTTTTTTTAATCATATTTTTTCTAGTGTAAACTGTAAACAGATCCTGAACTACTGTTAGGCAAGCTAACCGCTAACACGCTGGCCAGCCAGGACATGCTAGCTCTTGTCAGTCACAATGGCTCCCCGAACATCTTTCTATTTCCTCTGTACTGTACCGCGTTTACTCCCCTTTGGTATTATGTTCTCGGGATTGAATCATTTCATTCAATAAAGAGTTTTATTAAAGAGGGGGAAACGCTCTCTGATCTAACGAGCGTGCTAAATGCTTGCTAACTGTTCGAAACTAATTTGGGGGTTTAAGTTAACCAAAGGTGAACTCAAAGTGAAAAATGTTGCTGGATTAAATGCTAGTACGACCAGGCCTTTAGTCATTTGATCCACTGTTTATGCAAAAAGTGCAGTTTTAACAAATAAGCAAAACAAAACAAATAAGACATACAATAGCTGCGGAAAAATCAATAATGTATAATAATAAAGTCCAAGAGCACAGTTTTGTAACTCCAAAGCGGACTGGTAGAGATGCACAGCGTACAACAGCTTTTCCTTTCAGAACGTAACACTGTGGTTTCCCATTAACATACTGAGGTATCTGGAGGAAGAACGTGGGACTGTAGTATTTGTGGTGCTTCAGAAAGCCTTACTCCTTATTGAAGATGCAGGTCTGCTGGAGGGCGTACTGGCTCTTAGTTACGTTCCACATCCTGACCGTCCCATCATTGCCACTAGTAGCCAACAGGCCTTTCTTACTGCACCATCCACATGTGATGACCTGAGTGAAACAGAGAAAGACTTTATTTATTACCAATATAGTTTATATCAAACAATTTTGAGATCTAAACCAGCGAGGGAACACTCCTGATCCTGTATTGACTCACTCTACTCTGGTGAGCCTCTAGCTTGATGAAGGAGCACTTTCGCAGGTCCCCCGCCATGTCGGCAAAGGTCTGCGGCCGGCTATGGTTGTTGTCGCGGTCGTGGGCGGCCAGCGTGCGGACCAGCTGCTGGGCGGCCCACTGGCGGTGCTGTGAGGAAAGCCTGGAGGACAGGCAGCAGGCCGCAAGAGCGTTGGCCAGCTCCAGAGGCCCTACAGCGGAGGGATTATGGGAAGGATGGGCATACAAATGCGCAATTAGACCTGCTCGACATGGAACACAAGGTGACAAGGTTGCCCGGTGAGTGAGAGAAGGAACAAAAATGAAAACATGAAAACACAACAAAAAGCACAGGAAAACCACCAAGGTGACCCGAGTGAACAGAGAGAAACACAGCCAAGCTGGCACAAGCATGAGTCATGTATGAAAGCTTAACAGACATTACTGATGAATTACACAAATACATGCGGATAATTATGAGATGATTAACATCTAGGTCAGCAAAAAATACATTATAAAACATTGCCTTGACATTAAACTTGTTTAAAAAAACCCTTGAATGCAATTATGCAGTTTGCTGCGCTTAAGGTCAAATTACCAGAACAAAATTTGAGGCCACAAAATAAATCATTTTGACACATTTTTGAAAGATAAAAGTATGTAATGTGGCGTAATTAATCAAGGCGGTGGCCATGTTCAGTATGTTTAATTACTCTGAAAAGTATACAAGGAAAACAAAGCAACAGCGTACACAAACAGTCAATCCAATATCTACTTACTTATCACAAGAACTACCAATATGAAATACTATGTTTGTGAGATTTAAAGACAACCAATGAGATAAAGGAACGCACAGAAACTGACCGGATAACATGGAACGCCAGCTTTTTGTTTCTCCTGCTCTTCTAATTCTACAAACCTCTTTTCTCCATATCGGCCTTGTCATAAGCAGGTCTGAGTCTGGCCCCTTTATCTGCCAGCAGGGCCACCAGAGCCTGTGTGACCACAAAGTTGGGAGAGGTGACGAGCTTGTTCTCCTCAGCTACGCCCCGCAGAAAGCTGGGCAGGAACTTCCTCTGGATGGGGTCGTCCACTGTGGTCAGATTCATGCCGGTAGCTGCAGAGATCAGGTTCTGGAAAGGAAGAAATTATTGCATTATTATGAGTTACAGCTTTAATTTTTAAATAAAAAAAAACAGGTAACTGGGAGCAGGACCTGGTTTTCTCTTCAGTTAAAGTAAATAAAGTAATTTCTTTTGCCGTATTACATAATCTACAGCACTTAAAGGAACAGTTAAAACATTTGGGAAATGCTTATTTGCTTTATTTCCGAGAGTAAAACAAATAGAGCTAATTGCAGCATGTAACTTTCCTCTAAAACCCCAATTTTTTGTTTTTACATTTCTGTTTGTGTGTGGATTAAACAAACAAGATACAGCATGTTAATTAGTGAGCTGACGTGCTGGTATGTGTACTTTTGAATTTTGGACAGAGCCAGGCTAGCTGTTTCCACCTGCTTCCAGTCTTTATGCTAAGCTAAGCTAACCAGCTGCTGACTCCTGGTCTGTACATGATGCACAAATATGAGAGTGATATTTTCTCATCGCACTCTCGGGAAGAAAGTGAATAAGTGTATTTTTAAGCGTATCATTTTAAATTTTGAACTATTCCTTACATTTTTCAAAGTGATTAACTTTTAACTATCCTATTGGACTTGAAGATCACATACAAACAAATACAAACAAACATACAAGTATTCCAGTGTTGAAGGGAATTTACAATATGTGATTTACATTAATGTTTTCGTGAGAAGCAGCATGAGCTACACAACGTGTAATAATAATACATACAGCATTAATACTGATCACTGCTGGCAGATAAAGCATCTTAACTGTGATTTTATTTCAGTATATTTTATCACAGCCTCTCATGGGCCGTCAATAAATCCTTTGTCTAAGTCAAGCAATTAAAGGCAACAAACAAATCAGTGAGTGGCACTGCACTTTTTATTTTATAACTGACTCTTGGATAATTTTTACAGGCTGTGACATTTAAGAATTGTTACGTGATGCTTCTGCACCGGTACATAACCAGCACACAGTGGGAAGAAAACACTATGTGATGTGCAATATAACTGAGCAGATCTGAGTGCTGAAAAACACAAAATAAAAGGGCGTCCTGGAGGCCTAGGGGTTTAAGACACTGACCATGTAACGCGACATCCCCGGTTCAAGTCCGACCGGGGACCTTTGTTGCATATCATCCCTCCACTCGCTCCCCTTATTTACAGTCACGTCTCAATAGTCCTCTATCTAACTAAAAGGCAAAAATGCCCCAAAAATACTATTGACAAAGAAGGTAGAGGGAATAAAATTTAATATTTGACTTTATTACAGCCAACAACTCTTGACGATGAAGTGTTAAATCAAACATCAGATCTCAATAAAGCCATGACATGAATTAAGAACCAGGCTGATGATTAATACTGTGTACCTGAGTGCAGAGCTGCACCAGCAGCTTGGCGGCGTTGGGACTGTTGGAGGCCAAGCAGCCCACTGCTGTGCTGAGGTAAGCCAGACAGGAGATGGGTTTGCTCGCCTTGGCGGCCCCACGGGGCCTTTCAGCGTGGCCGGAGCCCGCTGGAGGACTGGTGGAAAGACCGGCTCGGCCTGCTGCCGCCAGACACATTAGCCTGACCAGAGTCCTGATGTCAGTCAAACCGAGAGACTCCAGACCTGCTGCAAGGCTGCAGCTCGAGCCACTGTGTGGGAGGGAGGGAAGGGTGGAGGAGGGAGAGGGATGGAGAGAAGAGAAAAGTCATGCAGAAGTCATGTGTTGCATAACGGACAGGAAGCTCTGCTTCCATCTATCTGTCAAGTGCATTTTTAAAAAATTCAAATTAATGTTTGATTAGATTTTTTTTTCATCCAAAGGGTTGAAATTAATAAAACATTTTGGGAATATAACTGCCTTATATTTTATTTAACTGCTTTATTTCACTATATGCAGTTTTTAGTGATTAGCAACAAAGGTTGCAAATATTTCAGTATTAGTGAAGAACAGATCATTTAGGAAAACACACAGAGAAGTTTGGTACGATGGGGAAATACACAGTACACCTGAGCAATTCCTTTTTATCTGGGACATCATCATCTGACGGGTTACAGAAAGCTTTAAACCATGAAGATTTGATTTCCAAAGCTGTTATTGTTCATCTCAGAACAGAACTTGACAAAAATCTAAATTCAGGCCTGACAGAGGGAGCGTGTAGTCATATTCTTGCGTTGGTGAAGACTACCTGACAGACAGCAGGGACAGGGCTCTCATCACCATGGTCCTGGCCAGCAGCACCTGGGCTGCAGCCGTCACCCTCCTCAGAGCCATCACTCGGTCATGAGGGTTCTGGAGAGCTGCTGCCTGCTCGCCGAGGGTCACCCTGCCCGATGAACTCTTATCCACCGAGGTCTGACAGCCTAAACACAAACACACTCAGTGTACTGCTGTTACTTATGCTAAAAGAACACAGGGTTAAGGGTTGAACCAGTTGCTTTACTTCAAGTTTGATTGGCTGCAAGTCAGAGAGACACAAAACACTATATAATATCAAGGCAACAAATATGTTGCTGTCTCCAGAAGTAATGGGATCTTGAAAGTTCTCCTCACCTATCTGCAGCAGGGTCTCCTCCATACTGTTGGTGGCCGTCACCATGGCAATGGAGGCTCCCAGTGGGTCGCTGTCAGGGAACTGGACAGCCTCGGGGACGATCCTGCGCTCACTAAGACCCAACGGGCCGGCCAACAGCTCAAACTCCTCCTCCCCCGTCAGCTTCTCATCTTCGTCAACATCCAGCATGTCCCAGTCCTCTGTAGCGGGCCGGAGAAACACAAACAATGTTAAATCTAAGACAAACACACACTTCTCTTTATCGCTGCAAGAAATTTAAAATTGAGTTTGAAATGTTCATAATACACCTTACCTTCATAGACACTGTCCTGCTTTCCCAGGAGGTCAGGAGCCTGTCCCTTATACCTGAATACATATCACAGAATAAAATAACATCCGTTTTACTTCCTTTAAATAACAAGGTAGTACAAAATAGTCCAGAAATAAAACATAATGTAAAAACTAATATAAAGGGTTACCTCAAATTGTGTCTCAACGTCTCTCAAATTACAATAATAATTCAAATACTATAAAAGGAGTGTAAAAACTTTTGGCAATACTTCTGGGTCTTCCTATGCAAACACACTGAGAGCTAACAGTACTCTGCTATACCTGTTACAGAAGTCCTAGGTAACAAGTAAAGAAAGTAATAACGGTTATATTTTCAACGCAATTGTAGTAACAATGCTGGATTTTTTAGGCCAATATCAAAACTTGAGTGTTTAAAATATCTGATGATTTATCAGCCGATATTCTATTTTACATAAACAACCATTTCTGATAAGGATATCTTGAATTTACAAGATACAGCGTGTACTGAGGAGGACATGTTTTGCTCTCTGGTGGAGACACAGTTTCTAAATTACCTCCAACATATCTTTGGCATTTCAGCTCTGAAATTTCTTGTTAGTTCTCGGCTGACATGTAAGCCGATATTTCTGCAATAAGCTAATATAGCTAGCAGATGCATCAGCCCAATTTATCAAACTAGCTTTAGTAGTAACCCAAAGTTGCTCCATAACAAGCAGTTTTCACCGGTTCTCTTTGTTAGCAGCTTGGTTGTAAAGTCATAACGGGCCAAAAACATTCATAAGATACAGCCAAGAAACAAATGTCCTTCCTTGTTTGATCTTTCTCAGGTGTGCATACCTCTCCACAATGGGGACTTTGGCCTTGCTTTTGATGGCCAAGTACTTCTCTCTGCAGCCACCACACAGCAGGTAGTAGGGGTTTCCACTCCCACACTCCCCTCCGAACCAGCCGTCCACATAGGAGCCGTTACTGCGGTAGCCTTGCCGGTTGGCGCTGCGGCCGCAGCCTGGGTGGCTCTTCTTCATGTGTTGATTGAAATTGGCCACGTTGGCCTCGCACAGCTCGCACACCACCACTTCATCTCGATCGTCTGTCTCACATACGTGCTGCAAGGTGTGGTACGATTACAGAGGAACACACACACACACACACACACCCATTCACATACATGAAGACAAACGTGTATTTACACGACACACAAACAAGACAAAGTTGTTCAGAACAGCAGTTAAGCATCCATGCAATGTGACGTGTTAGAAATATGAATCAGTGACAGCTTTGCATTAATGAGTTCCTTTCCCAAACACCAGGCAATTATCAGCACTGAGAATCATCATTTTGTTGTCCAAAAGTGTTTAGCCTTTCATTTCAAGCCAGTTAGATCAATTGAGTGAGTGGGCTTTCAGGAGAAGTGTGTTGAACGAGCGAGAGTGTCTGACTCATAAAGCTGGCATTTCAGCGTGCAAGTATAGTATGAATTTACTGTGAGTGAGAAGTGATGCAGGTCAGGTAAAGAGCAGAATGGTGATGGCAGCCCTCTAGCCATAGCATAAAGTCACACACACCCATGTTGGCCAGTCCAGTACCTCCGGGATCCACATTCCCAGAATGTCGGTGTCACTGGCAAGGTCCTGGCCGAACATGGCCTCCATGGTCTCCTCGTCTAGGTCCATCTCCAGCTCCTCATCCAGGTTGAAGTCATAAAGGGCACCGGGGTCTTGTTGCTGTTGGAGGGATGAGACTTCTCGACGTGACTGGCTGTGGTGGGCCTGCACCGAGCGGTACAGTCCAGCTTAGATTGAAAGGAAGTTTAAAGTGAACTGAGGAAGTGGGAGATAAATCTGCACTTTGTTTAGACCAAGTTTGAAGAAAGGTAAAAGATGTCTTTGTGGAATATTCTTACCAGCGCGGGCTAACAGCGTGCGCGCGGCCAGGTCGAAGCGGTGTTTCCTACCGACAGCAGAGCGTCCTCTGAGCGGTGCACCGCTGGAGGCTGATGCACTGTCCTGCTCCAGACCCTCGGGACTACAAAGTACACAAATACAGGCTTTATTTTTATATACTCCTACAAATAAACAACCTTCTGGTATTCAGTGTACTAAGTGTTATTTTGATGATGATGCAACACAGATGTTTAAAATATATTAGAAAGATGGAGAAGTTAACTTTTATTGACAAACCTTTCCATACCTGTGACATATGTTCACTCTATTAATTTGCACTTACACACATAAATTAAGTGGCCCTGGCTGACTTTACAAACTTAAAAAGTAAAGAAAAGCACATCTGTCCTAAGAACCTTTACAAAATATTCCTTTTATATTCCAAATTTTAAATATTCCACAGCACCAAATAATGATTGGATCAGACATTTATGGCTGTAATCTTCGTTTTGCCTTAATAATGTGTAGTTGCTACTAAATTTCAAACCTACCCAGAGAGCCACTAACAGAGGGTTTGTTTTACTCAACATATGATTTGTTGAGTATGAAACGTATTAGTCTATACTTTGCTAATGTATGATGATAACAGTAAAATCTGTCCCTGGTACTGAAACTTTGATAGTATTCTTTCGATTTAGAATTAAGATTATGACTTAGAGGCCTTCACGGATCTACTCGGCTCTGAGGGACAGAGACCCGATCTGGGACTCGTGTCAGACCGGGTCCAATTATACTCAGTGTACTCGGGTAGAGTAGCATCTCGTTTTACTGCTACGGGTCTCGGTCTGCTTGTCAATATGTCTAATATCGATGGATTAGAGCGTACTCTGATCAGCTCTGATTACTTCATAATCACTGCAGGAGAAAATACTTAAATGACAATTATTTCTGGAATTTGATTCGCAGATATTGATACAGATATGTACGATATAAAAAATTATTTCGTCTCAATGAAAATAGGATTATCAATTATTTCTACAAAATATTATTATGTTGATGCCCTTTTTGAGCGCAGCTGCTTGTTAATTGAAAGTGCATCATGTTGCATCGTGCTGCGGGTCCGCGAAGCCCTGTAATTTTGAATACATTTTCACGTGAGAACCGTACCTCTCGCTGAAGCCCTCCTCCATTTCTGAAGCATCCGCACTGACTATGTCTCCAGGAGAGCACAGATAGGAACTCCGATCCAGAGATTTGCCTCCAGCGTAGGCTGTCGCACCCGGACAGGACGAGTCAGACCCATCACCACCGACACCGCTGCCTCTGGTTTGAGGCTCGTCGTGCTCGTCCTCGGTACATGGATGTTCAATCATCCACATGGCCAGCACTGTGATGTTCTGAGCGTCTGCTTCTCCTCGAGCACCTGAGATAACAGGAATACACACTGAATACCACACAATGATAGTCATACCACAATATTCATAGTCTAATACATGTAATACTCTCTGCTAACTTCTACCTATTTTGCTGCTAATACAGAAAAATATAAATTCATCCAATGACATTGTTTTACTTAATTATTGATTAGTAGATTGACAGAAAATGAATCGGCAACAATTTTGATAACCATTCCAGCTTCTCTAGTGTGAGTATTTGCTGCCTGTCTGTGTTTTATATTATTGTAAACTGACTATCTTTGGGTTTGAAATGTTGGTCAAACAAACCAAGACGACAACCGGAAATCTTGGAATTGTGATCAGCATTTTTCTCTATTTTCTGACATTTTATAGACAATCAATTAATCGAAAAAATAATCAATAGATAAAGCAATGATGAAAATAATCGTTAGTTGTAGCCTTAGTAGGCACGGCTCTTTCCCTCGCTCTGTCGTGATGCCAAAGTCGTAGCGTGCTATCTACCTAACTTAGATTTCAGCTTAAATGCACTGAATTAAATAAAATAAAACTGTAAACAGGGGAACTTGAGTGAGACTGACCAGTGGCTTCCAGAGCTTTGGTGATCTGGCGCAGGGAGAAGCCCATCTCCAACAGGGGAGCAGCGATGGCAGGAGGAGGGGGAGAGGTCGACAGCCTGCTGCTGGGGTCTGACAGAGCTGGAGCAAACAAACACCACAATTAGTGAAATAATTATGAAATGTGAGATATAGGTTTGAATATTGCACTGTGTGTGTGTATAACTGCTGTGCAAAAACCTTACACAATATTATAATGTGATAAGTTTTTCTTTTTCTAATATGTACTTATTTGTGTCTTTTATATATGGACTCAGTTGTCCCATAAGGAAAAAATTAACTTGGACGGAATAACTCAAATGTTGCAGGGTTTCCCACAGTGTATTACAGTGGAGCCGCCTCGCCTGAAATAAACAGCACCTCCATTAATGTTAGAAGACATTATTACACTTTTATGAAATACAGTCGGAAGTTTACACACACTTAGGTTGAAGTCATTAAAGCTCATTTTTTAACCAATCCACAGATTTCATGTTGACAAACTATAGTTTTGGCAATCCGGTTAGGACATCTACTATGTGCATGACACAAGTAACTTTTCCAACAGTTGTTTACAGACATATTATTTCGCTTATAATTCACTATATGACAATTCCAGTGGGTCAGAAGTTTACATACAATAAGTTGACTGTGCCTTCAAACTGCTTGGAAAATTATATCATGGCTTTAGAAGCTCGTGAAAGGCTAATTGACATAATTTGAGTCAATTGGAGGTGTACCTGTGGACGTATTTTAAGGCCTACCTTCAAACTCAGTGCCTCTTTGCTTGAGATCATGAAAATCTAAAGAAATCAGGAAAAAAAAAAAGAACTGTGGACCTCTACTAGTCTGGTTCAATTTCCAAACGCCTGAAGGTACCGCGTTCAAAAAATACAAAAAATAGTACAAGTACGCAGCTGTCATACCGCTACGGCAAGGAGACGCGTTCTGTCTCCTAGAGATGAACGTACTTTGGCGCGAAAAGTGTAAAAAGTGTCAATCCCAGAACAACAGCAAAGGACCCTGTAGAGGTGCTGAAGGAAACAGGTACAAAAGTATCTATATCCACGGTAAAACGAGTCCTATATCGATATAACCTGAAAGGCCGCTCAGCAAGGAAGAAGCCACTGCTCCAAAACCGCTATTTAAAAAGGCAAGGCTACGGTTTGCAGCTGCACATGGGGACAAAGAGCTTACTTTTTGGAGAAATGTCCTCTGGTTATTGATTAAACAAAAATTTTACTGTTTGGCCATAATGGCCGTCGTTATGTTTGGAGGAAAAAGGGAGAAGCACGGGGGTGGCAGCATCATGTTGTGGGGGTGCTTTCAGAGAGAGAGAGCATTTAGTTGAAGTTAATTTAAGGTTAGATATTGGACTTGTATCAGTAGCTCTGTGATGTTTGCATCAATGACGGTGATCAGACAGAGAGTTCATTCAAAGACTAACCCAATTTCCTGGGGGAAACCCGACATTTTCATTAAGTCTTCTATTGGTCAGTCATTTCAAAACATTTTGTATTAACTCGAAAACACAGCGAACAAGCCATAAACTATGCAGTTTTCATTGGCTTACATACTGCACAACATCGATATTTACATCTATGGAAATCTGGCATACTTACAGGTACCAGTTCTGTTTTGTGGTCTGTTGGGCTGGGAGTCAGGGGAGGTGAGACTCTGGCGGCGGCCGACCTCATCTGTGGGAGATGTCGGCAGAGAGGACACCGGAGGAGTCTGTGCTCGACGGGTTGGAACCAGGGTGGTAGTTGGGTAGCTTGAGAACATTTGCCTGTCACATCACAGAGAAGCATTAAAATAATAATCTCAAGTTAATCATACATGAAAAACAAGGCTAATAATTAACACTAGACAAAATGTGCAGCCATCTGTTCTGACCTGAGGAGGCTAAGAGGCATGACCCCTGGAGACTCTGAGGCAGGGACAGTCTCTGTGTCTGTAACAGGTGTGGTAGCAGTGGTGGTGTCCTCCAGCGAGGAACTCATGAAGGAGGTGGTGCTGGAGGCAGAGGGGCTGGTGGTGACTGGTGTTTGTGCCAACTGCTCACCCTCTGTACCTTCCCCCTCGCCTTCTGGTTCACTTCTCACTCCTAAGAGAGATGAAAAGACAGACAAAGCTGAAAAAATGCTTGTTGTTTACACAGTAAGGAACTCTCTAAGCACTAAATGAACAATCTAGGCACATCAAATCTCTACATATTCTCACCCGTCTTGGCCTTCGCCCCACTGGGCTCCTCCAACAGCCCGTTCACAACTAGCTTATAGATCATGGCCTGTGCCCTCTCCAGGTCTGCCAGGCCCAAGGCCCGCTTGATAGGGGAGCGCATCACTGCCCGCTTCACCATATGGCGCATGAGAAACTGCAGAGCCGCCCGCATCTCCACCTCTTCCTGGCATACTGGCGAGGTGGCAGCTGTGCTTCCGCTGGTGCTGGCATTTAGATCAGCATTGTGCCCACTGGGTGCTGCTTCCGGTAACACCTTGATGTTAAAAGAGAGAACAGGTTAGCATAAATCTGACAATATTTGACCTGGATCTGTTTCAGGTATGAGATTTCACTTACATTAGCCACCTTTTTGTACACAGATTCTGTACTTTTGCTGCACATTCAAATTAATTAAACTAAAACAGGGAAGGGAGGTGAAAAACAATAAAGAAATCTCAACATATTATCACGGATCGGGATAAAAACACTCAAGATAAGTTGATCGTGAATTTCCATTATCAAGATAATCGTGAATCGGGTGATCGTAAATATCCTCAGGAGTGACTTGAAAAAGCTGTCTAGCTCGCTAACATACAGTCCTTTATTGATTTCCTGATTTATTTTCAATTGCCAAGGTTTGGCACGTCTCACTCTCTAGGCCACAAGGCCAGCAGTACTGTTTGATGACAGAAAAGTACCACAGTGTTGTTTAGGGTTTTTTTTTTTTACCTCTTTTTACCTTTTTTTTTGGAGTCCAAAGTAGTACAGTTTGATGCCACAAGATGAACTTTATTTTTGATAAAGGATAATTCCTGTATTTATTTAAGCCTGGGGTAAATTATATATACTGATGCAATTGATGAAATTGTTGTCTGTACAATTTGACATCATGGTAGAGAAGTGAAAAATACAGGAATTATCATGTAAGAAAGAACAGACTCACACAATGTTTGTCTTTCACTAAAATGATGTATGTCCTGTCTGTGATGCAATAAAAATCTTCGTTTCTTAACTAAATGTAGATGTAAATGTAAAGAGTTTTAAGCATATTTTCATGATTATCGGGATAATATTGTGAATCGCAATTATTTTGGCCAGGATAATCGTGAACATAACCGGGTTGCAGACGCGACATTATAGAGCCGTGACCGGTGGAATTAAGGGGTTAGAGGTGCTGGTTGGCAGGTGTTGTTATCTTTGGACAGAACCAGGCTAGCTGTTTCTACATGTTTCCAGTCTTTACGCTAAGCTAAGCTAAGCGGCTGCTGGCTCTAACTTCATATTTAACAGGCAGATATGAGAGTGGTATTGATCTTCTTGCCTAACTCTCAGCAAGAAAGCGAATAAGCGTATTTGTCAAAATGTCAAACTATTCCCTTTAAGAATTTCATCATGCCACTGAAGAACATGTAAGTGATTAAACTGCTATTGTATGTATTGTATAAAACTGAGCAAACCGCAGTACCTTTGGTATAAGCAGCAGCTCAGCATACTTGCTACAGCTAAGCAGGGCGCTGAGGGTCTTCATGGCTCCCAGGTAGAGGTAGGACAGCTGCACAGCGTGGATTTCCGTCTGGGTGGCAATAAAGGAAGAAGAAGGCTCGTGACTGCGGGAGCCGTGCTCATGGCCTTTCTTCCTGTTCCCCTCAGCAGGAGTATGAGGAGCTGTAGCGAAAAGGGTGTCATTCCCGCCAACCCCTCCGCTAACCACAGAGGAGATCTCACTCTCTGACTTTGAGTTGGGTGCCGCATGTGCTTTCACCTCATCCAGGCTGTGGGACACACGCAGGTCAGAGGTCGTGGTGTTTGGAGCTGCTCCAGACGAGGCTCCGATATTATCCTTTTGTTCATTACGGTTGTGCCCCTCACTGTCTGCCTTGTCTTCATTACCGGTCGGCTCGTGCCCAGTCGAGGCTGCGTTGCGATGCTTCTTCTCGTGGCGTCGTGCGCTGAGCTTTGCAGCGGTTTCCTCGTGGATGCTGGTAAGGTAGGTAAGGTCCAACAGCAGCGATGCGGTGAGGCCACGGAAACGTACCACATCGAAGGGCAGTGGCTCGCAGGGTTCCAGGTTGTATAGTGGAGTGTCACTAGGCGACCAGAAAGTTGGGAAGCTTTAATAGAAGGGAGTGGAGAGTGAAAAGAGACAAGGGAAGGAAACACAAAGTGAGGGACAGGGCAGGAGAGAAAGAGCACAGCATGCAAGACAAATAAAAAGATGGAATGTGTGGGTATGGCACAAAAACATAATTTTATTGGGCCATGCAAAAGGGTAATGAATTTATAATGGAGGCAAAAGAGCAAGTCAATAACAGAAACATGAAGACAGTAAATCAGAGCAAGGAAAAACGGAAGGTGAAAAAGTGATTAAAAAGAAAGAGGCTAATGCAGTGTGCAGTCAAGATATGTGAATACAGGCAGTGAAGAAACATTCAGCTCCATCTTTGTTTCACAATACATTTTATCAGCCATGTGGTCATACTGCTGATGACCGTACGCCCAGACCACAGTATGTGTCACATATAGTGCCCTCCAAAAAGTATGTGAACAGCAAGGTCAAGCTTTATATTTTTGCTATTCACTGAAGACATTTGGATCTGAGATCAAAAGATGAATATGAAACAAGAGATCAGAATTTCAGCTTTTATTTCCTGGTATTTACATGTTTTACAATTTTACAACATAGCACCTTTTGTTTCAGCCACACCCATTTTTAGGTGAACAAAAGTGTGGGAACATGTGACTGAACATGTTCCCTGAACATGTGACAGGTGCTTCCTGTTGCATTGATTGTTCAAACATTAAAAAAGCTGTGAATGTGTAGTCTTGGTTTTAGCCTTGGTTTTGTAGTCAGAAAGAATAAACATGAAGAGCAGAGAACTGTCTATGGGAGAAAAGCATGGAAGTTGAGAAAAATTACCGCCCTGTTGTATGCCTCCGCCAACCAGTCAAGTTGCAGTTTACATCCATGTCTGTCCAGTAGGGCTGCAGTCAACCAAAGATAATCTTGGTCAACTGAAATTCTACCTACTCTTCAACCAATCGATTGGTCGCTGGGGGAAAAACATTTTCTCTCTAGATAAACTAAATTGGCACTCTACCTGGTAGCCTAAATGGGCCCAAACAAAGTTACACAACGTTGGGTTACACAAAGGTCATACAACGTAGATATGTTGAGTTTTAGTGTGCTTCTCCGTGCATCTCACATAGGCTTCAGTAGAACTGGCACCAAAGTCTGGCACAAAGCAGGGCAAAGAACGAACAGTGGGAGGAAGTGAAGAAGCGTCGTCCATCTTTATATACAGTTTATGGTGTGGACGGACGGACAACTCAAAAAGATAATGCCTCCTGTTGAGAGAGTGAAGGGAGAAACCCCCAAAACAAACAGCAACTGAAATAAGCTGCATTAAAAGCATCTCAAAAGAACAAAGCAAGGTTTGGTGATGTCAGTGGGTCGCAGGCTGGATGCAGTTATTGCATGCATGCAACCAAATATTAAGTATTATTTACTTAAATTTACTTAATCTGTTCCCATACTTTTGCTCCCGTAAAAATGGGGGAAGTTGAGACACAAGGTGCTATGTTCTAAAATTGTAAAAACATCTATGCATGTAAATACCAGGAAATAAAAGCTGACATTCTGATCTCGTTTCATACTCATCTTTCGATCTCAAACCCAAATGTCTTTAGTGTATAGCAAAAATAAAAAAAACTTGACCTTGCTGTTCCCATACTTTTTTGAAGGGCACTGCAAGTACCCAGAACAGAACGTCATGGATAGCACTGCTGTTGGACCATCGATCATGTGATCTTCCTCTATAGGAATTAAGGGTGCTTTCCCCCCATTAAAGAAGTTATTTCACAATATACAAGAAGTAAAAGTAGGTTTCAGCAGTCTAAAGTTCACTCAGCACCTTTTTTAGCCAGCAGCAGTGACAGCCAAAATCATCACATGGCTGGTAATGTCAAAATTGAAATAAATGTATAACTAGTTGATTCCAAGTTAATTTGATAGGGCTGACCCGAATGCTTCAAACCTTTAAACTAAGCTTTGAATATTCTCGGGTAGCCCCAAAAATGGCTTTCAGGACAGCCCTATAATTTGGTATACCTATAAAGTATACCAGTGAATTACAAATATAGCAACATATACACAAAGAAACATGTCAAAGAAAGGTGACAAAAAAGGTGCCACAGCAAAACGTTTCACCCGGTACCTGATGGTGATCTCTGCCTCGTCCCACTGCACCTTCGCTGAGGTACTCCCTT
This sequence comes from Siniperca chuatsi, assembly GCF_020085105.1. Classification (NCBI taxonomy): domain Eukaryota; kingdom Metazoa; phylum Chordata; class Actinopteri; order Centrarchiformes; family Sinipercidae; genus Siniperca; species Siniperca chuatsi. The sequence goes on along the minus strand of NC_058042.1, from coordinate 3,175,594 downwards.
CCTTCACCACGCCCAGCAGAGTAGCATGCCTCCCGGTCTGCTTGTGCACACATCGCCCACCAACGCGTAGGCCTGCATCCGCCCCCCCGATGATCGCAAGGACCGGCCACACCTCGGTACAGAGCGTTCTCAGGTGGTGATCTGACAGGTCCCCCAAGCCATGCTGCCGACCATGGCGTCCCCTCTCCTCCTCCGTCTTCGGGGGTGTTTCTTGGCTCTCTCTCTGGGCGTCGTGCTCCTCGCGGCTCTGCACTGAGCGACTCTTTTTCAGCCTCTGACCCCCACCACTGCCAGATGCACTGGCTGACTCTCTAAAGCAAGGTTTAATCTTGTGGAGCCGTTCGATCATGGTCTTGTTGATACGATGGGTCCAGTGGTCAGTGCGATGTAAGATGCGTATCAGCTGTGTGGTGGCCTCGGCCAGGACAGTGGCCATGGGGCTGCAGACTGGGTCACCAGGTAAGAGGTCTCGAGGTGTTCCCCTCATCTGCATGTCACAGATCTTAACCTGGAAAAATTTAAAAATAAGCAGAATATACATATATAAATACAATCTATATACATAGATACCCCATATACAGTAAATAAACACAGAGACATCATTAAACCCAATAAAAAAGAAGAAGAGATTAGTTAAAAAATTTACACTTCTAAATAGAGCAGAAGTAAAAGAGCCTAACAACATGGCAGCAGAACAGCAGTTTTTAATGGTAAGTCTGAATAATAATTACAAGCGTCACAACTTCTTAAAGAACTTAGCTGCGAAGGAAAAGCCAGGGTTTCCCACAGACGCCTAAACCAATGAACACACACATTCACTTTATCTCGCTCTCACAGGTAATTTGTTCCCATAGTCCCAAGTACTGTAATTTTTTAATTTTTAATATCTTTATTAAAACACTCAAGAAATAATATGGGGAAAAAAAGCTTAAAGTTAAGAAATCTCATCTCAAGTAATTGTTGAGCCACTGTAAACAAAGGATAAGTAAGCAAGCCAACAGAGGTAAAATAACTCCTCGTGTTGCTGTTGTGCAGATCGATAAGCATTACGCTTCACAGACAGGTGGACATTTACGTTGTCTTACCTTCTCTCCTGGGTTACTGCTGTAGAACATCACACAGGGATAGAGCTCTGTGGCGTCAACATCCTCAAAGGCTAACTTTGGCTCCTATGGGATCACAAGTTAGCAGTTAGGGACGGACACCAAACACTGAGGTGATACATAGCTTTTTTTCTTCTTCTCCAATTGTCTTTGTCATTTAATTGTGTGTATTTAGTGTAATAAATAAATAAGCGTGCGTAACTGTCCTTGCCCAGAGCAGTATTGCCAACTTGGCGACTTTGTCATTAAATTTAGCGACTTTTCAGACCCTCTTAGCGACTTTATTTCTAAAAAGCAACTAGTGACAAATTGAACGACTTATTCAGATCATCAGGGAAAAGGCGAGAAATATATTCAAATATATTATATTGTAATTCATTCCCATGCATGCTGCGGCTCTTCTGCCAACAGTGTCTCTCTCCCTCTCCTCTTGCGCTGTGCGCAGGCAGTCAGTGTGCGGCAGCTTCACTGTTTCTCTCCGGATCTCTGGATCACGATGTTATAGCTTGTAAATATGTTCGTTTGTGCTTCTCTCACTCTTTCTATCTGGATTAACATGTTACTAGATGTTGTAAATATGTAAATAGTTTGATCTTGTAAATTTTTCATATTTAAATTGTTCGTTTGAGTTTCTCCCTTCTCCGTCCCTTTGTAGATTTTATAATACATTTTTTTTTACTTCAAATACACGATGTCCCCATAGTGAGTTTATGATTATTTGGAAAGTAAAGATTTCTCTATCTATGTTTTATATGTCTTAAATTAAGGTGATCTCTCCCTCACTGCACTAATCTGTATGCAAATGAATGGTGTTTGCTGGAGTTAATGTATGTTATGTATGAGGAATGACAGAGAGTCCAGGATTGATTAACACAGTTTGTGATACGTTAAAGTATTTTTTAAATATCCATGTATTTTCAAACAAATATATAAACAGAACATTTATATACACAAACATGGTAAACTGTTGCATGTCACATGTACATACGCCCGTCTTGTCATCTGCAGAATAAAGTAGCTAAGTTTGTTACTGATTGATTCTGATTTAGACTCTGTCTCTCACCTCTCCGTTCTTGCCAAAGGAGATGGTTCTGGCCTCCATGTCCAGGACACAGGTGATGAAGTCTCCCTGAGTAAAGCTGCTAAGTGTCAGCGTTTGCTCCCCATTGTGATATAGGTTTCCGCTGTACGCTCGGTATAGCCACATATCCGACGTGGTGCGGTGGTTGAAATCGTGCACGGGCCATCGTGAAACGCCTACACATGTACCCTCATTGCCTCGGTTCTCCTTCACAATGTAAAACTACAAGGGAAATAAAACGTGAAATGAATCAAAACAGGTAGACATCAAAAAAAAGGGAGAAAGGACTCTCTCACCAATTAATGCTGTCTCTACCGTAATCCTTCTATAATTATTTGCAATTAATTCAGCCCTCTTGTGTACATTCAGCTGACTTTATAAGGGTTTCTCTTAAAATGTCACCAAAATGTACTGTCTGGGCATGTACAAAGGAACTGTGGACTACAACAACAATGATAACAGCTTCTGAATGGGTTACATTATCATTTTTGTGCCACTTACGAAGATATAATAATACAATACTGTACCTTCCACTGGTAGCATCCAGAGGAGATACCAGTGGAGGCCAGGCCATAGCCTTTACCCCCACTGCCATGCGTCAGCCCCTGGCCATTTTCTACCACACAACACTGAGCCTTCTCTGGGTCAAAGGACACTTCCTGAATGGGAAGGTTCTCGTCCTCCTCCTCTGCCTCCCCCTGTGGATTAAAGAAACTGTTACTCAAACAAATAATGACTATCATGATACATGGGTATGAAAGGAGAATGGCTGGTTGCACACCTGTAGTTTGAGTTCCTGAACTTTTTCTTTAATCTGGATTGAGTGTTTGGCCTGAGCAATGGGAGCTTCCCACATGCAGTCAGACAACAGGGAGAACAGCCGCTCAACAACCTAGAGAACAAATTATATTAGCTCACTGACTGACAACGGTCTGTTGCTGAGGACTTATATAAAGAAAAGTAAGTGGTATACCTGTGTCACTTGGTCATCCTCCATATTGGCCTCACAGGCAGGCAGGACAGCCTCCAAAACATGAAGAGCTAGGAGCCGAGTTCTCAAGTTTCCCACCAGAGGGACCCCTAGAATTTACAGCCACCAAGAGTTAATGTCTCAGCTCTGTTTTCATTAGATAAAGTACCGCACATTTATCTGTGTTGTGTTACATAAGCTGGTTGTACCTGAGCAGCATTTCTGTGCAGCGATGTTGAGCAGCACTTCAGTCCATTTAGGGGAGGCCATCTTGGACTGGATGGCCTTGGAGGACACCACTCTCCTGAGAAAGACAAGGAAGTCTCCAAGGTGTAGCTCAGCAGTGTGCTGCTTACGGATCAAAGCTGAAAAACAGTAAAATACCAACACAAATACAATTATGGGCCGCATATTACATTTCATGGAATACAAACCTTCATTCACTTTCACTGTAGGTACAGTAAATATTGCTCTTAAAGGTCCAGTGCGTAACATTTAGGAGGAGCAATTGGCAGAAATGGAATATAATATTTACAAGTATTTTTTCATTAGTGTATAATCGCCAGAAAATAAGAATCGTTGTGTTTTCGTTACCTTAGAATAAGCCATTTATATCTATAGAGGGAGCGGGTCCCCTTCCACAGAGGTCGCCATGTTGCACCGCCATGTTTCTACAGTAGCCCAGAACGGACAAACCAAACACTGGCTCTACTTAGGACCGTTTGGATTTTTCGCGAGTTTCGCAGCCACCGTAGTTTCTCCTACACACTTGGAAGGGGAGGGTGAGGCGAGCGGTGTTCAAATGGTTGCAAACTGCAATTTCAACGCAAGATGCCACTAAATCCTCCACACTGGACCTTTAAGTGCTGATACCAGAGAATCTAACTGATCATTTTGGCACTAGATTCTATTTAAGTATTAATCACAATTTAATCATTTGAATGTTGCCTGTTGTATATTTATTTATAATTTCTTGTATTTGTAGATGCTTTGTTTTTTGCCAAGTTGACACTCTATCTTTGGTGTGCACTACGACTCTGGTCACGTGTAACAAAACTGTCTCTGGTTTCCTGATCATACAACTGACTGTCAGTTTGTCTGGTTTTGAAATTATTGTTAGTTTTTTTGTACAAAAATAAATTTTTGTTGTAGTACTTGCTAACAATGTTAATTTATATTTATAATTTAGTTGTTATCATGGAAAAACTGTCAACAAATGTGTTTGTAGCTTTTGTTGATGAAAAACAACACTCACATGAATGCAATAATGGCCACAAATAAAGTATACTGCATGTATTATCAAACACATGAGGGACAACATGGCTTTCTCATCAGGTCACTAAAACCTTTCCATTGAAGGCTAACGAGCAAACTCCTTTCATCACCTCTGAAGTCTTTCTTTTCAGAGTCTGCACTGTCTTCCTGTTTGTTGTCTTCTTGGTCTTTTCCAGAAGAGACAAGACTAACTCCTGCCTGAGACAGCAGGTTCTTCAGCTGACTGCAGAGCAGGTCCAGCAGCGATTGGACAACCTTGGGGCTTAACTTGTCTGCATACGTCCTGCAAATCCAAGGAAAGACTCAGCTGTTGATGTAATCTTTTCTTTGTATTGGTTCAGGTTTACAATGTACTGATGTCCTAAAGTTCTTACCCAGTGCTGATGGCTAGTATCTGCAGCAGGCGTGTGGAGGCCACCTTGAGGGCAGTGCTGAGCTGGGACACTCCAGGTTTCTGCAGCAGCTGGAGCGGCTGCCCCAGCATGGTCTCTGTCCCGCAGAGCTGGGACAGCACGTTGAGCAGCCCACTGGAGATGGCCAGGGAGACGTCGACTGGCTGGTAGCGAACACTCAGTGCAAACACAGTCACCAGCAGGAGGCGCTGCTGGGCTTCTAGGATGGAGAAGGAAGAGAAGAATAAAAGTATCAGGCAGGCTGTTGGCAAAACTCATTCGAAACAGACTGGGTCCCAAATATTGCTTTGTTTTCAGGACACTAAAGCAAGCACAACCCGTTTTGAAAGTTGCCCCGGTTGTGCCTCTTGTCATACACATGAACCACTTTGAAAGAACAAGTGAGAACAGATCCCAGGTTCACATAAACTTGCAGGTGAAGCTGCCAACTGAAAGATTTAATGAGTTGATGTCATAGAATTCTGTGATAAATGTCTATGACTTGCATATTTAGCAACCTGAATCATTTTAGCCCAATAAATTACTGAGGCTCCACTGCTGGGGATGTACAGTAGTTGTCTCTTTACCTATGTGGTGCTTGTTTGCCTGCAGTGCCCTCTCCAGTGTGACAGACAGTTGCTGGTAGATCTTATGAACAGCTGTCTGGATTTCCATCTGGATGCTCCTCTTAGCTGCTTTTACACCATCCTGCGAAAAAAGCATGCAGTGGTATGTAAAGACACAGGTAAAAACACAGTCGGTTACTCTTTTGTAAATCAAACAAAACCGGTTCTCCTACCACGCAAGCTGGCTGAAAATTTATTAATCACCAAAAGCCACAAATGGAAGTATTTGCTCAGCAGGTGACTGGCCTCATACCTGATAGTGATGTAGCTGCACACTCTCTCTCTTCAGCCCTCCAGTGCCCACAGTGCCGAGGCCAAAACAACCTGCCAGGAACTGCAACCTGACAGAGGTGAGCAGGGAGGAGGACTGGAAGGCACTGCTGGATCGATCTGCGGTCCCGGGCTGGCTGCCCTTCTCCTCCATGCCAGAGATCAACACCACAATCTGGTGGAGTGCCTCCAACCGCAGCTGGAGATAAAACACATCCCAGTAGTCAAGTGGATATTCTAACAGGGTCACAAGTGTAGATCTTGGACTGTATTTTTTTCTCGATTTTTCTGGCTGCACTATTACTAATAATATCTTGCTATTTTGAGAAAATCAACAAAAAAACAGTCTAATTTGTTTGACCACTGCATAATTTTGGTTTGAAGGATAAGTCTGGTGATATCCAGTATTTTTCTTATTGGCAATCCCATGAAAAGACCAAAAGCAACAATGAATTGATCCTACTAACAAGTACTGTCCCTGTATCTTCATCCTCTGTACCATAGAGCCCCATTGTTGTCCAAAAAACACATCAGTGAGCCACACTTACATGTTCCTTCATCACCATGAACACACACACTGTAGTTTATTTAAACTCAATCCCACATACACTGTTCTGCTGCAGTAAATATTCAGTCCCTAAAAAGTCCTCAACAAATGCACTATTTCCTTCTGTTTGATAAAAAATACAGTTGCCAGCTGTTTTAGTGAATTACTTAAGTCTTTTTTAAAGATGCAAGTATATATTTGTGACCCGCTTTTAAAGATTTACGTCTTCAGAAGGAACCAGTGGGCAGGGGGCTGAGAGCCACAGACAGGATAGTCAAAGAGTATCGAGAGATGGACTAATGCATTGTTAGTCTTTTCATGAGATTTGTTGACAATAAAATAAAAATATAGAGTATCACCAGCCTTATCCTTTAAGCAGTGCTGTTCTGAAAGGATGTTACAGGACCAAGGGTCATAGAATATTCTCAACTTCACTGAAGATATGAACACTAAAAATATACATATGACAATCACTAAAACAAAAATCAAGTGTTATTATGAAGTACAAAATCACTATACCCCTGGTGTCTGTCGTCAATAACATTAGCATTTTAATTTCATGTGGCATTACTGCAATAAAAGTGACTTGTGCCTCACTTAGAGTCCCTCACCTCCGCCCTGCTCTGTTGCTGTTCCATGGCCAGGATAGTTGCCTGTGGGCTGGTGGACATACTTTCTTCTGGCTCCTTGAAGGCTGGAGCCAGGCCCACATCACCGCTGATGAAGCTGACCATGTTGTCAATGAGAGCATGGATGCCCAGTGAGCGGCTCAGGTCCATGTCTGAGTCTTCGTAGGAGTGGGCCGAGCTGTAGCTCCGCTGGCGGCTCAGTTTGGCCCGGAACCAGGACTCAGCCAGGGAGTCTGGGGAGCTGTGAAGTAAGCCTGAAAACAGGAGGAGAGGGAGAGGAACCTTTCAGATGCATAAATGCACAAGATAAGTCTTTTGATGGATGGACCATGTTGCATTTAAGCACTTAAGAGCTATGCAGTGCAATGTATAAGAGTTCATCAAATGGCTAAATGCTGATTCTTCATGCGGGCAAAAGCCTTTATCAGCCATTATGGATTAATCTATAATGGGCGCACTGGGTTTCCAATACCCACTGAGGAAAAAATGCTGCAGTTGACAAGTGAAATGGTAACCAGGGCTAGCGTTTCCATATAACAACTGAAAGCACTGAAGTCAAAGTGCCAGTACTGATGATTTCTTTAAAAGTGCGACTGGTGATTCCATGAAAACTCTTCAGCATGACAAATCACTTTCTTCACAAGGAATGAGCCATCACTGTGCAAAGTAACAAACATTCCAAGCTGAAGAATGAACTGTTATTTGTACAATAGGCACATCTGTATGTTCTTTATGTCTTTTTGCTGTCTATGCATTAGCACAGAGAGTAGAACATGAAGTGTCTTGAAGTGAAGCTCAAAACGAGGCCCTCATCATGAGAGATGAATGGGGGGCATCACAGTCATGGAGGTATGAGCTAACAAGAGGAAGAAACATGCCATCGTTTACTTGCTTGGAGCTCCTCTTGTGTTTGGGGCTCAACTGCCCCAAAAGAAGCAAATAAACTATCCACACAGGAATCAAAAGACAGAGAGACAAGAGTAACGTATGATTGATGACAACAACAAAAAAACTATATCATCCTTACTCGCAACATTAGATAGATCTTTCTGCAGAGGGTCTTTACCTCTCTTTTTGTGAGAGAAAGCCAAGTCCAGGTCAACATTTCTCCTTCCACTCTGAAAGAGAAAACAGAGACAAAGTCTGATGTAGTTTTCAAATCAGTACATGACTGTCATCTCTTGGTATGTGGCCCATAAACACAAAAATGCCTATGTAGTGAGAGAGACGAGTGCATGTGTGTGTATGAGAAAGTGTCTGCTCTACCAGAGTGTATCCCTCTTCGTCTGACTCGGGCTGGGAGAGGTCAGACTCGCTCCTGGACTTCATCAGTCTGTAGCTCGGGCTGCTCTGCACTGAACGGCTCTCTGCACTCAGACTCTCACTCCTACATACACAAGCACATCACAGAAACACAATCATCTTTGTCATGCCAATGCAACACCTTACAAATGTAACTGAACTAAACAAGATACAAAAATGACTCCACTCCACTAAACCACAAATACAGTATGTCTTGATATTAAAAAAAGGGGGAAGGTAATAATATGTTCACCATGGCAGATTCTATCAGAGCTAGGATAGGTAACGTTGGAGAAACTAGCAAGAGACAGCTAGCCTCCAAAGCCACTCCCCAAAAACACATTTTCATGCACAATGAATGCATGGGCAGAGTGCCCACAGGTAGACAGGCAGGTAGACAGGCAGGTAGCTTATTACAGGCCTGCGACAGCCACAGATACCGGATTCTTCTTATTTTTTCCTCTCAAAGCTTTTGATTTTATTGATTGCTGTCAGGATGTAAAGAGAATTTCAACAAATATAACAAAAAATGCTTCTGAAATACATTACCTATCCTAGCTTTAAGACCCCTCAAAGCAAAGTCATACCACAAGCCCTGGAGAACAGTAACCAGATGCTATCAGGTTCAAGGTGCTCCAGGTGGAATGTGGAGCATAAATATACTGTAGGTTAATGTTTTGATGAAACTTGTTGAGTGAAAAGTAGGTTAAGAATTTCCAGCTGCCCTTTAGATTGTGGTATCAGCAGCAATCTGATAGAAAAAGCCAGACACACCTTACCATGGATGCCTGTGGGTGGGTGTGGCTCAGTAATTTATATATCAATAGAAAACACAAAGGTTTACAGTATAGTTTTAATTTTATTACCATTATTATTACAGCAACCAACAACACACACAAGAAGAAGCCTCTCCTACACCACAGATTTGTGGACTGGCTACACACATTTTTTGGCAGTGGATAGAAAAACTTTGCAGAAACATGTGCAGATTTAATTTTAGTGGGTATTGTATTCCAAGCCAATATTGGCCAAGATACTGGTATTATTAAATTTTCCTATTGGCATACGCCTTGTTGGCAAATTAGTCATTTTTCCACTATGTTCAAGCTCAAATATTAAAGAATAGGTTTCAAGTTTGTCAACACTTGTACCCATAAAGTGTGTACACTAAAAGAAGATTTTGGTTTGTCATGATTCCTCCTCTCCATACTGGCTGCAAAGAGATTCCTTCCTAAAGCGATTCCAATGTTAGAGATTGGGGACAAAATCCATAGTGCTAACTGTTTCAATGTTGATATAGGCATGTGAGTGTTGTTTTAAGATAATTTTTTTTTAAACGTGTACCTATCCCTTTTGCTCCAGGTTACATATTATCTCACATGTTTCCTGAAAAGATCAGTTTATTTCAAACTGATCTTCTCAGGAAACATGTGAGATCACCTCACCCTACAGTAGAGGGATATTTTTGCAGCCCAAAACCACCACTAAAGAGGGAACTATTTATCTGTCAATACATATTGTTTTTAATATCACCCCTGCCCTTCTGACTGTATCGAGGTGGCCAGTGCTCTGACCTGGTCATGAAGCTCAGACAATCCTGTGTTCCTGTGGCTGACTGGGTCTGGCCCTCCTCCTGGTTCTGCTTGGTCAGCTCGCCCAGCACAGGGCTCACCCCCAGCAACAGCAGGGCACAGCGGTGGATCACAGAGTTACAGGCTGCTGTGTACAGGTCCTGGCCCTCTGGGAGACCCGTACTGCCCCTCCTCCCCTCCTGCGACAGAATGGCGTCCTCCTCTACACCACCTCCTCCTCCACTCCTGGAAACAGAGCCGGAGCCCAGTCCTGTGCTGCTGCTGGCCCGCTCTCTGTCCCGACTGCGGGCTACCTCCCGCGCTGAGAGGAAACATTGAAAGATTTCTGTGTTGTGCAAGATGCACATACACGCACACAAATAAAACACACACACACACACACACACAAGATGCTGGGTTAGAGGATAAGCAGCAGCCACATAATACACTCACGGTTTACTAGAGTGCAAAGTTCATAACCAAAGCCCATGCGAATGCAACACATCAAAGCGTCTGACACTGTCACATTCATCCTAGCACATTTTAGGCCAACTGTTTTTCTATGACAACAATGAAAAGCTTATTTTACAATTGGATATCTGTAAAGGAGCTAACAAGTAACTTAAATGCATCTACTGAATTTCCATCAATGTGTCAGCGTGAAGGCCCTCTCATTACTGTATGTCAGAAGCCATACCGAGCAAGATTACACATGCTAATCATGACTAGCTATGAAACCACAATATGTTTGAAACACCTTTCTTTCCATGAAACTAACTGGTGAACTGCTTCACATTTGTTTGGCTACAGTAGCTTCCCACAACTGGATAACATCCACCTCTAATCACAATAAGAGAAATGTAAATAACTTAGCTGCCTAACCTAGCTGCAATGCTTTGTCATATCAAACAATTAGGATTACCGTTGCATTTAGAACTAAATTGCCTGTATATTATTAAATAAATATCCAAACCATCGAAACTCTTTCACCAGAACTATCCCAACACGATAAAACATTCAACAGGAAAGTGTGTCAAGCAAATTCAGTTAAAAAAAATACATTTTTTAGAATTTCCACCAGTTTAATAATCATAGTCATAAAGCAGAGATGTGAATGAATGGGAGCAGGCAGGACAAAAAAAGTTTTAAAACATTTTTTCAGCCTTGAAAGACATTTATTAAATTATATACCAATCTTTTCTAATGATTAGCACACTGAAAGCATACAAACGTACATCTCCAGGCACGTGCACTTACTTCCAGCCGTCATTACTTCATGTTCCCTGTCCTCCTCTTCGTCGTCTTGTTCCTGATGACCCTCTTCTCTCTCGCGGTCGGCTCTCTCTTCCAGCTCCGCCTCCTCGTCGATGGTGCGTGTGAACGAGTGCTCCTGAGGGTCCATGTCCAGAGAGTCCTGATTGTCTGAAATCTGAAGTGTAACCAAATGACATCCATGAGGTGTACGTGAAAAACGTTTTGTTTCATGAACAAAGCATCCAATTAGAGAGGAAAACATGGAGGGAAATCGAAAAGTAGTTTGAGTTTGACTCTTTAACCAAATGCAATTTACTGAATAATTAGAGTTGACATATAAAAGGTGACATATGAAGGTTGTTTACTCACCCTCCTCTCACGCGAAGAGGATCTCGTCTGGATGAAATCCATATTCTTACAGGCCAGCAGACGGTTTCGTACCTTATAAACACTCCGATAGACCTCTGCAAGGGCCTTAGATGGTTGGTACCTGGAGGGAAAATAGAAATATACTTGTGACATGTGATGTTTAATTAAGGCTGGTATTATGAAACACTGTGGAAACCTTTAATCTGACATATCATATATATCATGCTACAGTACCTGCCCTCTCCACAGCCTTGGCTCAGCAGCCCTGTGTGCTTCAATAAGGCTGCCAACACAAACCTGGTCACAGTGTCTAACAGGGACTCGTTACTGAGAGACGCATTGTCCCAGTCTGCAACAGAATACACAGTACCGTCAGTACACTGTCACTTAGATTTCAAGACCAATGCCTCTAGCATAGAGACAATAGAATTCACTATATGCCTAGTCAAAAGGTAGACCTTTGCTGATGGCATAGTCCTGCATGTTGATCCAGAGGCTGTTTGCAGGTTCTTTAGTGGAACCCAGAGCCAAATCCACCAAGACACTCAAGTCAGGACGCAGTGTGCAGTCAAAGGGCTTCTGCTCTTCATTACCAGACAGTGCTGCCTCCAATAATGAGCTGATGCAGGTGTCTGAAGGACACAAGTGAACAAACATGCATCGTCTCAACAAGTCACAGAGGAAACAACACATGAATAATGGAATAAAAGGGCAAACGGATAAACACATTCATCTTTATAAGTTAATTGAACAAGAGCCTTAAGACTTTGATGAGACAGTCCAACAGAGTACAAAATATCCCGCTGGAATTTTAATTCACAACAGTTGGGAAAACTACACTCAAGTGCTTATGTTATTACCAGCGATCAACATTTTACTGTCACATGTGTTTTACTAACAAACGCACTCAGCCTTCACAGTACTGTATCTGTCCACTCCCTACCTAGCAGCGGGATCTCCATTTCCAAGCCGTTGCTGAACAGGGGCGTTTTGAGCCAGTAAGCAGTATCCTGTTCCTCCAGCGAGGTTGGAGCTCCCTGCAGCATCCCACCAAGGCAACGGCCTACCAGCAGGGCGACTGTCCTCTCCAGATCCACGAGCCACACCCAGGAGAGCGCCGCCGGTGGCAGGGACATTCCCGAGGCTGGCTCAGCAAAGTCAGAGGTACCTGGAAAGTTAGAAAAGGTAGTGTAGTGGAAGAGCAGCATAACGTCCACTGCCAAAATATAAAAGGTTTCAAAAAAGTATCAATTTTGAGGGATAAGCGCTGAAAGCGCTACAATTTTTGATTTGTACAGTGAAAATGTCAACAGTCACAACGGAAATGTAATTTGGTGGACACATTTATTATCTAGAAAACTACTCAAATAATTTTGTGGCTTACTTTGCAAGGGCTCACAAACCAAAAAGTCTTGAGGACAAGCGGGCAAATGCTGAAATTAAGATGCTAAATATTTGAGGAGAGCAAGTGCAACATGCACAGCAACCTAGATTCAATGCAAATACACTAATGTTAAAATGCTGTCACAATCAAGACGAGAAGGTTTGAAGCTGACATGTACATTTACAGTGAGTGGCATTAAAATGTTATCCTTAAATTTGACTGAAGAACCCATAAATAGCAATCACTAGTGAAACAATAGCTAAGCAAATGTAATAACCCAGGCCTAATATTGTTATGGAGTGATCCAGTATACAAAGCAAACTTGAAAGCTTGGGGAAAAAACAAATGAGTAGACCCTCAATTAAGATTGTCAACTGTACAGTTCATGTTTTGATGCATATAAAAGATTTTCTTTGCGTAGTTTCTTTTTTCATGCTCACCATGAAGAGGCCACTGCAGCTCTTGGTCCTCCAGAGAGGAGGCAGCAGGCAGCAGTCTGTTGAGGCGGTCCAGAGGAGGCAGCAGGTCCAGCAGGTGGCTCAGCAGAGGCCTCGCCACCGACACCGGAAGCAGCAGCAAGGAGTTGATTATCTGGCACAGCATGCTGCCTGCCGCTGACACGTAGATCACATCTGGAGATGACATGGACATGATCAGTATTTTGAGTCTTAAAAGAATTGGTAATGACAAAAGAAAGAAACATCAATGTCAACTGAAAAGTAATTTCAGATTATTGTGGGTTTTGGGTTCAGATCTGCTGTAAATGCATACAAGCAAAGTGAAAAAGAACTAACTTTAACTTTAACGAACTAACGTTAACTGTGAATAAATCATCCTATATTTTACTGTCAAAATATATAACCATAATTATTTCTTGCAGCTAAACGCAACCTAAAATTCGAAGAAAGATATAATATAGAAACAGAAATAATGAAAGTGTTTATGATGAAAAGACAGAAGTAAAGCGGAGGATAAGCGGATCAACAGGCTGAGGTCAAGATAGCAAAGGGAGTGAGAGACGAGGAGGCATTTCAGCCTTGCTGCAAAAGACAGGAATTGATTCTCCTCACCTTGTAGCTTCTCTCGTATGCTGCCATTCCAGGAACTCTCTTTAATCAAAGTAGCTGAGCGGGAGAAGATATCTGTGGCGTGAGGCAGCAGGAGCTGCAGATGCTTGTGGAGTAAAGCCACACTGCTGGAGTTCTGCAGAAAAATAGGAAGATCATAATTTTTTTAAACTCATCTTTTCACCAACAATAAGGTGACTTTTCTAAATTGAACTCTGTGGCCTTAAAGGGTAATTTCTCGCTATTTTTAAACCTGGGCACAATTATTATTATTATTATTATTTATTTGTTTTACATATTTTGGGGTCTAAATGACTAATAGGTACAAAAAGCTTTGGTCCAGTAGATCGCCTCAGCCAGCAGCCGCGAAACGGGCTGCAACATAATCCATTGTACCCGTCAGAAGTACGTCCACTAAAGTCACAGTCATTTAGACCCCAAAATATGTAAAAACACAGTCCAGGTTTAAAAATACCGGAATTTTCCTTTAAGATTATTCATTGCTGTCAGAGAAAAAGGAACATCCTGAAAAAACTTACTTACGAAACTGTGAACATAAACAGCCTCTGAAATCCACTCATTTTGTCAACAATTAGCTCACAGACAAAAAAGCTATGCTATACTTTGCTTCATGCATCAGGTTTAAACTGTTGAGTGTTTTCTTTCAACACAGGCAATTTAATGTAATTTTACGCCTCATTAACAAGACCATGTGAGTCCTGGAATTAGATGTGCAATAAAGAGTAACTTCATCAAATTGAACACCATGGGGAATCTGCCTTTCAAGTCTGCTTGGTGCATAACTTTGTGTAATCCAAACCGAAACATTATGTTGTAATCCCACCAGTGTCACAAGAAGGCAACGGTCACACGATCCTAATGGCACAGGACCAAGAAATTTCTGACTGTGTAAACGGTATTTTCCCCATAATAAAACTCTAATCTATGGAAGAGAGAGTTAAGTATGTTTGAACAGACTGTACATCCACAAACACAGGGACAGCTGAGTGTCCATACCTCAGTGACAGAGTTAATGTGGCAGTATGCTAACAGTTGCTTCTGCAGGGAGCACAGGAGTTGGTGGAGGTGAGCCGGTTGGCTGCTGTCAGAGGACGACGTGCCCTGCTGTAGCTTATCACTGTTCTTCTCCAGCTCTCCAAATGCCTGATCCTGCAAAACACAAACACACACAAATCAGATATGAACAACTACGGCTTCACAGATATCGCAGACGTACGAGGTATCTTCAAAGTTCATATATTAATCTACACATGCAGATGGAATAGGTAGAACTGTATCATAGCCAAAGAGAAAGGTGTGTTTTCATAGCAGAAAATGTTCAGCAAGCTACAATTTGCTCTAGGCTATCAATTTATAGCTGGTTATGAAAATTACAGAAGATCTATCGAATGGGTCCAGAATTAAAAGCAGCCTTAGACCCTATGACTTTCATGCCCAATTTCAGCAATACTATTTAAATTAGCCACTCAAATATATCTTGTTTCCTCTTAACCTGGTTTGTCCTTCTAAAAATATTTATTTTTAGATTTATTTTCACAGCAGGAATCACTTTGTTGAATCAACATGTTCCTTCACAATTTCTATTAATACAACAGGAATGTTAAATGTTCTGCTACAAATGAGCTAATTATAGAGGCTGGAAATTACATTACACTTTCCTTATGAGATACACAGAATCATTACTTTGTTCCACCCCCGCCTCTGTAATCTGGATACTAAATTTACTTTCATCCAAGCCACTACTGGTTTTTCTTGAAATCTTTATCTAGATGTGGTTTTTCCGTTTGTTATTTTCCCAAAACAGAAAACAGAGCTCTATAGATGAAGAAAGAAGAGAAAAAATACAGCAAGAGGCAATGAATCCAAAAGAAGTGACTCAAAGCCTTGCAGTCTAATCATCATTCTTTGGTCAGGCCTGCATAATCACACACACACACACACACACTTGAAACAGCTTGTGTTTGTGTGTTACAATCAATCAAATGCTGTCTTTAGAGAACGAGGCACAGGAACAAGCTACTGACGTGCCAGGAAAAAAGGCAGCAGGTGATAATAAAGGATTATATATGACTCATGCTCTGCCTCCAGCACTCAAATATTGAGAGAAGCGAGGGAGATGGAGAGGCGGTAGAGCGTAACAACGGTGCTATATGTTGACTTCACTGATGACTTCCTTCCTGAGCAAATGTCGATTCTATATAGATCATAATGATCTGCAAATAACGGTTTGTTACTGAGTAACACACATGCTGAAATCAATAAGAGCAAACTCTGTGCTCTCCGATAGGGCTGTACCACACATCATCGAACATCTACTTACAGTATAAAAGCCCAGGTTCCTGAGCAGCGTCTTCATGAGGATCTCAGCCAGGTGGGTGTCAGGGTGGCCTGCTGTGGCGCTGTATGTGGGGTCTGGGGAGGCTGTAAAGCCCAGGCCAGAAGAAAGTACCTCTGGGCCATCAGCAGGAGAGCTGTAACCCAGGAGCGAGGCCACGTGGGTGTGGTCCTGGAGACTGGTCAGGATAATGTCTAGCTGCATCCTCTGCGGCACAGACACACACATTTCAATAAGCCTGCTGACTTGAAAAACGTGACCCTTTAACAGAACCAAACAACAGTACTTGATATATAAACTTGTCGGTACAGTGGGTTCATACTGAGGGCCACACCAGGTCAGTCACCAGATTCTTATCAGTAATCATTGTATTTGCACTTCAAATACAACGATTTATGTCAATTTCATTGTTGAGTTAACTGCACACTTTTGCACATGCAGAAATTTTCAATGGATGAACAGCAATTAATCCTGTTAAAGGAACAGTTTGACATTTTGGAAAATAAGCTTATTCGCTTTAAGATGAAAAGATAAATATCACTCTTATTTCCATTAAATATCAAGCAAGTTAACTTAGCTAGAAAAAGCTTAGCTAAGCAGCTGAACCTTGAACAAATACACAAGTTCTAGCTTCTTTTTACTTATTTAATTTGTCATGTAAAGTGTCTCTGAGTGGTAAAACCACAAATTGTTGATTTCTTCTTTTGTAAAGATTAAAAAAACAAGAAATAACATGTTAATTAGTGAGCTTCGGGGTACTGGTAGGCTAATTATTTTACCTTTGGACAGAGCCAGGCTGGCTGTTTCCCCCCGTTTCCAGTCTTTATGCTAACCTAAGATAACAAGCTGCTGGCTGTAGCTTCATATTTATCGTACAGATCTTCTCATCTTCTCAAGAAAGCAAATAAGCGTATTTCCCAAAATGTTGAACTATTCCTTTAAGGGCAAACTCTTCCACAAGTTGCTTCTGTTCTTTACAACTTTTATTTGAAAGTCCACAAGAATTAACATTTTAAACAGTTCCTGCCTCCATTGTTGAGGTCAATGGTAAATTCTCAAGACATTTTAATGCCACACTGCCAAGCAGGCATTAACATTGGGAACACAGAGTCCGGTACAGACTGATTTTCTATTGTTGAAAAATATATTGGGAAGACAAGACAGGGCATGCTCTTAAGGCTTTTAGTGAGCCACACAACCAACCAAACAAAGTGACCCATTAACCACTCACGGTGTAAAAGCCGCGTTCATCATCCATCACTGACCTGACCTGACTTTCAAAATCTTTCAGCCTACAAGCCACAACAAATGAGGCATTGGTTAATGTATACACACCTTAGTTACAATGATTTATATCTGTGGCTTTTAACCTGATCGTTGTGACCTAATTTTAATGGGTAACACTGAGATTAATGGGATATGGAAAAATCGAATCTATGTCTTCACTGAAAACTAAAAACAAAGGAAACATCCTGAAATGGAAAATCAGGCTTTAATTGACCTGTTCACCGTTCTGCATGTGCATCCAGTGACATGGATCCTGACAAGTCCCCACATTGTTTATTATAGGCTGGTTGTTACAGGTTGACAAACGGAAAATGTTCAGAACTGCTGATTTTAAATCCATGTTTCAAAAAGCAGCAAGGCAGGTCTATAAGTGTATTAGGGAGCATAGGGTACCTGTCCTTTGGAGAGACTCTCCCATCTGTCAGGGCCCTGAGGCAGCAAGGAGTGAAGAAGCTCCATCCTCTCTCTCAGTGGAGGAAGCAGCATGGTCGCCCCCACAGACAGAGTCTCAATCACCGCCTGATGGGACAAACACACGCCCACATATTGTCACTGCTTCAGGTGATGTAACAGATTCGGAACTTGTTGACATTTTAAGCAATTACTGTCTTCATTGTCTTCAAGATTTTTTCAAGGCAACATGAAATGAAAATCAAAAATATCCATCCATCCATCCAAGGTGTTAGGGGTCGCGGGTGACTGGAGCCTATTTTGGGCCAAGGCAACATGCCAAAATGAAAAGACACAGAAAATACCATTCCATATTGATTTGAACGGGCATTTAGAGTTTCTTCTGATTACGGAGAAAAGAACATGCAGACTCCACCCAGAGAGATTGTGTGATGTTGGAGTGACAATTCACAGTTAAACGATCAGCACAAAAAATAATGCTGCATTTTAATTATTTATTTAAAGTTAAATTTCAAAATAAGCTTTAATTATTTAAAATAATTATCATGGGAACAAAGTGCTGAGTTTGATAGTGTGAAAGTACAGAGGAGAAGGTATGAAATGCGGGACTTGCTAAACATCTTGGCCAGTTAGGCATCCTACAGTGTGTTCACGATAATGAGTTTCCTCCATTTAAAAACAGAAAACAGAGGAAGCCAGATTTTTTTTACGTTTTTGGAGCTGAAACGATTAGTCAATTAATCGATTAGTTGATCTGCGAAAAATTTATCTGCAACTATTTTGATAAGTGATTAACCGTTTCAATCATTTTACAAGCAACAATGATGGTTCCAACTTCTCAGATGTGAGGATTTGGTGCCTTTTCTGTATTATATCATGGTTAAACTGAATATCTTTGGGTTTTGGACTGTTGGTCGGACAAAACAAAGCATTTAACGTCACCTTGGGCTTTGGGAAATTGGACATTTTTTCACTATTTTCTGAAATTTTTTAGACCAAATAATTAAATGTTAACTAGCAAAAAATTATGCTGCAGCCCGTTTCACGGCTGCTGGCTGAGGTGATCTACTGGACCAATTCCAAAGCTTTTTGTACCTATTAGTCATTTAGACCCCAAAATATGTAAAAAAAATAAAAAAATAAATAAAAATTGTGCCCAGGTTTAAAAATAGAGGAATTACCCTTTAAGGCCACAGAGTTCAATTCAGCTGATTAATCAATAATGAAAATAATTGTTAGTTGCAGCTATTTTAAAGTGAATCTCAAGTTTACAACTTGACTGATCATTAATCAACTGGTAACGATGTCCCCCCTCGATCAACAGTGCATCTGCGTTTACTCTTACCTCCTGAATCTCATCTGGCACAGAGGAGTCCATCAGTCTGAAGAGCAGGTTCCTCAGGGGCCTGGCCTGCCGACCTAAGATACTGGTGGCCACGCCCCCGGCCAGCGCCAGAGCCAGATGATTTGACAAAAGCCGAAGGCACAGCTTGAGGAAGTTATGATGCTCCCTGCAAATACAGACAAAATGAATTATTCAGCATATACCTAGGCATATTTATAATTTGACTCCAATCTACAATTGAAAAGGAAAGAAGGTGTACTGGCATGAGAAAATGTACAACAAGTAACTGCAAGTAATTTGCCTGTGCCAGAAATACACAGGTTTCGGAAACTGTTGTAAACCTCCCTTCTCTTATTTCTTCCACAGTCTTTGTCATTCTGCTTTACAAGGCTGCCACTAGCAGTGATGGTGGCTTGCAGGCTGTGTGCGCTTACCTGGATGAGGGGAACGGGAGAGGAGGGACTTCACTGTTGATGCCGTCACAGTAGCGTTCAAGAAAGGAGCGCAAGTGGGAGAAGGTGCTTTCTTCGAGGTCGACGCAGTAGGGCCTGTGCCAAGCCACCACTTGCCTGGAGAGCCAAAGTGAGTCAATATTAACAAGTGCTCTGGTGCTCGAGTGGTAGAGTAAAGAGGTTGAAGGAATATGCATCACTGAATGAATCTAGAGACTATGTTGACTATAAAAACCACCTAAATTGTCAATGATCTGCATTGTAAACATTACCAAAGGTGATGCCATATCCCTCTGCTTTGTCAGTGAATTTACTACTTTGAATTAACCCTCTGTATGAAATGTGTTATGGAAATAAAGTTGCCTTGTCTTGAATGCAATTCATGCAACACTTAATATTAGAAAACATTTTAACTCCGCCCAGCTGATGCGACACCAGCGTACGCCGGGATAGTAATCAACTGGACTGCACCAACTCTCAGAAGACAGCAAACTATGTTTCTGGTTGAACTATGCTGTCAGTATTCTGCCAGGGCTAAATAATGCAGACTTCATATCCTGTAAAACACCACATGTTCAAATAAATGTTACACATGTAGGAGTTGGCGATATGAATAAAAACCTCTATCACTGTAACTGCAATTTTAAATTTGAATATTGATATATAATGTGATATAGTTTATTTCAACTGAAATAAGTTAAGAAGCTGTTTAAGGATAAAATAACAAATTAGCAAAATTTGGAAAATGTATATCATCTCACAGTATATATTGTCATATTGCCCTACCCTATACACATGAGTAAACAAAGAAGCACACAGCACCCCACTTTCATCTAAAAAAACAGTTTAATGAAATCTAATCTTATGAGAATAATTGGATTTTTAATACGTGTCTGTATTGTAACAGACATCATGATTCTAATAGTCTTGTATAGTTACTTTGTCACACAGAAGGGGAAAAAAGACGCTGTACATCTCACATGCAGTTACTGACCTTTGACTCGTGTTATGCAATCCCTATTAAGCACAGAAGTCCCGGGGTGTTGCGACATCAGCACTCGCCTTCACCCTCCCTCCCCCTACGTGAATATCTCCTGTAAAACCCAGGTAACGGTCAACGTTACCTTCACTATAGTCAGTTTATTTACTCTGATGGTAGCTGACCTGTCTCTGGGCAGGGCTGTCCACGCCAGGCTGTGGGAAGTGCCGGCTGAGATCTGCTGAATAGCGACTCCATCCAGGCCGACAACCTTCTTGGGCTTGGTGATCGGCCCTGTGGAGTTGCCCTGGCCACACTGGCCCATGGAGTTGTTGCCCCATGCGTATACTTCATTGTCTAGATGGTGGATGAATAGAAGAAAAGTAATACAATATTAGATATGGCTGTGATGATTTTTCATACAGCACATGAAATTAGACTGAATAATAATAATGAGGTAGAATTAGTACTGCACTGAGCTGAAATATGACCATACTTTATGTCAAGCTTCAGTTAAGTAAACTAATTTGGTCTATGTATTTGCTATTACATCATGCAGTTCAGTGCAATATTTAACAAACTCAAAGTCTAACTGTGTCTGCAAAATAACATCCAAACTATGACTGACAGAGGCAGTGGATTTAACTTGTGCTGTAACGCTGACCGTTGATCCCTGACAGCATGCAAATGTGTTTCCGTCAATACAGCGCCAGCTATTTATAGTTGACCATCTACAGATAAGCTTTTCAAAGAAAAGAAAGAAAGAAAGACAGAGAGGGAGAAAGCGTGGGCATGAAAAAGGAAGAGACAACTACCATGAGACAAGGCCAGGCAGTGACTGTCCCCTATGGAGATGTCCACCACCCTGGTGGTAGCCAGCTCCTCGATTAGTTTGGGTCTGAGTGCTGTGGCCTCAGAAGAACCGCACCCCAGGCAAGCACCGCAGCCCCAAGCATACACCTGAAAACAAGTGACATGAATCGAGCTCAGCAGATGATTTCTGCTATTCACATTGCAAAGCTGTTTATTTCGGTCCTTTCCCCAGACAAAAACTATCTTGATGAGAAAACAGTGAGACTAAATCTCTGAGACAAAGCCTTGAAAGAAGAGCTACGTTATATAACAAGTCCTGACATTAAAATAAATCACTGTCGATGTTCAAACAGCTGTCAGTAGGAATGCATAAACAGCTGCATGAAACTCCTTCATTGGGACAAATGTTCAATAATTTCAAGCCTCCTTTATCTCAACAAACCACAGCTTTTATTCTGTCTTGTTTAACAAAGCAGGAATGATGTCCTACCTGGCCGGTGGAGGTTAAGGCGAGAGACGACTGGCTTCCTGCACACACTTTTCTGATGAACATCCCCTGCAGGGCTTCCACTACTTTTGGCTTGTAGACTCGATTAGTATCACCATGACCTAGTTTTCCTGCAGGACAACATGTTTTTTCTTTAGACTGATCCATTTACATTACGAGCATATATTTACATTTCAGTGATGTGCAACATTTAGACACACTGAAACTAAATACAATAAAAGATTTCTAAATGTTTAAATATACTGTCAATTCAGATCATATACAAAACTGCGAGCATTGTGCATATACACACTGCAGAAATGTACATACTTTGAAAAAGGCTGCGATTGAAAATGCAAATTTCAAAGATTAATATTTCAATTTATAGAATTCATTGTGATATGAAACATTCAAAACAGACATTTAACAACAAAGTTAGCCATGGTGAAGGGTTTACCGTTGTCCCCTCCTCCAAAGGACCACACAGTGCGTCCATCCTTTGACAATGCAATAGTATGGGAGCTACCACATGACACCTCCCCCACATTGCTGATGTCTTTAACCAGGGTAGGAATGTTTCGGCTGTTGCTGTCACCGTGACCTGCAATCCCAAACAATGACAAAGGTCTGGATGTTTACACGTGGAAATTATAGAACACAATCGAGGGTCGAAAGGGAAACACGGACCGTCTGCATCTGAAGCGCATGAAACATCCAAACCCATTGTTTTCTACAGTATGTAAGCCCGCACATCAGGGGCATGTTGACGGCCATCAACGTGTCAGGATGTGCCACAGTCCTAATTCCAAGCGTTGATGCACGTCATCTCTTTAGAGAAGCAGCAACTTTATCACACTCCTTCCCTGGATCACCACATCCTTAACCTTACCCGACCACTTCTTCTGTCTGTGTGACGCGTCCGGTGTGTGCTAGGGTCGTTAATCAACGTGCCTCAAATGACACAACGCTCCATTTCACAGCTGATGCATGTTGCACTTAAGGATACAGGGTGTTGTATATTGTATAGATTGTAAATCTCTCTGAAGCAAATTTTTCATTTTGGGCTATCTACATAAAACTGACTTGACAATTTAACTGTCATTTGCTTGATACTTATCCAAACAGCCTTGAAAAGTGGCGTGAGCTTAGGGAACTTGGTGGAAACACCTAATACAAACAGTATTCATAGCACAATCTGTTCAGCTACACAAGAGCTCCCCACTATCAGACACAGAATCACACAGAACAGTTAAAGTCCACGACAGAGGGGAAGATGAATGCTAACGTTTTTTTGTAATAAAATAAAGAATATTCTAATCGTACGTACGTTAAGAAATTGTGTTTGTTGCTTTACGAGTGCTGCATTCTTGGTAGAAGGTAATCACGTTAGCTAACGGTGTGTGTAGTTACCAGCCTCAGTGAATTTCACTCCACTTTTTTTTATTATTAGTGTACAATGCCACAGCGAGATCTGGAGAAGGTAACACACACAGTAAAATGATAAAGCTGTCAGGCTGAATGAACTCTGTCAATCCCTAACACCACAGATTGATTGATAGCTACCAGTAACTAACTAATAAACAATGCTGCAAGAAAGGCTTTCCAGCTGTGTTGCTAGTGCGAGCTTGTATTTCTGTAAAGCAGTACATTACATTGAAATGTTAAATGTGTTGCAAAGTTACTTATAAGATTAAACCATCAAAACTGACCAGACTTGTTTGTGTGGAGTGACAGCATGTAAACACCCTAGCCAATCTTTGCTGAAATCAGAAATTGTACAGAAACTCTGAAGCCCCAAAACAGACAATCAGCACAGCCATACTGGGAACTATTTGAAATTACAGGTGTATATTAAGAAATCCTTTTCATCTTAGGATAAATTAGTTCAGCAACTTACCTAATCTTCCAAAATCTCCTTCACCCCATGTGTACAGCTCTCCATCCTCACTGACTGCAGCACTGTGTCTGTAGCCAGCAGACACACACACCACCACCTGACACAAAACAAAAGCCATACATTATTATACTTTATTAAATACACAAGCAAAAAGACATCTATTGAATGTATCTTGTCTATTTTCAAAATAGGAGGCATAGGCAGCTATATAAGAAACAAAAAATAAATACATAATAAAAAACGCACCCCCTGGATTTTTATATTCAGCTGATAATTATTGCAATCTACCAGCAGCAGTCTCTTTCTGAATTTTGACAGCATTACAGTTTCTGGTGAAAAAACATTTCACAGAGAGAAGGGGGGAAAAAAGATGGTGATATCTAGAATACCTCTACTCACTGCTGCTTTAAATTTATTACTGGATTTAAAAGAATAAAACGCTGGAATGTGTACATCTCAGTACAATACCATGTGTCAAGTTGTACTCAAATGCTGGGTGAAACCCTACCTTCCCCTGTAGTGGCCCCTGGATAAGTTTAGGGTATTTCTGTGTTGAGCTGTTCCCGTGACCCAGTTTGCCATAATCACCGTCACCCCAGCTGAACACCTCACCCTCCGTAGTGAAGGCCAGCGTGTGGCCGTCTGAGCCCTTGGATGAAGACACCTTCTTGATGGCCCGGTGGGGTTCAAAGGTCAGCTTCTTGAGCGTTGACTGGTTGTTAGAGTCCCCGAGGCCCAAACGGCCGTAGCTGCCCTTCCCGCAGGCCCGAACAGAGCCATCGGAAGAGATTACAAAAGTGCAGTACTGGCCTGCCTCAATCTGCAGAGAAATGAGGAAGAGTTGTGTGTTTGTGTAATGAAAGACTGCAGGCTGACTCAGCATTCTCACACACCATTGCCCTAGTGTCACTGCGTGAGTGAGACCAACTGGCTTCCTACTGATGTCGATGTTACAGTATATCATAAGACAGCATACCATATGACCCATCAGCCATATGACAGTTTCTGATATACAGTATAATTTTTGGGATTTTCCCCTTTATACAAAGCATTAGCACATTAGGAAAAATGATTTTGCGCAACCTCATTCTACAGAAATGCCCCAAAAGGCACAGTGCGCATCAATCAGCTACGCTTCCTGATATTGTAAAAAGACGTGAAGTTCAGAGATGCAGTAACAACAAAAGTTCTGTAGAAGGGAAAATTGTGAATTATATGGTTTCTAACTGTCTGTTATCTTCATAACAGGGTTTTCTTTCTCTCCTAAAAGAAAAAGAGAAGACATTGTAGGAGGGACATGAAAAATCTTGATGTTGTCTGCTCTGCATCTTGAAGAGCATGTCACTTTGCTTTGATCTACAGCTGTAGTTTGCCTTTGGTAGAAACAGTGAAATTTGAATGCATTATCTTCACGTCATCATGTCTTTGTAACACCCCTATTTTAAAGGGGAAAATCCCCTTTAAAGTCAGCAAACCATTTGCCAAAACCTAGCAAAATTAATTTTCAAACTCATGACAGTTTATCTATTTCTTGTGATGAATACAGGCTATCAGATGTTTCCTCTCTCAACATGTGCAGACATACAGCTCTACAGCAGACATGTCAACTGTTTTCTCTTACTGTCTGTGCATCGGCGAAGCTGGCGGCCAGCTTGGGCTGCAGGATCTTCTCCTGTGTACCCTCCACTAGCTGGTGGCTGCTGTTACTGCCCCACACATAAACCTCACAGGTTTCAGACACCACGGGTGCCTCACCGGTCTGTATGCTGTCTGGACTGACACAGGTGCGAGAGTAGTCTGATGCCATTCGACATACCTGGAAGAAAAAGACATGATTAAAGATTGATACCTAGTTAAAAAGTCTTTAAATTATATCTACTCCTTCCAAGTAAAGTACCAATAAGCATAACACATTTTTGAGTGGAGGGGGATTTAAAATGAACCCTCTACTTAGGTAACAGCTACAGCAATTCTGAGATTTTTCAACACACAAAGGAGTAACTTGTTTTGACACTTTTGCACAAGTATCTAAAAAAATCAGGCTATCCACTTTTATAAATTAGCATGTTGAGGTGTTGCGTACATACAGTATAATGATGCAAAGTCCTGAAAGTAAAATACTGCTTAGATTCCTTACTTCTTCAAAAAGACAGAGCGCTGCCTCGTACAACGAGCACAGGCCATCGGAGGTCCGTGTTGGTTCTCGCCATTGGCTGCGATCTGCTGAGGAGCCCTGAGACAATCACATACACAAATCAATGTTTAGACCATACATGGCTTCAAACCAAAGAAACATTAAATTATCTATGCACAATTATTATTTCGGAGAACCAAAAATCTTTGAAAAAACTTGAAACTTGAAAGCGTATGACAAATTATTTTTTAAATCATCAGGTTTTTATTTCATGCTTTACTGATCATCTCCAAGTAAATGATAAATAAAAATTGGCTGAATGAATAATGTCTAATTTAATACTCAATAGAAGGAGCATGCCATTTTTAAGCCCCTTTGACAGCTCAACAATGAAAAGCTGTCTACGCTACTTTGTCTTTGACGTAAGCAGAATTTGCTGTATTCTCACTTGAGTTATTAAACCACTAAAAAAAAAAATAAACTTCCAATCTGCCAATATTGTTAATGTTTACTTACCAAAGAGCGTCTCATCTGCATGAGGATGTTCATGAAACAATCATAGCCGATGAGCCCCTCTTGGTTCTGTAGCACCTTATTCTCCTCCATAGTACTGACCACAGCTGATGCAGCCAAGGCCATCTCAATCCACTCCAGCAGGTAGCGCAGAGAACCCCTCTGGGAAGCCAGCCCTAGCAGTAGCTCTGAGGCAAGACGTCGCCCTAAAATATCCGCCCCAGAGTTTGGCATGGTCACTCCCTTCAGGAAAGTGGTGACCTGGGCCAGGCAGTCCAGGCCCATTGGCGGGATCTTGCTCTCGTTGGCCAGAGAGAGGGGTGGCAGGGAGCTAACCACATCAATGGCTGTGTGAATTACATCATTACACAAGTTTATGTTGCCCCCAGGACCTCCACCAGGGCTAGGCGGAGGAGGCATCATCCAGCTTTGGCGCAGCAGAGCAAAAAGAAGGCTGAGGCCCGTGCGAACACCCATCTCAATGAGGGCATCAGTGCTGGAGCGTGGCCGCTCGCTGACAGAGTGCAGATCAGCCGAGCCCGAGTTGTTCTCTGGAGAGTGCTGCTGCTGCTTGACCTTTCCCTTGTCGTGGTACTTGTTGGAAAGTGCGTAGAAGATACGCTGGAGCACCAGCACACGTTTGCGCAGGGCAGCAGCAAAGGGAGAGTCAGAGCAGACCATCTTGGCCAAGGCCAACTGGCTGCTGAGTAGAGCATCCAGGTAGTGCTCCTGCTCATCGCTAGAGAGGGATTCCCGCTCAAAGTCTGGAAGCTGGGGGCCCTTCAGACACAGCACCTGCTGGGGCAGCAGCACGGCCTCTTTGTTGGTCAGCAGCTTTGAGTAGAGCACCGAAACTCCCTCCCGTGTGGCTATCGACTCGCTGTCCTCCGTAATCCATGAGCTGTTTAGGTGCTCCAGCCATTTGAGTTTCACCGGGGGGATCATTAAAGCCATGGCATGTCACTCTGGAGCCATCAGTCCTGAAAACGTTGAGTCGACATCTTACAAAACGTTAATATCAAGCTTGTAAACAGCAATTTCCTCATCAAGCATGTGGGCTAGATACAATTTATTTTCATATGCTGTCTTTCCTTAAAGGAAATTCTTCTCGATAATTTTAACACTGCTTCTTCACTGGATAATCATTTGACGTAAGACGAAGAAACAAACATTTTGATTAAAATGAACCAATGTGCTATCAAAGCAGATGAGGTAATCAAGGTAAATACGACCCATTATATATTAAAAAAAAAACAGAAGATAGTCTTATTTAACTAATTACTTGCAAACTGAAAGCATTTCTTCTGCTTAAAATGACTTTATGGGAACTTAACATGTGGTTATAAGCTCATAAAATATTCAGGTTGGTCTTCCTTGAACATTCCTTGTCAAGTTTGTATAAAGAACCAGAACATTTTTTATTATCATCGTCTTTAAAATATATATTTGTTATGTTGCTGTGGTTCACTCCTTTAACATTTAATACAAATTGGTGTCACATAAGTGCAAAAAGGCAACTCTGAAACTTGATTTATTCTATGTAGGAGCACTTCTGTGAGGTGCTTAGTCATCTGCTAAATCATGCTTTGTTACTATCAGAATACGTGACACCAGCGAGGGCTGAACATGCTTAGCCACAGGAATAAAACTCTACAAGGAATGAAAGTACAGGCAATGACAGATATAAACAAGTAAAGACTTCTAAATTTAAAATGGACTTGCTTCTTTTAAACCTACTATATTGTTGTATGTCAATTTGACCCATTTTACAGTTAACCTTTCTTTAACTCCATGAAATGTAATATCTTCTCCTTATATAGGATCATGAACATGTAAGCAATATAAATACAACTAAGGACATCAAACATGCATCATTCTTATACCATGCTGTGTGGCTCTGTGAAAACTACCCTGGTTAAATAAAAGGTTTTTAAATGCTTCATCGTGTTAATCGAAGTATTATTAAGTGTACGAAAATTATATTTGTATACTGATTACATTTCATTTTATCACTACTGTCATTTGTGAAGTTTAAGTCATACTTTTGGACGACTAACTCCAGCATGCCATATTGTGAACACTACACATGTGTTGACCTGTGCATAACAGGCCAGTAAAGTCCAAACTTTGCTTTAAAGAATCGATAAGTGGAAACAAAAAGCATACTTCTTAACCAAAGTAAGATTTGACACCAGTTGCAATCTAGAGCCGGTTCTCTGTAGCCAACCCTACTGCTTCTGCTGCCTCTCAGTTAGTCGTCTTGACATGAGGTACAAACGGTATAAAGACGTGATGAGTAAAGTGTGTGTTGTGGGTCAAAATAAAGGCCAACATCCCACCCAAATATGTTTATAAACACCCTGACTGGCATCCTCTTGTGAAAGAATATGATTCATATCTGTGAGTAAAGGGGTGATAAATCAGTAAACTCAACGGATTCTGATTCAGAAGATTCAAGTGTAGTTCACACTTCTACAAGTGTGTGTGGGTCGTGTGTGTGTGTATGGGAGGGCGGGGGGATTGAGGTGTTACAAATAATCTACCTGAGCAGAGCATTCACCAGCTGTATCTTTTATTCTGGATTGCACCGTTAATCTAGAAGATGTTTCAGAGCCAGAGGACAATGTAGCTGATGAGCGAGGTTGTGAGGTTTCCTGTATTGACAGGTGTAACTCACCATCATGTATGTCAGTTAGGTTCCAACACAACAACACCACCACGACCAACAAGAGCCTCAGAAATTACCAGAGACTTCAATGAATATCTCTGTGGGACAAAAACTGAACATTACAGATTTACTGCAGGGTTTATATAACCAATCACAGATGAGATCCCTCATAGATTTAATGTAATTAATGCAAACTGCAGCCTACTATCTCACTGCTGAAATAAAACCCATTCAGACACAGCACCTGCTCTGATATATCCGACTTGGTTACATGAACTGAAATAACAATGGAAGCAAGCAGCAAACCGCATGCGGATTGACAAGACGATGGATCTGCCGACAAACAGATTGTGGCAGGCACTGGCAGCCTTTGTGACATCAGTTTGGCTATATCCTGTAAGGTTAAATACAGTAACATACAATTTCAGGCTCAGCGCCTAGTACGAGTTTTGCAAGTCGTACACCAAGTACAGCAACAACAACATTCCTGGCTAAAGTTGACAAAACCTTACAACACTGTTATGGCAGCTTTATACTGAGCAAGTGGGCCAATCACAAGAGACCCAGAAGGTGACATTAGTCACCTGCAAGAAAAAAAAATGGCTGAAAATATGACAGTATGACAATATGACACAGATGAGTTACCAAGGAGTTTTTGTTTTTGCCAAGCCTCATTAGCCAGACACAAGGTCTACTGATCTATCCACAATGGTCATGTCATGGGAACAGACATGATACTTTCCATATACAAAGCCTATATGTGAACTACAAAACCACATCCTTCTCTGAGAAACTCACATGGAAATGCTGCAGACTGTAACCCAAATTTACCCAGAATATCACATGCATTTTTATCAGTCATGTTTACTAATCCATAATCTCTGAAAGCTGTGGTTCAACGTGTGAGTGTGCAGAGCAAGACGGTCATTAATGTCACGAAGGGCTTTTGAATATTCACTACAGCCTGAGTTACTATAAAGGGGCAGATATCATTTTTAATCACTGACATTTTTGTTCTTGCTTCCATTCTTGGTGCCTCCAGGTTATTGTGAAGGTGAGCGACTTTCTTCAGACACGCCTTCACCGTGTTGACAGTCACACTGATGAGGTTACAGGTAACATTAGGTGTGATTATAAGCGGTTAGCACCTAGCTAGCTAGCTAGCTAGCTAACTGGACAACTCACCTGCAGCAACGGCCCATGCTAACATTGGTTTTGGTTGCGAGCACATAGCTAACCACCGGCAGACAACATTAGACAGCTAGTACCATGATGACACAGCTGGCCTGAGAGCAGAGAGGGCTGCTAACCTGCTTGTGGTGTCAGGTTAGAAAGGCAGTTTCCCCCCTGTGATGATAACGTTGTAATCACCAACAGCTAACAGTTGTGCAAATCACTGGCATTACGTTGAGACTGGCAAACATTTAAGACATGGTGAGACACGCGAGTTAACGTTAAACGGTAGCCTTTTCTAGCTCTTGTGGCAGGCCAGCACGTTAACGTTAAATGTTATATTGTTGTTTGTTTAGCAACAAACCGAAAGACGACTGGCGCTAACGTTTCTGTTTACGTTAGCTAACGTTAGCTAACTTTCCTCACGTCACTCAGCTAGCAAAGAATAACAAACCTAAACGTAGACTTAAACCGTAACGTGCAGGTATGACAGGGGGCTACTAAATAAGATACGCAGTCGTACCTGTATGTGTACCTGTACCTCCATACAGCGTGAGCTATTCTGCCCAGTATTATGTTGGCTTATCTGCTGTATCATAGCGTCAAGCAGGTTAGCTTGCTAGCTACACTTTCTAACGTTAGCTGGAATAAAATAGCTCGCTTACCAGTAAATGTCAAGGGCCTCCTCTTCTTTGCGTTGTGCTTACACACACAAAAAAAAACCCAAAAACCTAACTGTGCTTCATTGCATGAACACACAAACAGTTGTGAGTCAATATCCGTACGCTTTGATAACGTTATTGTGAAAGGACACAGGACCATGCATGGGTTCCCATGCCTCCGCCCGCCTCTCCCGTACCTTCCACTGCAATTAGGTCCGGGGGAAGCAGCAGTCTGCTCAGTCCCAACCCCTCACCGAGCCCCAGCCCAGGGCGGTGACGCTGGAGCCTGTCTGTCTGTCTGCCTGCCTGATTACTTTCCTGCCTGTCTGTCTGCCTACATTTACTCTCTCTCATATGCTGTGCATGCTCATGCCATACAGTCAGCAGTGGCTCATCCACAAAGACAAAGGGGTCCAAAGCACACAGCGATTTTACATGGTCAGTGGGTTCAGCATCACTGTCAAATGTCCTTCATGATGTACAGTGTGTGTCTTGACACTTTCACTACTATCACTGCATGTATTGCATGATTAATTAAAGTGTGAAGAAAGGACACATTTGTATAGGTCCAGCAAATAAAGATGGCAAATAAATGCTTATCATCAGCAGTACATTATGCCATATATTGTGCAATATTCTGTGTACATGCAATATTTAGTTTTCCCATGTTAGTTTTTCCTATTTATTGACATTGATATATATATACCTCCATTACTGCTGTGCAATATCTTAATAATCTCAATAAGCAGGTTGCTGCAGGTTGCTGTTTCCTGTAGCGTTTGTTCATTTTGCTCTTTGTTCTTTTTATCAGTTTAATCACATTTGGTTTTTGATGCAGGTATTTATCATTTTCTTTGCCACTATTTCTTTCTTCCATTCATTCGTTTCATTGTTTTCTTTCTTCAGGTAACTGTGTTTTCAACGAGTTCAGCTGGCCTTGATGGCTATGGTTGCAAGTAATGATTATTTTCATTGCCGTTAATCTATTGATTTTTAAAACCATTAATCGAATCTTAAGTTTATAAATCCAAACATAATAATGACATAATGATAAGAGCCCAAGGTGACATCTAAATTTTAGCTGACTCACATGCTAAAAACCAGATACTTATGGGATATTTTCTTTACTGTTAAATGAAATAACGAAAAAGCAGCAAATCCTCACACCTGAGAAGCTGTTGCAAATGTCTGGTATTGACTTTAAGCAATTATCCAAAATGTGCAATTGTGTAAATGAGAGATTATTTTCCAGGAAGCAGCTCAGAGACTGTCTGCAGCCTGAGTAATTTCCGTATTTCCACCCTGGTGATGTGGATGGAGACCGTAGAAGGAAGCTTCTTCCCCTTAAGTGTTTGTGGATGCAGTGAAGCACAAGTTTCCACAACAGCTTCGTATTGTGAGTTGTCCTATCACCAGATCTGTGTGACTTTCTCAGCAGAGGTCTAAATTCTTTACACTGTACCACTTGAGTAAAGCTTCAACCTCGGCCCTGTATGCTCTTTCACCACGATTTGTAGCCATGCCCACTAGAGACATGTCATCTTCAAATTTCAACATTTTAACGGATTTTAAATCAGATATACAATCAGGAAGTAGAGTTCTAGAGTAAGAAGGTCTTCTTGACTTGAACATAGTGATATTTCATTCTTAATGTCATAAGTCTTCTGGTTAAGGTGACTTGAATGATATAGTCACTTACTTTCCCCTGTCATGACTGTAAAAACACCTGCAGGTAAGCTGCTTTCTTTACACACCATTCAGCACTGGTGCGCTTAAAGTTGCAAAATCGTTTTGGTTTTTTTTGGCCACAAGGAGCAGAATAAAGCCCAAACATTTCTCAGACACACAGCCCTCACATATTATCACCATGAAGTAGTTATGGTTAACGTGATGGCTAAGTGGTTTTCTGACCACCTGACAAATCTAAAGGACTGATTTCATGATTCCAGGCGTGTTGGAGGCGCTTTCTCCACACAACTCCAGTATTCACTCTCCTTTTAGCTCTGGTTCATCTCCACATACTCCTGGGAAAATATCTGAAAAAACAAACAAGTTTATCTATTACAACTAGGTACCTAACCATAATACCTTTTGACTACTGGGACAAGCATAACGGGTGCTGTTTAATGCCCCCTCTTCTGGTTTTTGGCTTTTCGCTCAGACATCATTTTATTTAAATGTTGACTTTATAATACTGATAATTTAGAAGGAACGTTTGCTGGCATGGAAGCCATTCAACAGTGCCATGTCATGAGTGGTGTAAAGAGGTTAACAGCTGCTACGTGTTCAGTTCAGTAAAAATGCCACTTTGAAGTGTCTCGAGTGGTAAATAGTTCTGATGTTTTATCTCCTGTGGGTTAAGTGTGTTGGATTCTGTCATTCCTGCTGCCTTTTTATGATAACTGCCTCACATTTGGAGAATGCATCGGTTTTTATACCTCAGTCACGTTTCGTGTGCTGAATCACTTTCCTAACAGCAGAAACCGCAGGTGGTGGTTAAATCTAGCGAGTTTGAAGTGTTGTGGGGAAAAGAAGAACAAGTTTAAATGCCTCAGAAGTGGACCCAAGCGCAAAGGCTTTTTTGTTATACAGTTAGTTATGAAAAGTGCTGCTCAGATCCAGTCTACTACTTAAAATTAGCATTGCATAATTACGTATGTGCTCTCAGAATAGCAGTGAGTATCTGCATATGGTGTGGGAGGGAGCTCTCTGGGTGTTGATTTCAGGAGGTGCCGCTTCCCCTCCTGGTCTGAAGTCTCAGTCGTGTTTCAGCTGGTCGTAGTCTCTGATCTGTCTGTCTCTCATCGCTGTCGTCATGACTAACGCCCCACGGCTGACACGCTTGTTAGCTCCATGGTTTAGCAGCTGGCCCAGGGTGTCTGCAAGTTTGATTTTAAATGGCCTAAATGAATCAGGAGGCCATTTTCACCACACAGTTCTTCTTAAATTCTGCATTTAACTATATTCAAGCAATTTTAAGACTTCAGTTTGGATGTTGTAATAATAAAGGTAAAGATATTTTATTGCTTTTCATGACTTGCAAAGCACCTTAAATGCCCAAAATGCTACCAGATCTTTAGAAAAAAATACTTTTTATCAAAAGCCCATGTGCACTTTAGATGGGACATTACTGTTAAGCATTTACACATACAAATGTTTCTACTGTTTTTATATTCAGCTGTCACAGACAAAATACACAAATGAAAAAGCCATTACCTGTTTTTACCTTTATCTCCAACACACAGCACAACAGACTGACATTATTTAAATTATACAGAAATGCTTTTGCTCAACATTGCACTGTATGTGAGGACATAGCTTTTTGTTCCAATGATTATTTTCTGCATGAAAATGTTTGGTTTTTATGTAAAAACAGGACAATACTTCTGATGTAAATCTATATTTCTGCCAAATCTTTATGTGTAGCAACAGAGATCATCCTTCAGGCCTGACGCAGTCAACATAATTGTTTTATAATATATATAATAACAGTTTTCAAGTAATTGTGAAGTTCTAAGCATTTATCTTTGCTGTCCGGTTTCAAAGTCCAGGTTGATCCCGGACAGCAGCTCTCCTCCACAGGAGCGGTTCAGCAGCTCTTTCAGGGCTTCATTCACGTCGTTGTTGAAGACGGTGGAGAAGTTGCAGTTGGGGTATCCTCCACCGCCTCCATCCATGGGAAATGAACCCATCACCTCTTGCACCCATTTCAGCTCATTGCTAAGCTCCAGACGCAGTGCATCGAAGTGGTTCTGTCTCTCCTGGTAGCGGCTGCTGATGGCGCTGAGGCCGGAGCTGAAAGTCTGCATGTCGTCCTGCAGGCTCCTCTTAAAGGCCTCCACCTTACGGAACTCATAGCGGATCTGCGAGAGCTCGTGGCGCACACCTTCACTCTCCTCCTTGTACCAGGCCTCCTTTTCATTGTATATGGAGACCATGGCATCGATATCTTCTTGCAGAGAGTCATGGGCCGCTGCCAGGCTAACGAACGAGCTCTCCATCTGGTCAATGTCCTCCACCACCTGGGCAAACCGCTCAAAGTTTACATATGTGTTGTTGGGTGGCATGCTTGAGTGGGACTTGATAGTGTACTCCCTCAGGCGCTTGGTCTTCAGCTGGCGCCGCTCCCGTTTCTTTGGCTCCTGGGCTTTATTTTCCTCCTTGTGCTCATTGGACTTTAGGGTGTAAAGAAAGGATAGTTAGTAACTGTTGTCCAAAGAGGGAAGAGCAGGCACAGATACAGAGAGCTCATGCAACTATGTTAGTGCATCAGGTAGGCTTGGGTTAAAGGTGCATTACAAACCACAGATCATTCTTTCCTCTAACATATCATGTGCAAAACACAGAGGGAAATTACCAATGATAACATGATGCAGTGAAAACAGTCCACAATGGTTTCAGATGTCCAAAATGACTTGCTTCCATGTCAGAGCCGCGAGGTGGCCAGCGGTGGTCATTGCCACCATAAACTAAAGGGTGGCCACCCGACAGACCATTTGGGTTTGAGTTTGTTTATTTGCACAGGTTACAGTCAAACAAATGACACAAATAACAATGAAAAGTATGTGCAGGGAGAGAAAAATAGCCCCAGCTCTCGGAACAACTTTTCACTTTTCTCTAACATGGCTGCGGAACCTTTCCTGCCATCCGCTAACTTTTCATTAGCGTCATTCATTAGCACTCTTCTTTGCACCAACAATAAGTTAAAATTAACATATTTGTTTGTCCACAAGCACAACGACACAGTAGACATTTTGTGGTGTTTCAGTCTGAATTCTGCTCGGATAAAGATTCTTTTGGCACATAATGACTGCATAAAAATACATTTAAAAATAAAAAAAGTTTTCACTTTACCTTGATCCATGGGTGATTAAGAGCATCTTGAATTGTTAATCTTTTCCTGTAAGAGAACAAAAAATGTCCAAACAATGTTACCAAACTACCATAATCACAGAAGGGTTATGTGATTCAGGACAGCATTACAAAATGAAGTCAGAGATAAACTAACTTTCTTGTACTGACACAAGTTTGCCCTGAGGAAAATGTCATTCACTACGTTCTGCTTGAGCTCTTACTTCTTATCCTTCTCCAACAACTGGCTGATGAATTTCTTGGCCAGCTCACTGGTGTGACAGAAGAACTCCTCATCAAACTCATAATTTATGGCTGAAATGTTCCCCAGTGTGTCCTGTTTGGTCTCCCCCAGAAAAGGTGATGCACCACTCAGCCTGGAACAAAACATAAAAGGACGAGCAGTTCATCATCCTGTTTGAAGGAAGCTGCAGTATAATGTATCGTATACTATAAGGGACATTATGTTATGTGTGGTTCACTTGCAGGATGTAGGTGATGACCCCAATGCTCCACATGTCTGCTTCTAATCCCAGTGGCTCGTAGTTGACAATCTCCGGTGCTTAAAAGGCAAACGGATGAGAAGCAAAATGCATCGCTGTTAAAGTAGCTGAAAAATCAGCAGTCTCTTGTTGAGTTTGACTACCATTACCAGTCCAGCTTACTTTTTTTTATCACAGCATTTCTCAAGTCCCTACCTCTAAACATCAATATCACAAATTCTGGATCTTTTTACACAGACCCATGCCTCTGGTTTTCATTGTTTTGCACCCAAATCGAGTGGAAAATCACAGTTTGTGTAAATTTGTTTAGATTTTAGGTCCCTTTAATGATCATATCAGAAAGCAAATGGACTCAGCTGCAACTTAGCGGTTCATGTTGATTTCTGTGCCTCTTGACTGTAACTAAATGTACTGTAAGTTATGTTTTCTAAAGCTCAGGTGACATTCCTGCAACCTTTTTTTTCCATTTTGTCTGACTGTATGTCGGCGGGTGTATCGGGGTGGAGGATTTCGATTTGTTTTTTATTGTTTCTTGGATGTGTTTATTGTATATACTTCAAAAGGTAAAATATATAATAATAAGAAAAAAAAGTAACAAATGAACTCGTCTCACCTACAAACTCAGGTGTTCCAAAGATGTTTTTGAACTCAACCCCAGCTTCAATCTTGTGGGCAAGACCGAAATCAATGAGTTTGATTCTCGGCAGCGGCACGTTCTTGTCCAGTAGCATTATGTTTTCAGGCTGCAGATGAGAGAGAGACATTTACTCAAATGTTTGAGAGCCACCTACCTAAATACCAAATATGACAACTACAAATGACATTATGTATTATATCGTCATCCTCCCGGTAAGACCAGGGGGAAACCATCACTGTAGAACTTTCCAGCAGGTGTCACTATTTGTTTTGCGTATGTATATTACAAGTGATAGATGTTATCATTACGTCCTGGGGTATTTGAAGAAATAAGTGTGTATATTTACCATCTTATTCTAAATGTAGACACATTTATGTCATATATCTTACTAGGTTACAGATATGTTTTATTATCGTTCCTAGTCACCAGATTGTGTATCTGTATATGTGAAGTTAGTCAGTGCGCAAGCGCCACCTAGGTTCATTTTTCATTCTGTTGTTGATCAGGGCTGGCACGCTTGCCGGTGAGTGTCTGTAAACTGGCATTGCTAGTAATTCAGATTAAGAATTAATGTCTCATGGTTGTGTAATTTCATTAGTTAATTCTGATGTTTGTTTTGTGTTTTCATTGCAGGTTTACAACCTAGCAACTTAATTGATTTGTTAATTGACGAGCTAAATGTTACACATAACTAGCTTGTGGATCCTTATTGTGTATGTGTGCACAATAAAACTCAAAAAGTGGCTCGAGTTGTGTCCGCCGTGCTTGTCCTGAAACCCTTCCAGTGGGGAGTTTATTGAGCTATAGCAGGTAGCTTAGTAAATAACTGGACAATCACACTTCTACTGGAAAAACAAAACATCCAAAATCCACTCCACTTTACAAAAAAATGAACCGGGGGGGTCTAGATGCGCTCTTTTTTCTCCACTACTATCTGGCAAACTGATTACAGTACCTTGTTAAATGGATCCACTCTAACAACTCTTGGATTAAATTAGAACAAGCAGAATGCAACAACTTCAACATTTCTGATTTACCCTTCAAACATCAAACACCACAACTGCTTCAAACCCCCTAATTTCCTTAACTCTGACAGGCTGATGGAAACATCTTGAAACTAGCAAATCACAAATGACTCCTTGCATGCACACCCCACTCTGGCACAACCCCGACAACAGGCCAGTTACCTCCTACAGGTCTGGGGGCAGCCTAAGGCAGGAGAGAGCAAAGAAGGCAAGGACGAAACAAGAAGAAAAACAAAAAGGAAAACCAAACAAATCAAAACAAAGTAGAACCAAAATAGATAAATAAATGGCTAAAAGAAAGGGAGAATAAATATATCCTTACACACATAACTCCCATACACACATACACATAGTACAATAAGAAAATCTAAATGTGTCTTTTAAATTTTGCTCAGGTACTTCCTGTTAGTTACTTAAGCTTATTCGTATTTCTATCCTTTTTTTGTTGTTGTTTCTCTTTCCTGCCTTGTCGTGTCTCATGTGTCTTCCTGTTAATCACTTGTCTTGCACTATAAATAAACACCCGAAAAACACCAACAAACACCAAACAAAGGAATGAAAAATAAACAAAATACCTCATTTGCAAATTGAAACCACATGCCATGTTTTGCTGTTTCTTAAACAGTAAGAATCGAGTATTAAGTCTTAAGACCATTACCGGTATTTGCAGATTTTGTTTGTTGTTGTTTGTTGGCATATTAGTGTTGGCATGTTAGTTACATGTCATTCAAACAGTTGGTAGATGTGCAGTCAATAGGCAGAAATATAAAAAGAGATGTCTAATGGTTCTATGTCCTTTTTATTTTGATATTAAAATCACAAAAATGGTCAACTAAAAGCTTAAACTGTGATAATAGTCTAATGGATTTCTGGGAAAAGCCTTACAAACAATGCTGAATCATTCTGAGTAATGAACTCTGAATGAAACGAGCTTTTGTCGCTTGGACAAAATGTCACGGCTAAATTTACTGAATTCATGAGGCCACCATGCATTACAGTGTGACCCTTTCGCTTCGACATGGCTCAGAAATGTGACAATGTCCTAAAACAGAATGTTGCATGTCTTGTTCGGACAAACCTTGAGGTCAAAGTGGGCTATTTTTCTGGCGTGGAGGTAGTTCACCCCCTCGAGGATTTGCTTGATGAACTGGGTGGCCTCTTCCTCGCTCAGAGACTCCTTCTGAGCCAGGAAATCAAACAGCTCCCCTCCGGAGACGCTGGAACACAGGCACTCATCATAAATCAGTGCAGAGTAAAAGTGGAACATTTTTTAGACTTTCTTAATCAGCATAACAATAAGTGGAAACGTGGTAGGGGCACTCAATAGGCCGACATGAAACACTGTGACATGGACACAAATTAAACTTAATTAATGTTTATTGTCATTATATGTAATTCAGTTAAATCCTCAACATATAGTTTTCAGACCACACTGATTCACATTCATCGTCTATCATCTTGTTCCAGCTCTTCATTGAAGCTATATGATGTTATGACTCCATGTTCATTAGGGTTATATGGAACCTGCTGGGGATCCATTTGGTATTTAAAAAAAAAAAAGATATTGATGTGGAAACCAATGTGCACGGATTAATAAACCAAGTGCATTTCATGAAACCGTGACCATTCGTTAAATGAAATGGTGCGCGTGGCTCAATAAACTGTTAAAAATGACAAAAATACAGTTTTTCAGCAGTCAGTATAGATGTGTTCAAATGATCAAACCTCTGATACTGACCTCTGACCTTCACAATAAGAAGGGTTGAAAGCTCACATTGGAGAGGAATTGTATAATGGCTAACATGCTGTGACTTGCTTACATTATTTTCAGGCCATTAAGCGCCTCATACAGGACTTTATGGCATTTTCAGTATTTTTCTGACCTCAGTTATTAGACTCAGTTAGCTGGTATGCCGTTTAAACAATGCAATACTTAAAACTTTTTGGATTTCAGAATTATTATTATTATATTATGTTATTTATTCGGATGCTTACAAGTATACTGCAAACTGTGCACTCATTCAGCAGTCCATGCACACGGTTTTAATAATCCACGTGCACAGTTCATTACTGTGATCCAAGCGTACGTGTTGCTAAACTGAATGCACATTTTAGCAATCTGTGCGTATTTCCACGCTAATATTCTCTTCTGCTATATGAACCCCAGGGGGGCTGCGCCCTTCCAACAAATAAATAAATATTACACATGTCTTGTGCATCATTTTATGCATATTTCCCCAAAATTCAGCACATCTGGTGTGTTGTGAAATCTGCAATTCTCGCAGTTACCAAAAGAACTATATACATGACCTGATCAGTGTTCGAGACTATATTTGACAACTGACTAACACACATTACAGTATATAATCTTTCAGAACTGGCAATATGACTCAGAAAACAAACTGAGATGCAGCCCATGTCTTTGCGTTGGACACGTCGGCTGCTCAGTTGTTTATCTCTGTCCTCGTCTCCAGCTCTTCCCCCAGGCCAATGCATTTTTCTCCGTCCATCCACCCTCAGACTTTCTCACCGGTCCCAGTCACCTGACTCCTACATCCACCTGCTCACTTGTTCCTCATTCCCCAATTACCCCCCACAGTATTTATACCAGCCCATCTCCACCTGCAATGTCGCTTTGTTCCTTTGCTCTCCAGCCTCTTCGACCTGAACCTGAACCCGAATCTCTGCCTGCCTGCCTGCCCCGCTCCTGGCTAACCTGTGGATTGTCACTCACAGCTCCAGGATGAGCACCACATCAGTGCGGTTCTCGTAGACGTCGTGCAGCGTGACGATGTTGGGGTGCTGAATCTGCTGCAGGATGTCCACCTCCCGCTCGATCTCCTCCCGCCGCACTCCTCGAGAGCTGGCCATGCTCTGCCGTTTCTTGATGAACTTGGCAGCAAATTCCAGACCTGTGCTTTTCTCTCGGCATTGCTTTACGATGGCAAACTGCCCACTGAAACACAGAGGAGCAATCACAATTCTCATGAAAAAACGATTCTTGTACTTTAAATGAGCAGTTCTGTCTTTCAGACCTACTATTACACAACCCCCAACCTCCACCTCACCATCAGGAAGCTCAGCGAGCTCAGTCAACCACCTGCTGGCTTTACTCCACCACTACCAGCAGCTTCTAGACTCCAGGGGATCCTGTCCAGATCTCCTGTCTTCATATGAACCTAAACCTGATGAAGATGACTCACCAGGGCTTAATTTGTGCTGGATCCTCCCACAGGATCCGGGACCTCCCAGATTGGGACCCGCACCTATTTGATTGGCTCTGGCACCTCCTTTGTCACTATCAAAAGCAGTAAATAGATTTTGTGTAATATTTAATGTTATCGGTTCTGTCATTCTTTTATTTCCCATTGAAGTTACTCGTAAATCGCTTGTTTGCCTATTTTGGATGCATTTTAAATCAGAAGAGAGAGAGTTCAGGTCACGCAACAAGGAGGAAACTGGTAAAATGTCAAAAAGACAATCACATGTGTTGAGCAAGTGGGCGTTTGCGCTGTGAAATGGTGAAATGATACGGCTAAATTAAATTAGGGGGTGCGTGTGTCGGTGCAGCGAGTACTGAGCGGAGGAGATCGACGTCCCCCTGCTGATTTTGATTATTGTGAATGCTCTGATTAATATATACTGCTTTGTTTGTGATGACAGTTTTGTTTAGTTTTAACATCTCTGTGCTCTGGGACTTCCTGATTTACAAATTCAGCACTGTGCTTCACATCAGTGGACTCTTCCTTTGTTGCTGACCGCAATACATGTTGTTATTAGGGCTGCAACTACTGATTATTTTCAGAATCAGGTTTGATGCCAAGTAGGTTTTCACATACAAGGAATTTGCCTTGGTGTATTGGTGCATAACAATAAACAACAAGTACTGCAAAAGTTTAGCATAAATAAATTAGAAATTTACAATAAAAATATGAAAAATACATTAAAAATATGTAAAATATATATAAATGAAAAGAGCTGTAGAGTGTTTAAAACGATGAGGATGGAATGTGCAAGTGTTCACAGTATAAAGCATAATCAATTAATCTGCCAATAATTTTCTCAGTTAATCAATTAAACGTTTGGCCTATACAACATCAGGAAACAGTGGGACATGCCATCACAGTTTCCTAGAGCCCAAGATGATGTCATCAAATGTTTTATTTTGAGAATATTTGGATTTTTTTACTTAAAAAATGACTTGAATTACTTCAAAATAGTTGCCAGTCAAACGACTAATTGATTAATTGACTAGTTGTTGCAGCTCTACTTGTTATTTCCGGTTGATCTGTCCTTACTGAATTTAGCCCCGCATCCCGTACTGGACGTTGTTCTGGAGCGAGTGACGAGTATTTAGCCCTCAGTGTAAAAGGTGTATTTCTTTTTCTTTGAGTGGATCTTGTCTGAGCTCACAGACCATTCAACGTACGACTTCTAACTTCATACAGAGACATATGAACGCTCTCCATCGTCTGACTTGAGGTCAGCAGCAAACGCTAAACTAAACAGTCCCTTTAACAACGGTTGAAGGGTCACGTTACACTGAGGACTCTGTGTAATGAGGACTTGTCTTCAGTGATGATTCATTTTGGCACTATTAGGACTACAAGTACCTGGGAGTACACTTGGATAACAAACTGGACTGGTCCAAGAACACTCAAGCTGTTTACAGGAAGGGCCAGAGCCGCCTCTATTTTCTGAGGAGGCTGAGGTCCTTCAACATCTGCCGGACGATGCTGAGGATGTTTTACGAGTCTGTGGTGGCCGGTGCTGTCCTGTATGCTGTTGCATGCTGGGGCAGCAGGCTGAGGGCAGCGGACGCTAACAGGCTCAACAAACTGACCCGTAAGGCCGGTGACATTGTGGGGGTGGAGCTGAACTCTCTGGCGGTGGTGTCAGAGAGGAGGACGCTGGCCAGACTACACGCCATCTTGGACAGCGTCTCCCACCCGCTCCAGGACGTGCTGGTCAAACAAAGGAGCGCCTTCAGCGGAAGACTCATCCCCCCACAATGCACCACAGAGCGCCACAGGAAGTCATTCCTGCCTGTGGCCATCAGACTCTTTAACTCCTCCCTCTAAGTGTCAGTCTGTATGACCCGAAGTCACTAAACTGGACATTGATCATTAACATCTCCGCCATAATTGAATAATTGTGCAATATTCTGTGTACTACTCCTGTGCAATATTAGTTTTCCCATGTTAGTTTTTCTTATTTATTGTTATTGATATTATATACCTCTATTACTCTCGACAGTACATGCACCTCCGCTTATTACTTATTACTTATTTTATTACATTGTATTATTATACTGTACTATCATCATCAACCGGTAAACCCTCTTGGTACTTGACACTTAGTTTATCTTATACTTATACCGACCTGGTACTTAATTTATTTTCTGACCTGTTTTTATAGTGTATCTTATCGTTTGCTAGTACTTCTCCTGTGTGCACTGACGTAAAGGCGAGATGCTGTAACAAAGAGTTTCCCTACGGGGATCAATAAAGTATTTCTGATTCTGATTCTGATTTTGATATTTTGCAAAGTACACAGATCGGCCTGATGGGGGCGCTTCAATCAACATTGAACATTTCAAACTTTAAAAATCACAACTGCTCCACTACTGGTCCATTTTGATGGGAAATTGAAAGGATGTCTCTTGACTGGCTCAAGGCAAACGGGACGGTGATACAGTTACCCTGTTGAGTTATTTACTGAGTCCCTGAATGCTTACTGTGCACCCCGCAGCAACGCAGTGCTACAGGGCTGTGGTGGGATTGTGATTCAGTTTTGTCACTCAGATGTTCCCACCACTTCACTCTATTTATAGCGTGCGCAAAGTGACAAGCCTGGCACTCACAGATACTCACACATCCCAATACAAGCAAACACTTCACGTCAGTTGCTGGGTTTGGCGTGGTTAATTCAAAATCCAAAGGTTGCATGACTGTACAGCTGCATCTACTTTTTTTCTGGTTCGCTTGAATGGTTTGTAAGCTAACACTCATCTGCAGCCAGTCTGGGAGTAGATATAGCCACGGCTAAAGATAGAAGACTCCTTTAAAAAGCAGCTTGACGTGCACAACAGTTGTCTCCACGTGACGACGCACAGCAACAAAACTAGGCCTGAAACACAAGCTAGTTTAGTTTCCTTTTCCTTTTTCTATTATAAAAGCACACTACTGAGTTTATCGCAGGTGCAGGGGACATTTGCAGCATGCAGTTAATGATTCGGTGTAATTTCCATGTTATTATACCACAGCAATAACTGCCTGGTGCACTGACCTACATGCTTGTTAGTGCCCTTGAGCGAAGCAACCTCTGTCTTATTATGAAATGTATGTGGAGTTCTTCTTCTGTAAACATTGTTATTTCAAATAACTCTCACTAACTCTACACCAACACTGAAATCAGGGTTAAGTTTTTCTTCATGATGATTAAAGTTGTTGCCTGTATATCAGTATTACTGATGTCTGACTCACTGTTCCTGATAAAGTACAATACTGAAACAATATGGTAGTTATGTAAAGAAATGCCATAATGAGGCTTTTAATTCTTTTCTGTTCTTTCACTTAACTTAATCTGACTTTCGCATAAATAAATGAATAAATACATAAATAAATCAAATGCACAGAGTTACAGTATGGTTCGAGTTTTTAGTTGTA
Source organism: Siniperca chuatsi (assembly GCF_020085105.1). Lineage (NCBI taxonomy): Eukaryota > Metazoa > Chordata > Actinopteri > Centrarchiformes > Sinipercidae > Siniperca > Siniperca chuatsi. The sequence continues at coordinate 3,130,893 of NC_058042.1, read as the reverse complement.
GTTCAGTTTCTAGTTTTATTTATTATTATTCCTTATCCACCTCTTTTAGTGTTGTTTTGTGGTTCTTATGTGTGATTTGGCTGCTGTAATTTCTCTTCTGGGATTAATAAAGTAATCTATCTATCTATCTTAATGCCAAGTTTCTGTAATGTACCATACATTTTCACATTTCACCTGACATGTATGAAAGTGTCGATCAGTTATTTGGACCCTGATCTACATCAAACATCTCACCATTATTCATTAAATTAGATTTTTTTAAAAACAGATGCAAATAATGCACACTTATTGCACCACGGAGAAGTAAATGAGTAGAGATAGTAGCATGGCTGTACCTTCCCAACTCTTCACCAATTTCATAGAAATCCTCCACTTTCTGTTGTTTGAATAAATCCATGGTGTTTGGGATAAAACTTCTGGTTAATCTCTCTTTACCTGCAATAACAGACCACAGTTATTTTATTATCTGGGAAAATGTTTCCACAATAGCTGATACAACAAGCCAGTTATAGAGAATATGATTGCAGTCGGAACAGTCGCACACCTTGGCTTAGTGGACACTGTCTAAAGTGAGAAACTATTGCTGTGAATGTCACCGGTCATAAACAACACACTAACAGTATAGCATCATTGAATAAAACATGTCTTACCGTGTTAAAAACTCCACCGTCCATGTCCTCCTCCTGTCCCGTGTGTGTCTCCAGTGACCGTGTCCCGACACATTCCGGTCACGGGGAGAGCGTCATGCCGAGCTTCATTCAGAAAACTACCAATTTAATGTGGCATTGCTTATAACTGCATGAAGTTAGCAGATTTTTTTTTTTTTTTAAAGAAAACTTACCCTATTATTATAATGAAACGTTAGAGTCCGGGTGAATGACAAAGAAGTTCATTTAAATTAAATTTAAACTTTAAATCGTTCACACTGCTCCTCGCACCCATAATAAAATAGTGCGACATCTCATTTTAAAAAGATGGTTTTTGGTGTATTAATTTTATGCCGAATCGAAAACTAAAACGTACAAACTCAGACGATACATTCAAAAGTGTCATATTAGGTGTGTGCCTTGTTAGATACTCTTAAACGTGTCCTTTTTAGATGAGGTTTGGCGTCACAGTGTAACGACCCGTGTTACCGCTGTGCGCGCGCTCTAGCACACTGGAGTCAAATAACAGAAAGCTTTCATTTCTTATTTTAATAAAGCTGATTCATTTGAACATTTACTATTTTTCATTTATTTTGATAGATCCGATTTTTATTTATTTAACTCCCTTAAAAGTGTATCTTTCATGATGATGTACCAGGAAAGCTAAATACAACTTCTGATCAATGAAAATATCACAGCATTTATTATTTTTTGCTTTTACACTTTCAGGCTCACAAGAGAATGAACCCCTTCAATTCTGAAAACACTATTGTTGTTGATGTAATACCACCTTCAGCCAAAAGGGAAACTGTATTGTGGGGTGTAATGACTGCTGTAGCCTGTAGGCTGCCTTTTAGCCCCTCCACAGGGATGGCGAAATATCTTAAAATTTGTTTCAGACATTCATGATCCCCAGAGGATGAATCCTAATGACTTTGGTGATCCTCTGACTTTTCATCTAGCGCCATCAAGAGACTGACATTCAGCATTTGAGCTAAATGTCTTAATAGATATCAGATAGATTGTCATGAAATTTGGTTCAGACATTCATGGTCCCCAGAGGATGAGTCCTAATGACTTTGGTGATCCCCATATTTTTTTTACATACGCCACTATGAGATTGACAGTTTTGGTTTTGAGTGAAATATCTTGACAGCTAATGGATGGATTGCTGTAAAATTAGTTTCAGACATTCATGATCCCCAGAGGATGAATCCTAATGACTTTGGTGATCCTCTGACTTTTAATCTAGCGCCATCATGAGATTGACAGTTTTGCTTTGAGTGAAATATCTTAACAGCTATTGGATGGATTGTCCTCAAATCTGCTACAGATAATCATGATCCCCAGAGGATGAATCCTAATGACTTTGGTAATCCTCTGACTTTTCATCTAGCGCCATCAAGAGATTGACATTCAGCATTTGAGCAAAATGTCTTAATAGATATCGGATAGATTGTCATGAAATTTGTTTCAGACATTCATGGTCCCCAGAGGATGAATCCTAATGACTTTGGTGATCACCATGTTTTGTTTTATTTTCTTGCGCCACTATGAGATTGACAGTTTTGAGTGAAATATCTTGACAGCTATTGAATGGATTGTCCTGAAATCTGCCACAGATGGTCATTCAATTCAATTTTATTTATTTATTTATTTAAGCGCCAATTCATAACAGAAGTTATCTCATTGCACTTTTCCTATAGAGCAGGTCTAGACCGAACTCTTTATTATATTATTTACAGAGACCCACCAAATCATGGTCCCCAGAGGATGAATCCTACTGACTTAATCCTCTGACTTTTCATCTAGTGCCACCACGGGGTTGACATTTGGCATTTTCAACTAAATGTCTTGCTAAATATTGGATGGATTACTATGGAGTTTGATACAGACATTCATGTTCTCCTCAGGATGAATTGTGATCACTTTGGTGACGCCCTGACTTTTCATCCAGTGCCATCAGGTCAGAATTTTACTTTGTCACAATATTTTGGTTTATGACCGAATTACCAGCAAAATGAATGTGGTTCCAGATGTCTGAATGGTTGCCCACGTCTTAATCCTATATTTTAAGGGTTTACCTGGTTCCTAAAAATAAAAAATAAACAAAATAAAAAAAAGTTACTATGTGACAAAGCCATTAAAGTTCAATCTGGGACAAGGAAGACAGATAGTAAAATGAACTGGCAGCCCAATGAGAGGCAGAAGACTCACTGGTAGATAAACTGAAACAATGCCACTATTCAGATGAGAGAGACGGCCAACGAAAATAGTCAAATGATGCACCTCGTCCACTTCCTTTTGAGAGTTAAACGTCATCTGAGCAGAGAGTATACATGGTGTGCTACCACCTGTGAGGATGGAGAAGAAGTCAGGTGTTGACCTGCACATGGAGACCTCAGAAGGAGGCCTGAAGGAGCTGGTGCTGAAGTGGTTCACTGAGACCCAGGCGCCGCTCATCCTCAACAACGGAAACTTCCCTGACTGGTTTCAAGGCTTCGCTGTGAGAAAGTAAGCAACACAGAAAAGACAGGATCTGTGGCGAAGGAGTGAAGAGAAGTTTAAATATATATATGTACATGTGTTGGCACATAGTAGATGTTGCACTTGTTGTGGCCTTGTGGGTTCTGATAGGTTGGGGCATTTTATTTGCGTTTATTTGAATAGATTTCTAGATATCTCTGCCATGAACGTTATGTTTTTCTCATGTTTGTTTATCTGTTAGCTGCAGTGTCGTAGCTACAGTGCTACTGTGGTCGTGCAGTGGCAGAATGCAACTTGTACATGTACTTTAATCCAGTATTTCCATTTCATGCAACTTTATAATTCTACTCCACTACAAGTATTGTACTTCTTACTCCACTACATTTATTTTGCAGCTTTAGTTTCTAGTTACTTTGCAGTATATGATGTATTGTTATAGATTAAACTACCAAACAGAATATAAAATAGTTCAAACTTGCTCCACCTCCACCAGCTACAACAGTAAAATGCTACCATCCAATAATATAATACAGAGTATGACACTAACAGGGAGGGGCCAGTTTTCTGCACAATGAGTACTTTTACTTTTGATACTTTAAGTAGGCCTACATTTAGCTAATAAACATACTTTTATGCACTTAGTACTTACTTTTTATGTACTTCCTCTCTGAGGTTATGTGCTCGATATTTTTTATGGTAATTTAGGGATTTTAAGAGCCTGGAGTGAGGGGTATATATTACAATTAAAAGCGTACACATGGTGGGTAATTCATGTGCTGATTGCAGTGTTTGTAGACTTGTTTTAGGCCACCAAAAAAACAAATACAAAACAGTGTTCAGTATTTTTCCTATTAATTCCAGGTAGTGTGGAGACTTAGACCCTCAAACAGAAAATATAATATAAAAAATATAATTAAACAGGGGAAATCAAAATAATTTAAAGAATTTTGAGACTTGGATGAGGTGATTCATACTAACTATTCAGTTAGTTAGATATCTCAAAAACCTGTAAACCATAAATTATAGAAATATAGTATTGCATGTTTACTTTTTGTGTTATTTTTGTGATGAAACCAATAACATTTTTATCGGTGACAAACTAAATCATTGTGTAACAGTAGCACAAGTCGAAAAGAGTCATAAAGTGAGAAAACTGACTCGGTAATGTCAGTTTCACAGCAATATCGACCTCAAGTTTGCTAACATTAGCTAATATTAGCTAACATTAGCCACCACAAGCTACTGGTCATACCAGGCTGTAGCTGCAAAACCCTCTGCGTTTTGACCTGCCACTCCATTTGTAAGACTAAGACTGTGTTACTTTTTTATTTAAAAAATTACATAGTCTTGCTTTAAGGCAAGGAACAGATGATAATCGACTTGATTTCAGATATAAAGGCTGTGTTTACAGCGTGAAAAATCAATGTATTTGACGGGATCGATGACTCTGGATGTATCATCAGTAGATGACGTGTGAGAGTGACTAAAAGACAGATACGAGTCTGACAGAGTTTTCATATTTTTAAATCTACTTTGCCTGTAAGTCTGTTAAACTGGTTCTGACCTGCTCTCTGCCGCAGGGACACGGAAGATCTATTGAGAGATAAAGCTCTGGGCTGTTTTCTCATTCGCCTCAGTGATAAAGCAATCGGCTACATCCTTTCCTACAAGTGAGGCAAATCAAGTCTTTTGAACATTGTCCAATTGCTTCTTTATTGACATTCTGATTCACCTCACTGTACTGGCCGTGCATTTCCTTCCAAAGGGGCCACGACAGGTGCCGCCATTTTGTCATCACCCAGAATCAAGACGGACAGTTCGTCATATCAGGAGACTGTCAGACATACGGCAGCCTCACAGAGCTGATAGAGCATTACAAAGTCAGCCCCATCCAGCCCTTTGGAGAGCACCTGACCTCCAGCTGCCATGAGGTGAGGAGGACACAGAAAGTTTGATTAACTCACATGCCACATATACATATAGAATACCTATTTTCTGTAAGTGTTAAAGTATAACTGCAGTTTACAAAATGTGTTGTTATTCGCTGGAGTAATTATTTTTGATGACTATGTCAGTCTGTCGGTCGGTCAACCACTTTTGTTCAGACTGAAATTTCTACATCTATTACCATGAAATTTGGTTCAGACATTCCCGGTCCCAAGAGGATGAATCCTAATGGTGGTTCAGTGATTTTTCATGTAGCGCCACCAGCACAACAAAGTTTTCAACTATCCGGTAAAATAGGAGCAAAAACTCTAAGGCACTGTGAGTCCTAAGCCTTCATCGGAAATGTGTTGGTGTCAGCCATGTAATATTAAAAGCTTTTTATTACATTTTGTTTATAAAGCAAAGATGCACTGCAGTTTTTCCCCTTGTTTTGAGTAGACCTATCCAGTAAATAAGATATGACAAAGACCCCTACTGTACAGACATTCATGTATCCTAAAGACTTTGATGACTTTTCCTCTAGCGCCAGGTTTTGTTTAATATCTCAACAACGTTTGCTTCAGACTCTCGTGTTCCCAACAGGAGGAATTTTAATCACTTTGGTGATCCCCTGACTTTTCACCGAACTTTCATCTGACTCGGCTGTACTCTTCGTTTGGCGCGAATTAATAAATGTTAGCATGCTAACGCGCTAACATGTGTGCTAACACATGGTAAACATTTCCTGCAAATCATCAGCATGTTAACAGTGATGAAGTAGATGCAGCCAGAAAACAATAGGCCTGATTACTGATTACTGGGCCATCTTGGAACCATTAGGTCAGTTTCAGGTGAAACTAGCTATTAACAGATACTCAGGTAGATTCCCTCCTGAGGGCGGGGCTTATGTAACACAGAGTAGCTTAAATTTTTCAAATTTTCTCAATTGAGAATGACTTCCGGATGGGAGCCGAAACGTCTTGATTCTGAAAACAGTGTCCAGACGACTACGACTGAAACCTTTTCTACTACATGTTAGCATTGTTGTTGAATGTGAGCATGTTGCCGTTAGCATTTAGCTCAACTGTACCTCAGTTCTGTACCGCACCTCTGTTCCCTGTTGCCATCAAAGAATTGGCGCCACTTTCTTTTTGTGTGCCAGATCATTTAGGTTTGAATCACAACAGGTTAAATCAGCTGCGTCTGACGTTGACCAAATACTCCAGTTTCTAAATCTGAAATGCCGCTGTTACTTTCAGGTAAACACAGGTGAGCTGTATGATGTGGTGAATTACAGCAGCAAAGAGAAGTCTGGGGTGAGTGTCCAAGCTCTGCGGACTCTGTGGGACCAGAAAAATGATCCTCACAGCGACCCTGGCACTAATCAAAGGATTCAGCAGCAAAATGACCCTCCTACGGTGCAGCCACCTTCGCTGCCACCTAAATCCCAAAACAGAAAGCTGACGGGAGCGGTGTCTGTAGACGCAGTGTCCCTCTCACAGGTATGAAGGAAATTAGAACTGATCGATTATGCACCGGTGTTTTGTTTGTTGGAGAGTTGTGGTGCACACAAAGACACTTTAAGAGTCCATGAAAAGATTTTATTAGGTCTAAGGTGTTTGTCATGACCTCATATAAAACTGTTAATAAGAAATATTGAAGTTTAATTGTTGTTGTTTAACAGAAAGCACATGTGCTGCATGCTTTTCTTACAATGTTTTTTACATTTCAGTGAGTATTTCTGAGCACTTCAACATTGTCTTTTTAGGACACTGTGGAGTTATTTGAATATTTGCAGATATTTCAGCTCCATTCATGTAAACTCAACAATACCAGAGTTGTTATTTACACATATTTTATACAGTAAAATGTCTGGCTTGTTGTGGTTCCCTCACAGAGCTGAACCACAGGTGGCAGCATGTACAAAAAATCATCAGATCAAAATATTTACTTCACTTGTTGTCAAACCAACACTTCAAATTTTGAATTTAGTGTCCATGAACATACATGAAAATCTTCCTTCCTAAACAGTAACAGTAAAGAGAAACAAAAATAATTGTGTCCCTATACAAAGAGAGTCACATCCAAGCCACAAACACTGGACCCAACTGAATAAATAAGTAAATAAATAGGTTAATGAGTCCATGTGAGTTCTGAGTGTTATTAGTGTTCAGAGGTTAGGCTGCGTCATAAGGGAGAGATCAAATCTTTTTACAAAACTGTTTTAGTTGCATTAACAACATTAAACACTGAGTCCTGCCAGTCCAACTTTTAGTCCGACGAAATCAACCAAAACAAAATCATCCGCTGAGGAAGATCGTATGATACGATTGCTAATGGAGCGTGTGGAGAGACTGCTTTGTCGTCCATCTTCTCATTGTTCTGGTATCATGTCCTTCAGGGTGTACCTCCAGTGCCAAAAAGAGGCAGGCCTCTGGGCTTCTCCCAGAGTGGATCTTTGCCTGACGCAACACCACATCCAAGTAAAACCCAGACCGACCCAAACAGATCCCAGAGACTCAGAGGGAACGCAAACCCGGTGCTAATGTCTGACAGAGACTCATTTAAAACCACTGACTATCCGAGCTATCCAGGTGATCTTTGTCCACCAAGGAACACATACTCTGAGCTGACGCAGCTGGAGAGCAGAAGCAAATCTCTACCAAAACTGAACAACATGGAGGAGGAGGAGGAGGAGGAGGAGGAGGAGTACTCTAACCAGCTCAGTAGTCCCTCCTTCACAACATCTTATTCACCCACTCCACTGAAGAAGGTCACCTGTCACACCTACTCCCTCCATGATCCCAGAGACAGTTTGAGGCCGAGCAGCTCCAGGTCAGAACAGCAGGGCGATGATGTGGAAATGTTGAGGTCCAACCCGCTGTACCAGACCTCCGAGGGGCCTGGAGGGGGTTCGGCACAGCAGGGAGGCGGCATGTATGCTGAGGTTCCCCAGAGGCCGGTACCTGCCGGGCTGCCTGATGACACCTATGAGCTGATCCCCGGGGAGGCCGCTGCTGTCCAAGGCAACACTTACGAGTCTCTGGAGGATATGAAAACCAAGAAGTCCAAATCCACCTGGGGGAAAAATGTAAGTCAGAAAGAATGATCAGCGTTGTTGATGTTATTGAGAGCAGAAATATCAACTTTAACGGCTTTCCGTTTTTTTTTTTCTCTGTTTGCAGAATATGAAATGGAAGAAATTCCTTCCTGATTACAAGAAGAAATAAACGTGACTAAAAGAACTGTTTGATATTTTGTTAACTGAGACAGAAGTTAAATGAATATTAAAAATAAATCACTTTTATAATATCATTTTGTTAAGTAAGAAAGTTACGTAGAATTCAGATGTTTAAACGCTGCAAAAACCCCACTTTATATAAATCCAGCTGTTATCATTATGTATTTTCTGGTCATTGTCCTTTAAAGTTAAAATGTTTTGTATCTAATGATTTTAGTAAATTTTAGTAAACAAGATTAATTAAGATACATTCTTCCATTATTATTATTTTGTTTACTGATATTATTATTATTAGTAGTAGTAGTCGGTGGTATTTTAGTAATTGTAGCAGCATTAAATGTGGTTCAGTATTTAGTCATTTGTTTATTTTGTCATTGAACCTTTTAAAACATCTTTAAATTCATATAAATTAACGTTTTCATTTACTTTTCTACAAAAATGTAAAAAGTTACTCACCGAGAGGCTTGTGTCACTGTTCATCATGTGTTCATATTTGTCTTTTTTTGTTTTTTTAAATGTGTTTATGGATCTATAAAACACAGCACAGCATAGAGCACACAACGTTTCCAACACGGTCCCAAACCAGCAGCTGTGACATTTAATGCCAGGATGTTTGACAGGAAAACGAGTCCGTCTGTTAAAGTTTTGGGACGTTTTAAATTAAAGCTGGAGGCAAGACAGGAACATCATGGCAACCGCTGCTGCAGTTCTAATAAACATAATAAATAAATGTAATATAAAGTGAGAATGCGCTGCCTCACAGCAGTCCACAGAGGTGTTTCTGGTTGATTCACTGTGGTGTATTTTGACTTCATAAGATGTAACAAGTTCTCGCTTAAAGGGAGAACTTATTTACTGCATATTTATACTACATGTGTGAAAAAAGCCTTTTGTGGCCCCAGAGGGAGCTGCTGATAAACGTCCTCAGGTGATGTCACTTGAGTCGGCGTCGGGGCGGGGCTGAAGACTACGAGTTTGAAGATGAAACTAATCTGTTGGCGTGGAGTTAGAAAGACGTGAGCTCACCAGACCTCCGCAGCTGCTCCTCATCTCTGCTGCAGGCTCCAGGCTACATTAGCCGCTACTAGCATAACACACCTCAATCTCTGCGGTTGAGTTGCATTGTGGGTAATGTAGGAGCCAGGTTTTGTTAAGGAAGATCTCTGCTGCATTGATTTTGATCCTTTTTCTCCCTAATTGTCCATCGTGAGTCTGTCAGTGTTATAGGAGTGCAATGCTGAATTGGTGGAGTACTCTTTTAATGAGTCTGAGGTCCAAACTCAGTTCGGGCTTCACAGTCGGACCTGTTGAATCTAGTTCTAATCCTTACTCTCCCAGCTTCAGTTTTCTTCTCGTTTCCTCTGTGGACTGAACATCCCACCTCTTCCTCTGTCCCCAACTTCTCTTTTACTGAGTCTTCCTCACGAGGCCCGATCCGGCCCAAAGCATCCCTCCTCTTGATGATTTGCTCTTTTTCTGAAATGCCTTCCAGCTCTTTTTGAACTCCCTCTCCTTCATGATGACTTCTTCCTCCATTTGAAACTCCATCCTCGTCATCTACATCGTCCTCTGAGGAGGATCTCTCTCTCTTTCCCCTTTCCTTGAGCCCTGTCTCCTCTCTCCAAAAGGCTTCTTGTCCTGTTCTAGTCACCTCCTCGTCACCATAAGAATCTGTCTTTTCTCAGTCTAATTACTCACATGCCAATAAAAATAACTGGTCTCTCCCTTATGAATTAAGGAATGAATTACATTTACCAATTTGGAAACATCTCTTTCTTGCTTCCATGTGTTTCAAATGCTTCAAAAGCACTTTCTGAACAGGTTCTTCTTCTTCTTCTTCTTCTTCTTCTTCTTCTTCTTCTTCTTCTTCTTCTTCTTCTTATTGCCAGTTCAGTTTCATGGGGAACAACTGCAGAAGACTATTGCATTTCGTCTTATTTTCTTTCCTTCATATTTATTTTATTTTATTAATTCCCTTGTATTTGTCCCTGTATTTCATTTGGCTTTTTTGCACCATAGAGCAATTTTGTTTACAAATAAATGTTTACACTTATAGGCTATAACTGCTGTTTGATTATTATTATTTTGATTCAGTCAGTTTGACAGCTGACCACCACCACTACAAGTTTTACTGTACTGCACTGTAACACTGTGATGTAGAGAAAAGAGGAATGTTGCTCATTTTAAAAGCTAAATTCTGCCATTGAGCAAAATAAAAAATAAAAAAATAAATCAGTATGGGAGATCCCTCCCAACCAGGGGTTGGAAAATGACTAAATACATTCACTCAAGTACAGTACTTACTCAAGTAAGTACAATTTTGAGGTAAGGTCAGTTGGAAATTTTGTACCTCTTACTCTTTATTGGACAGCTGTAGTTACTAGTTACTTTTCAGATTAAAAGTTGTGGAAAATGCAGCAGCACTAAAAGTCTAAAAGTTATGCAGTGGGTGTTTTAACTTCAGGAGCTGATTGCAGTGACAAAGCTGCCACTCATCAGTGGTAGCCCATAGAGCATTAGAGCAGGACTAGTATGCACTGGTGTGACCTGTATCTACATGGGAATTTGGTTTACACTTACTTAGTTACTCGAAACATTAAAAAAGTGTTGTGCAGTTCCCTCTCCTGGCCACTAGATGTCGGAGTTCGCTGTGTGTGTGTGTGCGCTGCCAGTAGGCTGCCCGAGAAGACGAAGACGAAGAAGAGATTACGGAAGTACGGCGTCCAAACAGATTCCCGTTGGAAGAGTGTAATACAGTAGATCGCCTTCCTTTCATTAAATCAAATTAAATCTTGGACTAACCCTTCCTCTATAAGACGATGGGCACTAGGGATGACGAATATGATTATTTGTTCAAAGGTAAAATAAAAGTTTTTCTCGTTATTGTTAGAGCTCTTCAGTCCTGTTAGCTGACAGGCTAAACAGGCCAGCTGATTAACTGTCAGGCTATGCTAACGTAGCCACCGTCAACCTTTGTGCTCTGATTGCTTTTCACCGAGCTTTCTGGGAAATGTCAGCAAGTTGAATTCACTTACATGACACGAAACGAGCTTTCGCTAAACCGAGGAAGTAAAATCAGTAGTTAATTCGACACGTTACGAAAGTTAGTGTTAAGCGACAGGGCGTCTTGAACGTTGGCTAACGTTAGCAGTTAGCTGATGTTAGCTTGCTATCAGTGGGCGCGGACCAGCCTCACGTCGGACACACCTAACCGTTATCACATTACCTTCATATGATCCAACCAGCCAAGCGAACGGGATAATAAACGGTTCTGAAAAATACATGAAATCAATCATTACTTTACAGTGAATCATGCGGCTAACTAGCTAGGCTAAGTGCTATCTAGTATTTATTAACTGCACTAAAGCTGGGTTTTGCAAACAATACGGTCAGTGAAAATGCCTGCCGAAGTAAACAAACTGCTGTCTGTCTTAATTTCAATAAAGGTTGGTGTTAGATATATGGTTTGGGTTTGCGGAATAACGTAATTATCATGCAGATATTGGTAAAATAAATAATTAACGTCAGCTAGTAAAACAAGGCCTCTAGTTAGATTAGATAACACCTACATGTTTTATATTTTGTGCCGTTATGTCATGTTACAGGTTTTACATTTTGTGTATGATCATACTGACAGTGGTTGTGTATTATGTCTACTTCAGCACCACATACTTGTACTGTGTGTCGTTTATACATACACTCATATACACAACAACATAAATATCTGTGGTGTTCTGAAGTACTATACTCAAAATAAATTCCCAAAGACATGCAGGTTTGATTCTGTCATAAACAACATACGCAAAACACACTCGTCCAAATATTCAAATATTCTCTGGCAGCTCCCAAGGCAATAAACACAACAATAAGGACGTCATTATATAAGAATAGAGTATATAATTAAAGTGAAATTAAAGAAATAAAATAAAACATTTGATCATAATAAGTATAAAAGAGTACTGAGTATAAAAAGTAGAACCATATGTACATACTGTGTGTATGAGTACCAATATTGCACATAGCGTTGATTAGGTAATATTGTGTATTATTGCACGTGACATTAATACTAGGGATAATCATTATTTTCATTATTGATTAATATGGCAGTTATTTTCTCAATTAAGTTTATTTAGTCAGTGTTGAAAAAAATGTGGAAAATAATCACAAAGCCCAAGATGGCATCTTCAAACGACTTGTTTTGTCCGACCAGCAGTCCAAAACCCAAAGATATTCAGCTGAGCGTCACACAAGACAAAGAAAAGCAGCAGACGCTCACAAATGAGAAGCAGGAACCAAAGAGTGTTTGACATTTTAGCTTGAAAATACCTTAAACAGATGATCAATTATCAAAAGAGTCGCAATCAGTCAGCTAATTGTTGCAGCTTTACTAACCATAATGGTACGTGGTTAATGAGCAGCATAGAGATCATCGAGTGAGAGAAAGTGTACATTTCCTAACATATATTATTCTTTAAATGCGTTCCCTCCATTCTGTGTTTCAGTGGTCCTTATTGGTGACTCGGGTGTGGGAAAGAGTAACCTGCTGTCCCGTTTCACCCGCAATGAGTTCAACCTGGAGAGTAAGAGCACCATCGGAGTCGAGTTTGCCACGCGCAGCATCCAGGTGGACGGCAAGACGGTGAAGGCCCAGATCTGGGATACGGCTGGCCAGGAGCGCTACCGTGCCATCACATCAGCGTGAGTATAGAAGAGGCGGTCAGCGGGGTTTAGGACGTGCTGTGCAAACATGCCAGCCAGAATACACTTTTGTCACATTCACACACTTGAAACTAAACTAATACATACGTCATAGGACAGCAACTTATTCCAGAATTGTTACTAAGCAAAATGAGCAGACAGCTTTACCATACAGGACAATAGAGTTATAGAGTGAGAGACTATACGTAGGCTGGAAAACCAAAACAATACATATGGTTCAAAACTTCATACGGTTGGGTGTTAATTCTCAGGGGGTTTGGCATTATGTGGCAGTCTTTACCAGTGAGTGATTTGATTCAATGTTCATATTAAAAAGTATAATTCAATGCAGGTTTAAGAATCGGTTAAATATCGCATCAGGAGGTTTGTGCCTGAAAATCTCAGTGTGCGATGTTTTTTAGTCAGTTGAATAAGACATGTGTCCATCAGATCCATTTAGACCAACTCCTCTTGATCTGCAATCAGCCTCTTTGTGTGCTGGTACCTTTTTTATTTTCTAAGTCTAGTTGCTCAAAAGAATATTTTTTTTTTTACAATGTACAGATTATGAATTCCTGCTGACGTCCACGTTGTAGCATTACATCTCTCATTTCCTGCAATTTTACACTAAACTCGCCTCAGAAATATCTAGCTGTTTTACAAATGACAGCCAATCAGCTGAAACGCAATTGACCAGTCAATATATGCAGCTGGACCAATACGACGCACTGAAATGTAACTGTCAGAGGCGGAAATCAGGTTAGCCAAGTGCTCCTACCAAATCACCGGCGGTATTCCAGTGATTTGGCTCTGATGATAGCTGAGTGGTGCTGAGTGATGAGTGTGTGCGTGGTGCTCTGCTGCAGGTACTACCGTGGGGCGGTGGGGGCTCTCCTGGTCTATGACATTGCCAAGCATCTAACTTACGAGAATGTGGAGCGCTGGCTGAAGGAGCTGAGAGATCACGCTGACAGCAACATCGTCATCATGCTGGTGGGCAACAAGAGCGACCTGCGTCACCTCCGGGCTGTTCCCACTGACGAGGCACGGGCTTTTGCTGGTAAGACCGTTATGTTCTGTTTTTATTTTTTCATTTTATTTATTTTAACTTTTTCAAGAGTCTTCTGGCCAAGACAGGGAGCAATAGCAATGAGTTACAGACAAACTACGTACGACAGAAAACACAAAATATGCCACAAAATCAGAACTAAACAGAAATGTGATTACAAAATCATGAAAACTATTTATAATACAATCATGTAAAAGATTTCATCCTAAAAACTACCTAAATGACACCTTAAAACAACCCAAGACCTGTCTAAAGCCATAAAAATAACTATCCAAAACAATAACTTAATGAGACTAGCACATAAAGGAGAGCACCCAGTTTCAATGATAAGATTTCACAAAGAGAAACCAAGTTTGGCAATTTTAGATCTGTGTCACGTATGAAATGATTACAGCAGGTGATTTTGTAAGTAATGATTTGTAGGGCTGCCCCCTAAACGTCGATGATTCCAATCATTAGCCTAGCCCCCAAGTCAAATCTCATTTTGTCCAATTACTGCACCTTTTTTTTGCCGGTCCCTCGACACAGAGCAACGCAGAGTAACAGCACGGCAGGCTGTAAACTTTACAGAGTAAAAACTATAAAACTAACTGTGATGGAAACGGAGGACAGAGCGACTCTTTTCGGTTCGCTGCTCCGACGCTCTCAGCTCCTCAGCTGAATGCAGCAAGTGTCAGTTAAACTGCTTTTGAAGCAGACACTGGTACAACCTCCTCCACTGTTCAGTGTCATTGCCTCTTTGGCTGACAGAGCTGTCAGCAGCCAGGCAGGAGACATGCATGGGGAAATGTTTTAACATCAGCAGCCACTGAAACAAACAGAGGCATGAAAACCATGCGAATGAGTTTTCCAGGTAAAAAATTAGACTTGTAGACTGTTCGCTGGGCTGTACTGTAACTGGGCACAGGCAGTGAGCAATATATTTCTCTTAATCGTTGGTCTAATGAAGAAGCACATCATCCGTAATAATATTATTAGTAATAGTATTTATAAAAAATGAAAAATATCTAAAAACAACAAGCACAAGACAAATTCAAACCGATTAGAAACAGAAGTCGGGTGGAAAAGTCTGATGTTCAGCCTAAACTCGCAACTGAAAATCCTGATCCGGGTACAGCCTTAATGATTGGTAAATTAGATTAGATTATACTGTGTATCTTATAATTGTCAATTTTCTAATGATTCTGAATGATGCATTGAAATGATAATGGAGATAACGTGTTTTTTTTTTTCTTTCAGTTATTGTGTAACGCAGTGAAGAAATTATGTTGGTGTAAATTCCACAATCACATATTTCTGTTTTAACGGGCCAAACTAGTCTGCTATCTGTGGAATGTAACATGTTTTGAAATCCGGTTAACGTGCCCTGTTGCTCCACTTTGCCCTGCAGAGAAGAACGGTTTATCTTTCCTGGAGACGTCGGCCCTCGACTCCACCAACGTTGAGACGGCCTTCCAGACCATTCTGACAGGTTTGTGCTGCGTTTGTGCCTTCAGCCCGGAGAGGCGTCCTCAACACGTCTGCCCCATCACACTCTCGCATCCACATTCATCCACCAAACAGTCCTTACAGCAAGACACTGGCTCATTTACAAAAGTAACCACTTCCTTGACTCCCAGCATACAAGGCCAACAGACTTACCATTTATTGAGGAAATGATACACAGTTCAGTAGTTGCTCTCGTTGCAGGTGTTTTTATTATCGGTGCTCAGAGCTGTCTTTTTTACGAGGGTGATTAAAGTGAGAGGGAAGTCGGGTGTGAACTTCTGTTGCTGGGCAGAGATACAAACAGACCAGAGCCACACAGCTGCACTGGATTCACTTTGTTACATAATGTTGACTGAATGGCTTATCTTTGAGGAGAGGCAAACCTTTTGTTATCATGAGTGAGATGACCAACTGCAAAGATAATACTGTTTTCGGTTTATTTTTTGAGCTAATGGGCCTGTATAAAAGCCATTGTCTCTTTGTTCTGTAACAGTATGAAAACAGCCTCCACAGAGCGAGATAGTAAAGTGAACATGATGCCTCCATTTGGTTAAACGGATAAGGGCATTGATTGATATCAAAAACTAATATAGAGTTTACTTAGTGACATTTAGAGGATAAGGCTGGACTTATTCTGTATTATTGTCAATAAATCCCGTAAAAAGACCAAAACCAATAATGTCTTAGTCTGTCTCTAAATACTTTGACTTTGTTCCTACTGAAGACATATATCTTTAAAATAGACTCACAAATATATAGTATCATTTATTAAAAAATGCCAGATTCACTTCCTGAAACAGCTGGTCGTTTTGTAGTTTTCATCAAACAAACGGGAGGAAATAGTGCATTTGTTGGGGACTATTTTCAGCAGCGGATTAATCCACATTTGGTGCTCTAGTGCATACTTTCTCAACCACTGTGCCGGCGCCCTCTAGTGGGCCGCTCACTTCATCAATTTGAGACGCTTAATTTGTTGACAGGTAAGCTAACCGGTAGGCTGTGGTGTGGCGAACGTCAGTGCCCGATCCGTTCTGCCCAAGCGCCAAATAGGTCCCGGCAGTCAAAGAAGGTTTCCGCAAATGTGCCTGTTCAAAATTACTCGTAATGTGAATGACTGATAATAAAACAATCCTACTCACACTCAAGATGGTGTTTAATCAGTTCGGTCTGTGTATCATCCGTACTTCATTTGTAATTAAAAACGTAATTCTGTTTTAATTCTGTGTTCATTCCATACAGTTCATTCAATGTATGAAAAATACATTTTCCAGATAGTCTGTCAAGATGAACGTTGTAAAAGATTTTGTTTTAGTGTTTTAAACAGGCACATTTGCGGCAACCTTCTTTGACTGCCAGGACCTATATATTATATATTAGATTATTAGAATAGAATAGATTAGCCAAAATCATTTGTATTATTATTAGAATTTATGTTTTAATGGGCCCTGGCCCGTTACAAGTACGAATAGGTAAGCCTTGAAGTAGAAAAGGTTGAGAACCCCTGCTGTAGTGAGTGTTTGGGGCAGCAGGACGGTGTGTGTGGGACTGAGTCAGAATAAACTACAGTGTGTGTGTTCATGGTGATGAAGGAACATGTCACCCAGAGCAACAGAGCGGCTCGCTGATGTGTTTTAATAGTTTCTGGACGACAGTGGAGCTCTGCGGCTCAGAGGAAGAAGATCCATCATGGGATTTGTTGACAAAGAGAGAATATCACCAGACTTATCCTGCCTGCAAATTGTTGTCCCGGTTATGATTTAATGCAGGGGTCTCAGACTCAAATTACCTAGGGGCCACTAGCAATATTAAGACAGGGGAAAAATCTAAATGGGAAAAACACTGAAAAGTTCATTTGTACAGATATAACTGGACCTGACCCCTCTGTTTTAGTGGTAGATATGTAAGAAAAGGTTCACTGTGACTCTTTATCACATTACAATCTGCTTCCTGTCACCTGGCACCCACAGGAAGAAATGCAGATCTCCTCCAGGAAATCATCTCTCAACAAAAGTCACTTTGCTTGGTCACATGCCTGTCATTTAGAAGCCTGGACAGAAGTTCACTTCAAGCTAAATTTGACATTTCAAATAGTTTTAGAAATGAGAATAAATTGCATACTGTGCATTGTGGCAGCATGTAAACTAGACATGGACACAGAGGTATAGAGGCTGTAACTCTAAATGATGCTGTTATTGTCTCCCCCCCCCCCTCGCTCTCCCATCAGAGATCTATCGTATCGTGTCCCAGAAGCAGATGTCGGAGCGCCAGGAGAGCGACATGTCCCCCAGCAACAACGTGGTCAACATCCAAGTGCAGCCCACTGAGAACAAACCAAAGATGCAGTGCTGTCAGAACATCTAGCCCAGCTGCAGATCTGCTGCTACCCCTCCTCCCCCTTTCTCCCCCTCTCTCCACAGTCTTCGCCTCCCTCCTCCCTCCCTCCCACCCCTACCCAGCTCACAGCTCCTCAAACCCCGCCCTCAGAAAATAGACTGCCTCGGTGTACTGTGTGGTGTGGGAGGGACGAGCCACAGCTTCAAGGCTGTGACCCGAACTCTGCACTTATCTGTACCTGCCTCCCCACCCAAACCCCTCTCCCCCCTCCGCCCCAGGTAAATATATCCCAGTATAAGAAGTCACCGCGTGGGGTGGCCCCCCAAGCAGAGCCCCAGTGTCGTTAGGCTACTGCAGGACAGCAGGCAGCAGGCATTTCATATCACTTTAGATTTCATTACTGTAGATGCGCTGACATGTCACAAAAATGTCTTAATATATGAATGTGATTTGTTTTCTTCTCTTTTCTTCATACTTTGTGCCTCTGTTGATTTCTCCACATTTTTTATGATCTTTCTCTGTCTTGTATCATATATCTACTACTAAAGCACATCAAAGTTGCTCTGAAGTGTATTCCTATATACAAGCTTCTCCTCTGTCATTTTAGGCTCCCTCCCCCTCTCCTCTTTAGTGCGATGTACTGTTTTGGAAACCATGTGGATGTATCGAGCGCAGTGTAGACGTGTGCTCCGGTAGTGTCATGCCATTTGATCTGATTGCTGTGAATATGACGCTAGTGAAACGTAGAAACTTTTGCATTTGCTGAGCTTCAGTCCGCGCAGTGGAAAGGCCGGGTGTGAGCGCGCATGAGCGCTGTTGTCACCGTGTTTACAGCAGGTGGCAGGATCGGGCCAGCTTTGCATGTCTTTAAAAGATGGCACTCTGCTGTGCTGCATGTTTTATCGGGTGAAAGACTCAAACCTGGACTCTATGTGGAACACTATCATTGCCTTGAGGGTGTGTGATTTTAGGCTGGCACCGTGAAAGCTGAACACAACTCTTGTACATTTGGATTTTCATGTTGTCCCACTCAGCGTGGCATCATACAGAGAAAGTCATGCTTATTTTCTGACTGAAGACACATTAGTCCATCGGGCTTTCCTGCTCCAACACTAGGAGAACAGTATGCATTCATTTTTGACATATTTGACTACAACTATGCAGAAACTAGCACGCGGCTGTTTGGATTTTTGTTTTCCTTAGTGCATTTCTACGCAAATGAAGGAATTAAAAAAAACAGCAAAAGTATGAGTAATTGAAGTAGTATTCTCGTATGACATTCTTATGATACTCTATAATATTATAATCAAAACTCTCCTGTTGTCTAGCTAATTATGCTTTGCATGTAACCACAGAACTGTAGTTAGGACGCACTGAGAAAGTAAGTGATGGAAAATGTCTTTCACCCACTAGGTTGGATTTCATGAGCATGCACAAGCTCTTGCACTGAACCTTAATAGTTGATCTAGTAAACATGCTTTCTTGTCTAGGATTAGATTTTTACTGCACATTGAGAATCTGGACCTCTTTTGTCAGATTGGATGTACTGTTTTTAAGACGATGCCACTTTTCAAAAACCAAAATGTAATGTTTAGCACTGCAGAACACAGGCTGAGTCTCCAAAGTCTTTCCTTAAATCCTCATTCCTCTAACGGACAGAAAAGGTCTCACAATATGTGAAGTTTCTCCTCTGGTGAGCTTTAAAATCTGAACACAAGGAATCACGGAAAAACTTTAGGGATTCAGCCTCATTCTTGCTAACTTCTGGTCACAGTGCCTCCTTCACCAATGCGTACCTGTCCGAAAACACTTCTCGTTCACCTGCCAACAACTTACCATCATACCCGCCTCCTCCTTAACCAATAACCTTGCTTTGTCTGTCCCTCAAGGAGACGGACAGCTGTGTTGTCCCCGTCACATAAAGCCTACGTACACCGAGCTGCCTCTGACTTCAACACAATGCATGGCTTTCTGTACGACTGCACCTCCATGTCGTATCGCCTTATGTAGCTAACATTGCCATTACTGTCCATGAAATCTGCTGAGGGTTGGGCTTGGCTAGCTAGGATGGCATGCTTAACAAGCTAATTGTTGTGCCCAGTCCAATCTGTAAACTGACAAGATGCCTCGCTAACAACCTACTTGCTAAAAACCCCCGAGTGTGTGTTCTGTTGAATTTACAGGTTATAGCCGTGTCAGTGTGTGATGGTGTTAGCAAACATATACAATACCTGAACTCGGTGTGTGTTTAGAGGCAGAGGGTAGATCGGTAGCTCTGGAGTGAGTGAGCCTGGCTGGCAGTGCCAATGGCGTTTTTGTTCGAACAGACGGCGCTGGCAGCCGAGCCTCTCCACACTCACTAGCTTGCAATCTGTGGACAAAGTGATTACTTTTTATCTGAAAATATGATTTCTGATCCTGTTTCATGTACCTCCATTGTTTTGTGTTTTTTTAAGAAGTGTTTTGATTTTTTTTTTTTATTTTTTTCTATATTGCATTCTAAAACTGACTGTAATTCCAGTGTAAACGTGAGTGAAATGATGTCATTTCATTGAATTTGGAGGGTTAAATGTGAGAGGGGGGTCAAAATGAATGGTTTTATGTTTTGTACAGATTGATAAATTGTACAATTGTGTCTATATCTTAAGTTATCAGTTCATCTTAATAAAGCGCACCAGTCATAAACCTTTATATGATGTTGTATTTTACTTGTGATATTGTTACATCTAATTCATGGTAACACTTTATTTACTAATTATTGGGAAAACAGAGACAGTGTTCACTTCCAGTTATTTATGTAACAGTCTTTTACTCAGTGCACCTCAGGCCAGCTGAAAATTAAAAAAAAAAACAGTAAAATGTGTCTTTCTGTGTGGTTGTAAATTAAAGGAAAGAATACAGTTCAACATAATCTACAATAATAAATGAATATTTAGTTTGGTTTAAAGTTTGAGACCAGAGCTGAAACAATCAATCTGAAATAATTAGTTGCTTGACGGAGTATTAATTGGCAACACTTGATAAACGATTAATTATTTATGAAGCAAAATGCCAAATGTTCTCTTGTTTCCAGCTTTTCAGATGTGAGGATTTGCTGCATTTCTCTGTTTTATATCATTGTAGATTGAACATCTTTGGGTTTTAGTGTGTTGGTTGGACAGAACAAGCAATTTAAAGATGGTTTTGGTAAACTGTGATGGGCATTTGTCACTATTTTTGTACATTTTAAACAATTAATGACAGCCCTAATTAAAATTTTAGCAGCACTTTGTGCAAAGAAATGCCTCGACAACTGTTTATAAACCCCACCCAACTATCTATTTTCTGTGTTTACTTCTATATAATTGACTTTTTCTTTCTCACAAACTCAAACTAATGAGTGGGTACTTTGTATACGGTCTGGGAATGTTATCTCCATTTTCTCTTTAATTAGTACCAAATTACAAAGTCTTCTCTGGGAAATTACTGAGAAAGTACAGGACCCAAGAGATAAAGCATCACTAAATTGGCTAATTAATCAGAACAATGTCCTGAAGCGATTGGCCACTCAGGTTAACACCTGAAAGGCTGTGCAGACCCCACAGGTGTTTTGAGTTATTTTGGCTAATGAGACCTCTGCTCAGTAGGGGTGTACCATATCGTTCACGATAATATCGGTACAAGTTTTAATATGATTTAATAATTAAATATGTTGATGTAGTGACATCATACCGTTATGCACAGCAACAACAAGCATGGCTAAAAGCGAAAGTAACGTTGCTACCGGCTCCACGGTGGAGGACTAAGTTCCAAAAAGGGGAGCAACTTCAATAGTGTGGAAGTGGTTTGGTTACAAAAGATCAGATGTACAAGAAAGCATGCTAATATGTAAGAAGTGCAAGAAGACTGGAAAAACAAAAGGGGGCAATACAACAAACTTATTTCAACACCTCAAGCAGAAGCACCCGGTCGAGTATGAGGAGCCAAAAATCCCGTGAGGAGAGCTCAACAGCAGTATTTTGTCATATCGTCAAGAATATCATTCTCGCGGAAATACCCTGAAATATCATTATATTATTTTAGGGCCATATCGCCCACCCCTACTGCTTAGGTTGAAGGAGAGCAGAGCAATACTGGGATGCACCTGAGGCCACCAGATTCCTTTAACTAAGAGGTCAGTTCAAATAAGTGACAACACCTGTGTGAGAGTACCCAAGATGTGCAGGGCCTGTAAGATAGTGTCAGTAGACACATCAACAGACATTTTTACTTAGCACATGTGTTATTAATAATATTAAGATGACTCCGTTCTATTCAAGTGTCCCAGTAAACATGACAGTGAGCCAGCATGAACAATATCTGGACTCTGAAACTGAGGAAGGAAGTTAGACACCATTAATTTTATTATTTACACCTTTTTACTGTGACATGTCAAAATGTTTAATGTGAAAAAAGCCTATGGTAGTTTTCCAACTCTGACTATGCTGCAGTGCTAGTTTGAACTTGATGGCAGTAGTAACAGTGTTAGCATGCTAATATTTGCTAATTAGCACTAAACAAAAAGTACAGCTGAGGCTGATGGGAATGTCATTAGGTTTGCAGGTATTTGGTCACAAACCAAAGTATTGGACATTTTAAAATTTTGTCTGGATTTTGGCGCTAGATGAAAAGTCAGAGGATCACCACAGTTATCACAATTTTTCCTGAGGGGAACATGAATGTTTGTACCAGATTTCATGGCAATCCATCTAATAGTTGTTAAGACATTTCAGTCTGGACCAGAGTGGTGGACTGATCACTGCTAATGTGGCTCAAAAGCCACCTGCACAACAACAGTTTTCATGTATTTAATTATGTTTTGTCTTAAATGGCTAATCTAAAATATATTTTATTACTGTACATGTATGAATAGGTGAGTGTGGTCCACTCAAAAACTCATAGTGCCCCCTTTATCAGTGCATTCACAAAATTCATTATGTAGCAGGTGAGTCTCTTAAACTCTTAAAATACAGGGTGATAACATTTTTTTGTTTTCAGACACTTGATATTATGTAGTCCCTAAAGGACGCATTCTGGACACTTTTCTCTTGTCTCCCCATTCTCTCTCTCCCCACCCTGAGTCTGGTTCTGTCCAAGGTTTCTGCCTGTTAAAAGGAACTTTTTCCTTGCCACTGTCACCAAGTGCTTGTTCATGGTGGGATTTGTTGGATCTCTGCAAATCAGAATCAGAAATAATTTATTGATCCCAGAAGGGAAACTCTTTTGTTACAACTATATATAATAATATTATAAAGAGTACGGTCTAGACCTGCTCTATAGGAAAAGTGCAATGAGATAACTTCTGTTATGATTTGGCGCTATATAAATAAAATTGAATTGAAAATTGTCTTTATACAGGCTCTTTCTGGGAAACATTATCAGTCAACATAATGTCAGATAACACTGTATGCAGATGACACACAATTGTATATCTGTAATTGGTGAAATGCTCTTACCACCAGAAGCAATGTGGGCTGCTTCTCTGAATTAAAAGTGCTATGTAAGATATTATTATGATTATTAAACAGCTGCTGCGTAACAAGACATGACACCACTCCCCTGAGCTATGACAACTTTATTGAATTTAGGGCATGAAACAAAAGGACCAGCAAGCAGCACTTAATACATCTACTTGGTTTAAAAGCTGAAGAAAAGACATACAAGCAAGATGAAAATAGAACAAATTGAAGAAAAGTAGGAAATAATGTGTGGGAAAACAAAGCTGTTTACATCTGATTGTCAACATGTCATGTTATGACAATAACTTGTTATTGCTATTTGCCAAGGTATAATTCTCAACATTTTTTAACAAAACTTACCTGTATGTCATTGAAAAATTAAGCAGGATTTCATACATTACAGCTCTATTTCATATGTAATGTGAGAAATAGTTGCTACAACAAGATTAGAAACACATTTTCATTGTGTTTGGGAACGAAAATCTTGTGATTCTGTAGTGACATTAATGTTGTGGAGGAAGCTGAAGTAAATTAAAGTTTAAGTATTGAAATATTTGATCGTCATTGGACTTTTATTTTTCTCTTCCACTTTTGACCTTTCTGCAACAAATACATCGGTGCATTTGAGCTGATAAGATTAGTCAATTACCGGTAATCTATCGATTTATTGTTTAAGTAATTTTTCTGGCAAAAATGACAAAAATTTGTTTGTCAAAATTTGCTGCTTTTCTTTCCCTCATGCGACAGTAACTGAATATCTTTAGGTTTTGGACCGTCGATGAGACAAAACAAGACATCTGAAGACGTACCTTGAGCTTTCAAAAAAATGTGATGGACACTTTTACTATTTTATGACATTTTATATGCAAAATATTAATCGATTATTTGAAAAAATAATCTGAAGATTATTCAGTAATGAATATAATCGTTAGTTGCAGCCCTACAGTCCATATTCCGAAAAAGCATGTTTCAGATTGGAGTTGTTCCCATGTTGAGACAGTCAGATGACAATAATCAGTTTGCACCAAAGGACATATTAAGGGTATTCCTGGCTAACTATTATATCTTGAATGATCTTTGGCATGCATGTGTATTAAGCTTGACACAATAAAAGAAAATCACAATAATAATCACTAGTGTACAGTAAGTGTACAGCCAATACACCACTTTGTCTACAGTACATACAAAAAGATAACTTTTCAGAGAGAAAATATGGATCCCTGTGAGGATCTTTAAATATGTAAACAGGAAATAAGAAACGATGTGTAAAAATACCAGAACTATACAGGTAGTGTAAATCTGACCAGACTGCAGTTTGTGTGCATTTATTCACATATTTTTCTTAGTCCCTTTTTTGGGAGAATATCGGCGTAATGAGCACCTTTTCTCCAGAGTCCATACAAGTTTGTTTGCACTGTGAGAAGTAATGCCCATATGATTCTTCTTCATTGTACAAGCTTGGTAGATCCACTTAATCCAAGTGTGAAGTGGGCCTCAGTCTTGTCTTTGGCACTCACATTTACTTTTCAGTACAACAGTCTCACCCAGACAAATTTACATGAGTAACTCAGTTCTTTCTTTGTTTTTCTTTTCCTATCGTCCTCGACTTCCCATCTTCTGACCCAGGATGTATAAAAAAAGACAAAGAGATAGGCATACCAGAAAAAAGGTATACTTGTGTGCATATGTACGTGTATATTCCCTCGATTGACATTTTGTTGATGAGGGGGAATTTACAATACAACACAAATATGTAGTATTGACTGGCACAAAAACAGCTCAAACAGTTTGGATATAATACAGTGATAAAATGCCAAACAGCAGTGCAACGGGCGGAGCACTGCATGAAGGAGATTCTCACCCCATTCACACACACACATAATCTTTCCTTTTTTCCACGTTATGTCCCAGTTCACAGTTTCCTGGTTCTGGATGAACTGGGAGCACTGGTCCAGTGTCCAGTCTGGCTGCTGAGGGGTCTAGAGTAGCGAGCTGGTGGGGCTGCCGGGCAGCGGTGGGCTGTGGCTGTGCAGGGTGAGGCTGTGGCTGTGAGAGGGGCTGGGGCGCACCGGCAGCAGGTCGTAGTGGCTGGGGATGTGGCTGTTCCTGGGCAGGTCGTATGGGTTCTGAGGGTAACTGGGAACCGCCACACCACCAGCTCCCTGGATGATACTGATGGTTGGTTCTGGGAGAGAGAGAAGAGGAAATGATCTAGTTGATTAATCAGTTAGTCAATCGATAGAAAACCAAAAAAAATTTTCCATCATTTTTGACAACTGCTTTATCATTCAAGTCATTTATTATGTAAACATGAGGCCTTGCTGCTTTTCTCAGGTTTATATTATTGTAAACTGAATATCTTTGGGTTTTGGACTGTTAATGGACAAAACAACACTAACTTGTGATGGCCATTTTTTTTTTTACTATTTATGATATTTTATAGAGTAAATGATTAATCAGTTAAGTGAAAACATTCAACAAACAAAAATGAAAATAATCATTAGTTGTATTTGTTTTTGCAAGTTTTAGTTCGTTAACTACAAACTATGTATACTTTATATTACTGGAGACCATTTTTTAATGTATGCTGTAGAGTTTCAGATTTTTTTAATGTGTGTTTTTTACCTTGCAGCCATTTGCTTCCAATTATTTCTGTATGATATGCAAATCAGTTAGCAGATCCTTGAAAGTTGCTTGAGTTGTGTAAAATCATGCCTGCTTTAATTTATTATTTCATGATTATAATTTAATTAAGTTACATTATCATTGTGTGGTTATACACTTTAAGCACAGATTGATTAGAAGAGTCTGAACTGTGTTACCTGAACCGTGTAATGTAAAAGACAAAAACAACATGCACTGTGATGGAGTCCACACTTCATGCAAGTTTCAAGAGTCTGCTAAATGATTTTCAAACCTTACAGTAATAAATGGAAGCCAGTGGCTGCCTGGACGGTCAGAAAGGTACAAAGGTATATGTGATTTGAAGTAAATGGACTAAAACATGCAAATACATTGGTATGGTTCTTTTAAGTTGTGGCCCCATCCTACCTCAGTACATGCTGTGAAGACATCTCCTGACTTTCATTTGAATTAAACAGCTTCATATGGAGAGTCAAGCAAATCAAAGATTAGAGACACCAGTTTGTTTTATACTCCTGACCAGCAGGCAAACACTTGGAGGGGAAATCAATGACCAAGTGACTCTGACTCTGACCTCCAGATCTTATTGTAAAAGGACTGTTGAATCTACACCTTTCAGTGTTTATTGTATCATTGTTTGTGCTTTATATTGTCATGTTTTCCTGTTGAGTTGTGAGTATTTCTATAAAGACTTTAAATGCTGTGATATGTATCAGCGGCCAATGATAATAACTGTACACAATGTGAAACAAACTAGCGATGACAAACTAAAGGAATGGTTCGACATTTTGGGAAATACGTATTTTGCTGAAGATCGATATCACTCTTATGTCTGTCCATTAAATATGAAGCTGTAGCCACAGACTGTATATAAAGATGGATGACGCGTCTCCATTTCCTCCCACTGTACAAAAGTGAAGCCAAAATACCCCGGATACGGGAGCTGCCATCTTGCGCTGGTGATGTCATTTGGAGCCAGAGTCTGCGCAGTAGTGTTCGGGGTCGGAGCCGCGGTATCGAGGTCCCGCCCACACACCGGCTGACTCGATCACGAGCAGAACTCAGCATCAAATAACTAATTAGAACTAACCTTATCAGAAAAATCAACACCTGAACATACATCAGCGTGAGAAGAACTGCCTAAAATGACAGAAACTATCTTTGGGAAAAGTTTATTTGACGTGTACTTTGAGTTTTTTAACTCGCTAACATGGAGGGGGCGGGGCTTATGACCTATACTGCAGCCATCCACCAGGGGGCGATCGAGATGTTTTGGCTTCACTTTTGGGGAGCTGACATGTCGTCCATCTTTATATACAGTCACTGGCTGTAGCCAGGAAAGTTAGCCAGTTAGCTTAGCATAGCATAAAGACTGGACTATTTCTTGACTGGGTGCAGTGATTTCCTGCACCATGAGGTTGCCATGGCGAAGACTCTATTAAGTCACCACGCCTAGCCAAGATATAGTCCGACACATAACCCCCCACAAAACCACAACGTGTTGTTTCCACACTTCGATTTTTGTGAAGATTAAACAAATGAGATAGAGCTTTAGAGGTGCTGGTGGGCAGATTTTGTTACTTTTGGACAAAGCCAGGCTAGCTGTTTCCCCGTTTCAAGTCTTTGTGCTAAGCTAAGCTATACATCTCTCGTGGTATCGATCTTTTCATCTAACTCTCAGCCATAAAGTGAATAGACGTATTTCTCAAAATGTCAAACTATTCCTCAGGTTTTGCAAATATTGGCACTAATTACATCACTAGAGACTAGCACTAATCACAACCATTATATTTGGTTACAGTGGTCATGCTGAGGTATGAAAATTAGACTACACTGATCAGATTTGAATGACAGTTCATTAAAAGCTCTTTTGTGTAAGATCATGCGTAAGATCTTTGATTGTTCACGTGTGTTACAGTCTATAGTTTGGATAGAGTAAACAAAAAGTTAAAAAGCAGAACTGAAGTTAAAAAACAAAAACGTGATCCATGCAGTGACACGCTAACACCCCCCCCCTCGCCTTAAACGTACCCATGTCGTAGACGTTCTTGGCGGGTGCAGTGGTGGTTGTGGTCGTGGTGATGATGGCGGCGGAGCAGCAGTGTGTGACGTGTTCATGGTGAGCCGGCGATTTCATCTCCACGTAGCTGCTCTCTGAGTGTTTGCACAGACTGGGCGGGTCGTTGATGGTGGCGTACGGGTTTTCACTGTTGAGGGAGCAGGTGCTGGACAAGGAACCCTTCATATAGTCTAAAAGATAAAGACCACATGGATCATTTAACCTTGTGTGTTGAGAAACAATGCTACCTACCAACCCTATTCACATGAAATTACAGAATTGTTGTCAGGGGTTGAACTCAGCAGTAATACTGAAAATACTCAAGAGGCTGCTCTTAACTGTCATCGAAGGTCTGCTGGTGATGCATTTCCACAGTTATAGTAAAAGAATGCTCTCTGGCATACTGCTGCTGATCAATTATTAAAAGGATGATGTTCTCTTCTAAAAGACAAAACTACAAACTGTTTTTTTTAAAAACCCAAAGATACTCAAACTAATAAACAAGCTGCTTTTCCATTTTCTGACGAAACAATTTTTCATGTGCCATATCTGAAGCATTTCCTGCAAAGTATGACCGAAACAGGCTGCGTGGTTGTCACAAGAGTTACCATAGCGACCAATTTCATGTCTAATAATAGGGACAAAGATAGTCTACAACAAAGAACGCATTGCAGAAAGCTGGTGGTATGAAACAGTATACACTTCCTGTCTCTTAAGTGGGCATGGTCGACTCTCCCCAGTTAAATAATAATAAATATAATAGTATTATTAAGCAAAGAAACACAAGTTTTATTTCAGTTTTAACTTTTAATTCATGGTTTCACGTGTAAGTCCCTTTAGATTTCTGTTTATCCGATGGGAAAGAGACTTCGGCAGCACTGCAGTGAAACCAGACCGCCGGTTAGAGAACAGATGTTGCCAGATCTCGCGAGAGTGTGTGGTTGAGACAGAGACAGGTCTCGATCAAAGTTAATTTTCTCCTGATTTGTTTGTCTGAAAAATGCCATTTTTGTGTCAGAATGTGCCGTGTGAAAAATGGGTCCGACATTTACTTTGGTGACTATGGGGCGAAAGAATCGCTCATAATCTGCGCACACGTTCACTTCTCCCATTGGACTGAATAGACTCAGGACCTGCCGCTGGTCTCCTAAAGGGGCGGGGCAGTGGTGAAACCCACGTGACACAGATACAGGAAATGGCTCTCAAGTGAGCTCTCTCCCTTCTAAACCGCCTCTGAATAGGGATTATCAGCAGGACTGGTCTTTGAGCACTCAGATGTCATATCTGAAATTTCCCGCTGTTATGACTCCAAATTACATTTCTGCTTTTAGAGGATGAGGCTGGCGTTAGTCTGTGTTTTTCTAAGTTGTCAAATCCCATGAAAAGAAAACTTTCTCACTTCCATACTCTGTCTGTGACACTCCGCTGCAAGCCCGTTGGTTCCTACTGAAGACGCAAATTTTTAAAAACAGGTCAGAAATATATAGCGACCTTCATTTTAAAAAAGTAATTCAGTAATTTCTTAAAACAGCTGCTCGCTGTAGTTTTTATCAGACAAACAGGAGGAAACAGTGCATCTGTTGGGGACTATTTTCAGCGGCGGATGAATCCACATGTGGTGCTGTAGTGAGTGTTTGGGGCAGCAGGACGGTGTGTGTGGGACTGAGTCAGAATAAACTACAGTGTGTGTGTGTTCATGGTGATGAAGGAACATGTCACCCAGTGCAACAGAGCGGCTCACTGATGTGTTTTTGGCAATGGCTACTCTGACAGTGCTTGATGATGAATTCATTGTTGGTTTTGGTCTTTTCATGGGATTTTTTGTAAAGAAGAAAATGTTTTAATATCACCAGACTTATCCTTTAAGAAAGATACATGTTAAAGTAATCATTGCATCACTGGACAACAGAGGTTACGTCGCAAGGCCAACATCAACATTCGAAAGCAGTTCAGGTTTAAAGACACAGACAATCTGTGAAGCTGCAGCTGAAGGAAACACACATCAAGTGGCAGGAAAACACACAGCATTCAGTTATTGTGAAGGAGAGATTTCCCCGGGTGAGTTTTGGGAGTGATGGGGGTAAAAGCAGGAGGAGGACCCCCGCAGAGGGAAAGCACACAGAGGAGAGGAGTCGGATTCATCCTGCAGAGACACAAACACACCTGTAAGCACTGGTAGGTACATATCAACGAGATCAAATCCATTACAATCATTTTATCTCTACAGGGAAGCTGAGCGTTCAGATAGAGGCTTGGATCTGTGAGGTTTTTCAGGCAGCACGCCACTATCTCATCCACATGTGCACTTATTATTAATGAAATATTAAACATGATTATCTGTCCATCATATCTTAGTAGCCTGCACCTGTTGGCAGTTCTACAAGGTCAAATAATGTAATGTCTAGTATTGTCCGACCAATACTGGATTCTTAAGACAGATATCAATATTTGAGAGTTTAAAAAAAGATAACATAACAATACATCAGCCAATAGTAATATTTTACATAACGACATAACATAAAGAAACATTTTTGATAAGGATCCCTTATATATATATTTTAAAGAACTGTGACCAAGATACGTACAGAGCAGGACATTTTACAGTGTAAAAATAAACTTGATAGAGCTCTCTGGTGGACAAACTCTGTAATGGAGACACTGTTTCTAAACGACCTCAAACATAACTCTGACATTTCTTGTTACTTATCGCCCGACATGTACAACGATACCAATAAAGCTTTTAGCGGCCCAGGCGATTTATTGATTTAGCTCTACTCTCTCGGAAAGTAACGTGTAAAACTGTCTGGAGACTGACGTTTTTTCCTGCCTTATGTTCAAATTATCCAGCCATTAAGAAAATCCTTTATTTTGCTGCAAGAAACCACATTTTGTCCTGCAGCTCGTCTGTTTTTCTAAATATTCTAGTAGTATGCTACATAACCAAGAGGATAATGTCCATTAATAAACTTTTAAGGATGGAGAGTTTGAAAAATGAACTGCTAATTATTTTCTCTGTTTCTGATTTATGTTCATATGTACTTATGTATAAATTTCAATCAAATATAATTTTACATTTGGTCAAAAAAAGAGAGAGATTTCTGTGGCATTTGCAGATAATATTCATTAGATTTAGATACTAAAGCCCTACATTTGACAGTTTTACCAGATTTTCAGTTTTAAGCAAAAATAGTGAAGCTGTCAGGGTCTTTAATATTTTATTTGCCTTCTCTGGTCTAAAACATGTAGCGCACTGATGGACAGGTACAGTAAGGACTGCTACAGGTGTACAGCCAGTAGGTTTTGTAGAAAAGCTGATTAATGAGCACAGAGATGAAGAAGAAACTACGTCAGCACTTCTTCTTCATAACTTCATGTGGAGGACATGTAGTTTTTTTCACCTAATGATCCGCAGGCTACACTACCTGTACACTGAGCTCTATACACCTTTCACACCTACTGCACGCTGTCACAGTTAATCAGACTGTGTCTGTCAAAGAGCTCCTGCTGCAGTGTGGACTGTCAGAGCTGAACCTCAGAGCAGCGTCTCGTGTCACATGCAGCGATCCACATCCAGTGTGACTTTCAACACGGGGAACGGCGACATGAAGCGGAGGTTCAAAATGCAAGAGAGGCAGTCATTGGCTGAAGGGAACTGTTCGAGCAAGAGGATTGGCTGGGGTGTCAGAGGTTGATGAGGTCACAGAGGCTCAGTCCTCCTCACACTGTACCTCTGTAGCGCTGCTCCACGTGGTAGCTGTAACGCCGGTCAATGCAGTAAACACCTGCACAGGAACAAGAGAGAAAAGGTCCTGAAAGGTCAAAACAAAAAAGAACAAAAGGACCACGACTACATTCATGTACTCTAGCTGCAGCTTCATGTTGTCAGATATTTACGCTCCAGTACCGTTGATTAGTATGGAGATTAAAGAAGAACTGTTACAAGCAGTTTACCTTACCTTTGATATGCATGCTTATTGAACTACTGTACATGCTTGACATTTCCTCACTTTTTGAAAATTTTAAAGGCTCTGCAAACCAATTTTCTCTAGCCTGGTCCCAGACCTCTGAGCAACCATCTACATCTCCGATTTGTTCGGCGGTTCATATAGGCCTGGTGTTATGCTTGCTGAGAAACAATCGACCAATCAAAGCTCTGTAGGCGGGATTAAGAATGGGGACGTCATCTTTCTACATAGCAAGTTACAACCTAGCTACATCCAAAAAAAATAAAAATACCAACAAAAAATTATTTCGCAAAAAGTCGACAAGCGTGTAGATTGTTGTAAGTTAACTTGCAGAAATAACAATCAACAAACAATTTCTTCGCGACAAACGTTACGTTAACTGCTCCTAACAACCAGTCCTTCCACGTCAACTGAAAATGACAACAGATAAGTCACTCGCTACCGACTGCATAGAGTTAAACAAAACAAAATAACCCCGCGTCCTGCACAGAAATCAGGTAAGTGAAACCAAATGGCGATTCAGTCTTAATATCGGGCTAGTCTTCTCTTCGAATCTCAAAAATCGATCAAATCTGATCAAACTACATCTGCACAGTCCCGGTGGATCAGATTAGAGTTTTTGATCATAAAACTTTTAATAAAAAATGCCTCAAATACTGAACTTTAAGTTTGACTGCTACATATTTAGTCGTGCATATTTAATGTTAATGTACTTAATTTATCTTAGCTGTATTATAGCGTGTTGTATTTTGATTTGCTTAGTACTTTCCTGTGTGCACTGACGTGACAGTGAGCAGCTGTAACGAAAGAGTTTCCCCTCTGGGATCAATAAAGTATTCCTGATTCTGATCTGATTACTGAGAAATACTCAAGATTTGAAACCAAGTTCTCAGTGGCTTTAAATATATTTCATAACTTTTTAAGGGGAAACTTTGATTAAAGTTAACTGCTTGACTTCACCAATACTGTATTTCTTCTAAACATTAAAATAAATGAAATCTTTTCTGGGGGATACTTTAATTGAATACAACTAAATAATAATGTAATGATTTAATTCACATGTTTATTGTGGTGGTTTAGGATCTTAAGACATTTTCCAAGTGTATGGAAGATGTTTTTTTTTCAAAGTAAAGATCATAATGCACGACATCAGAAAAGGTAAATGGTCATATAGAGATATTTTAGACCAATTGTCAGCCGATTGTCAGGAAATTGGCCTGTAGATTTAAAACTGCAGTGTCAGAATACAAGGTGTCCTTTAGTCCTTATAAAGTGTCACATTTTCCTGCAGAAATATACCATTTCAGGTCTTTAAGCAGAAGCATTACATTTGTCCTAAACTACATCTGTAAGCAGGAGAGGGAGAGACCCCGACTGACCCAGCTCGCTGAGGTTACAGTAGGCCCCCCACTCTGGAGCACTGTTCCTGTGACGCTTCTTTGTCTTCATCTGGGAAAAATACAAAGAATGATAACACACTGAAAACATTTTTAAAGAAATGACAAAATGCATCGTGCCCTGATGAAATGGCACTTTAATTCTTTGGAGTTGAAACAGATTTCATCCAAATGTGTAAACCAACGTGATGTCAAATTAGGAGGAGAAAGGGAGTTTTATTTATTTGAGGTGAAGGTGAGTGTTATTATTAAAAACTCAGTAAAACTGAAAATCCGCTAGATCCCGCCCCCCTTAGTTGCTGTTGCTACGCCTGTCAAGCTTTCTGTTCTGGCCCGGCACATAATGCAGTTTGTAATGATTTAATACCCCAATAGTTGAAACAATGGTTCCCTGATTTCAGACAGTGTTAGACAAAAGCTGCTTCTCATTTCTAGCCAGCGACCGTTGATTTTGCTGACATGACAACAGTCGCTGGCAGATGTTATCAGCCGGAGGTAGCTGGCTAATTAAGCTAAAGTATGATTGTAAAATCGCTGCGGGGAAGGGGTTTATTGAACTGTCAATTGGTTAGAAGTTTTATTTAAATGTACCAGTGTAAGAGGTGTAAAACGTAACATGAAAAATGTGCTAATACGATCCAGTCAATTTCCATTTTACAGTGACTTTAATTATGGCTGACAATAAAAAAACAAACAGTTTTTATTATGATACAGTTAATATTAAAGTGCTGTTTCACCCAAAGATTTCACAGGGACTGTTTCTTCTGTAGAAAAGTAGTTCCAATGAAAACTGTGGATTATTCAGAGTAGCAAGGACATAGTTTCTGCACAGAGATGCAGCTGCTGAATTTTTTAAGTAATTGTTCAATGCTGTGAGCACCATAAACAAACCTCCACTGTGTTGGGTTGCAGGCAGATTTCTTAAATTCTGGGCAAGGGCAAACAAAACCAAAGCTAACTGCATGGCTAGATACCACTGGTAATGGGTGAGAAAATCTGTTTAGAGTAATTTGGGTGAACTTGCATCTCGTTTTTTTTAATAGAGAATATCTCTTAAATGTCTCTACATAAAGCAAGCTGATACTGTATCTGCAACATTCAGCAAAATAATGGCTTTATGAATACTTGTCAGCATCCTGCAGGCCAAGCAATTTTTTATTTCCTCAAGAAGTCAGAAAGTCCTTAGACCCACCTTGGCGGAGCTCCTCTTGTCTGGCTTGGCGTAGTGTGCGGCGTAGGTGCAGGGCCCCAGGGTGCGGTAGCTGGGGTTGGAGAAGCAGCGGCCTACAGAGCTGTTATTGGGAGAGGACTCTGCAGAGGAGAGCAGGCCTGTGCACTGCAGCCCTGCTGTCACCACACGACATCAGCACAGGTTCTTATATCCTCCCCTTTACACATCACCATAATATATACAAGCACGTGCACGTGCACACACAGTGCACCTGACAACCTCACACAAGGTATCGATGCACCGAAAGTGACACTGTCGTCCAAAGCTGTAAATTAAAATGAAGGAACTGGAACCAAGCGGAGGAACTTTGGTCTCGTAGAACATTTATTCATGCATTTTCTTTACCTGTTTATTCCTGTTTATGGTCACAGAAGGTGACACTCACTTACATTCTCATACAGTGTAGATCAGTGATGAAATAATGAGTTTTAGTTGATCAACAGAAAATTAATCAACAATTTTAGATAATCGATTGTCATTTATCAAGCAAAAATGTCAAACATTTACTGTTTCTAGCCTCTAAAATGTGAGAAATTGCTGCTTTTTTATATCATCAAAATGTAATATATTTAGTCTGCTGGTAGACAAAACAAACTATTTAAAGATGCCCCCTTGAGCTCTGAGCACCTTTTCACAATTTTTCAACATTTTAGAAACTAAACAATTAATCGAAAGAAAAATGAAAATTATCAGTTGCAGTCCTAGTTTAGGCCGTCCAATCTGCTCGGAGTGTAAAGTAAGAAAAGTACCTGGAAGAAAAAGGAAAACACCCAGAGATACGGACGTCTTACCTGAGAGGGAGTAGTCGGTGGAGTTGATGTGCAGGGCGGGCGTGTAGGTGACGCTCGGCACGTGGTGGCCTTTCTCTCTCTGCCGGTAGCGGAACCAGACCACCAGGCCGAGCATGGCCATGATGAGCAGCAGCAGGAAGATGATGCCCAGGACGGCGCCGGCTGATTGGCGCTCTGACGCCAGAGCCGGGCTGATCTTGGTGTAGGGGTTCAGTTCCTCCATCATCAGAGCCGCTGAGGAAAACATTAAGTTTAACATATTGGCACACTGATAACACCTGAACTCCTATAACAGCTTTAACTTACATCAATGCTCATATTCATTTTCTTTTTAAAGTCCTCACATTTCACTTATTTCTGCATTTGATTCCTATCCTGTTGCCTCTCAATTCTGGTAATTTGCCTTATAAAAAATGGCCTAAATCTACGGGGGGTAGACAAAATAACATGAACAGTTAACAGAGAAAGACTTTGACGTAACTACATCACCACAGCAAACACAGCTGTAAATGTGGGCCTAATAAGGTTGGATGTCAATTAACTATTATTTGTGAACTCGATCATATCCCTGTTGGTTATTTTGAACTTGTGACCACTATTCCTCTCTGTTGGTATAATTAATTTGTGTCTGGCCTAGACTGACTAGATCCCCTTAAATGATGGCTCTAGGAATGGCAATGTCGGTCTGTCGATCCACCACTTTGGTCCAGACTGAAATTTCAACAACTATTTGATGGATTGCCATGAAATTTAGTCCAGACATTCATGGTGTCCAGAGGTTGAATCCTAATGACACGCTAAACTAAGATGGTGAACATAGTAAACATTACACCACTAAACATCAGCATGTTAGCATTGTCATTTTGAGCGTGTTTGCATGCCTAAGTCAGCATTTAGCTCAAAGCACCGCTGTGCCTAAGTACAGCCTCACAGAGCTGCTGGCATGGCTGCAGACTCTCAGTCTGGTTATGTAACCGTTTGGTGATGGCTGAAGTTTGTGTTTGTTGGAAACAGTCCTTTTGAAAACTTGTGCAGTATGTGTGTTGCTTTCAGTGAATTCATTCTGTGTCCACAGACACCACAGTGTCTTTTTGATATGACAAACTAGGAGTAGCAAAAGTCAAAAATGTTCACACTGAGTGGCTTAAAATTATATATTTTAATAATTAAAGCACGATTTTAAACCTTTTTGTAGCTATATTATCTGTGAAAACATCACATTTTACAGTGCTAATTCCCAGATCTGATCTACAGCCGACAAATGCTGCTAACTGACCCACCTGTGTTTGTAATTTAGACTAACTTACTTCAAAGTTAAAGACTTTCCATGAGGTGTTATTTCTCTTTGTATGCTTTGTGCGTACTAAAGTGAAAAGACATTTGTCTCGGAAGAATCATATTTTAAATGCACAAGTATATCAAAGCACACACGTGCAATACTAACAACATAGTCAAGTCAAGTTTATTTATATAGCACGTTTAAAACAAGAGTTTTGGTATCAGCACCGTGGTCAACTCTGTGCTGATACTATGATAAACTAGAGAGAAACTTGCACACTAATTTGTTAAAGAAAGAAAGAAACAAGACAAAAAAGTTATGCAAAATGAAGAACAAATACTGCAGACGTGTTAGTCCATCAGGCCATCAGAGAACTCTTTGTACCTTTATCTTATAGAAACACTATAACACTCGAGTCTTCTTTTAATCTCTAAAGAAATGTATGTGCATGTTCCCCTGTCATCTTATTTTTTTATGATTCATTTGAACCTACATCTAAACCAACAGAAAGAAGCAGCATCAAACAATCCAGCTACATTTTCCTCCCGCCGTACACAGCCATTAGTTCTCACCCTGGTCACAGCGGATGCCTTTGAAGCCGATGCTGCAGTAGCAGGTTCCCGTCACGTAGTCGCAGGTGGCGTTGTTCATACACTCACACAGCTGCTGGCAGCCGTAGCCAAACGTCCCCGCAGGACACTCTGGACGCAGGAGCAGTGAACAGTTTAATACGTCTTGAAATCTTACAGGTGAATACACAGATATTACCGCTGTCATGTGTAAATTATGGGCAAATGTTTGATGTTCGAACTTCAGAGGAAGTTACACAGTCCCTCTGTGGGTCGACTCTCTGCAGACTTTCATCTTATATACATGAAACAACGGCAATGAGCACAAAAGGAATATCCAGATAATTATAACGCTTCCATGTGTGCTGATAATGTGCAGAATTTTTACTTTACACACTTTTGTTTTGCTGCAAAAAAGTACAATAACTACAATACATTTTAATGCTGCTATCTCTGCTATCTCCAGAAAAAATACACTTTATCCAACATACAAATTCCATTTCTCAAGTTCAATTTTTGTATTAATTTATTTATTGTATTTACTTTGTGTTTCAACAAAAAGCTTTTTACTTTACGTTACTAGTCGT
Source organism: Siniperca chuatsi (assembly GCF_020085105.1). Taxonomy (NCBI): domain Eukaryota; kingdom Metazoa; phylum Chordata; class Actinopteri; order Centrarchiformes; family Sinipercidae; genus Siniperca; species Siniperca chuatsi. Next base: position 3,093,005 of record NC_058042.1, on the reverse strand, counting down.
GTATGGTGAATATATATTACTTATATATATTACTTATCTTTTATTTTTCGTGCTTCGTATAGTAGATTCTTGTTATATATATATATAGTATATATAGTATTCTAGTTTTATTAGGTTACTTCTCTTATCTATACTTAGCCGTGGGCGAAATGGGACAAAATCGTCTATCATGGTAAACGTAATTTGATATCATGATAGCAATATATATTGTGATATCATACATTTTCTGGAAAATCAATTGAGAAATCGTTCATGGATAAAATCACCAGACAGGAATGTGTGTTTTTGGTTAATCCAGCAAATCAAACGCCTGACATTTCAAGCAGTTTTATCACATTGACTCATATAAAAATCCAATATTGCCACAAAGCAGTCCTGCTTATTGTTTTGCAAACCCAGAGATTTAGAGGGAGAGATACCACAGTATAAACAGTATTGCAAAATCTTTGATGGTTGACAAATTTATATCATCTCACAGTATATGTCATCCTATCTTTACTGTGCACGGTTGTTGTGCTTCCTTTTGCTGCTGTGAAACTTTCCCCTGGGTGGGGTAAATAATGTGTATCCTGTCTAATCATGTTAAAAAATATAACGAATGTTTATTCCATTAAAATGCATTTTAATATGAAGTATGATAAGACTGTAATTTGTGTAATTTTCATTATTGTTAAAATATGTGAACAGACAGTATCGTGATGAAAAAATCTCATTATTTTCATGCTGTTGAAGACATCGACGGGATTATTGCTCAACCCTCTCAAAGCCCAAAAATAAAAGGCATCAAGCATCAACCTTTCATCCTGAAAATCTGACATTTTGTAGGTAGCAACGACGACGACGTGCTGATGCACAGACATGCACGTGTACACACTCACTGAGCTCACAGCTCTGTCCTATGAAGCCCGTCCTGCAGGAACACTGTCCGGTGATGTGGTCACAGTCCGCCCCGTTCTGACAGCGACACACCTCAGCACACTGAGAGCCGTAGAAACCCGTAGGACAGCCTGAAGAGGAATACAACTGCGTGTCCTTACAAGTGCCACTTTTCAACATCAGCTGTTCCACTCTTCAAACTCAGTATCTGAGAGATGATTCACAAATCTGGAGTTGTGCTTGGAAGCAGCTTTTCTAGGATTGGCTAATCAGTTCTGTCACAGTGGAACCAACATGGATCATCTCTGTAGATCGAACCAAACCCAGTTTGCATTTCAGGCAGATTTAAACACTCTGAAGACACTCTGGAGTGCTTATTTGTCTTGTCCTCCTTCTTGTTTCTGGTGACGCAGCAACATCACTAGCAGACTCCAACAAATCAAGGAACATGATGTTCACACAGGTCGTAACAAACCCACCCTGTTTGCAGCTCTTGGTTTGTTTGTAAAAAGTCTGTGTGAACTATATATCATTTGTTTCCTTGGTCCGAACCAAATGAACTAAACTACAGGTGTGAAAGCAACGTAAGGAACCTCAAGCCGGCTCTATGGGGTCTGGGCTTTAATGGATGATACATGATGACTTGATAAGATATGGTTTTCTTTCCTGAAACGAGGATTCTTAGACAGAAACCAAGAAGCTACTTAATTATTGTCTAACAATATTCGAATGGTGGCACCAAACTCGGTTTCTAGGCCACGAAGGAAAGGAGGAGGTAGGGAGGGAAGAAAGGGAGGAATTATTCTTAGGAGATAAAGGAATGAATGTCTTCAGGCATGTTGTTTTTTTTATCTGCCACCAGATGGAGATGTAGGTATGAGATATTCAAAGCAGCGGACCTCTGTGACTCCACTGCAAGAAGTGAGACTGCATCTGTAATGTGCAGCCAGAGAGTGTATCACTGTTTCCCTTATTAGATATGTGTGTGTGTGTGTGTGTGTGTGTGTGTGTGTGTGTGTGTGTGAGGCGTACGCTGAGTACAGTAGAGTCCCGTCCATCCAGGGCTGCAGCTACACTCTCCGTCTGTAGTGCTGCACTCGGCTCCGTTGTGACAGTTACATGTGTGGATGCAGTCTGGGCCCCATGAGCCCTGAGGACACGCTGCCAATAACACGCATTAACACACACAAACACGCAACCCCACACACACACACACACACACACACACACACACAGTTAAGAGAGCGGGAGAGAGATAAATATGAACAACTGCACATGCACACACACAATCTCTTCTCAAACGTCACCAACAAACCTCAGCAGCCTGAGGCCCGGACGTGACAGAGATCAGGACGGTCTGTGCCTTTATTAGCTTCACAAGTGATCGAGTGATTGTGGTAGCTCTGTTCAATGTAAGACGGATAATTACTGTCACAGCAAAAGGTGTAATTGCCTTTAAGTTTTTTTTTTTCCCCCAATTGTCTCTGACTGGTTCATAGTCAACTCAAGCGCAACGAGTGAATAACAAAACGCAGAGGAAATTAATTTCGGTTGGTTCTTCTTTCTAAAACAAAGAATTAAGGTCGATACGTGCTGAGGTGAGATGAGAAAGAGGAGGAGAGATTATTTGTTGCGTCTTACGTTTGGAGCAGTCCTCGCCGATCCATCCAGGGTAGCACTGACAGGAGCCGTCGATGGGATTACAGGTGCCGTTGTTAGTGCACAGACAGGCCTCAGCACAGGCTTTACCAAACTTTCCACTGGGACACACTGTGGGGACGCATGCACACACACACAAACATATACGGTTAGTCATTATGACAATACAAAAATATAAAATACAACTTTGCGTGATCATATAAAAACAATATTCTATGCACAATAAAATTCTGTCAGCACAAAAATAAAATTACACAACGCGGTCATGTTCTAATATTTCTAAATAAGACTTTCAAGTCTCAGCTGATGAATAGTGAATTATGTTGATTTGCTCAAATTTTACACAAATCTCATGATTTTGAGGACATAAAACGTCGTCGTTCAGCTGTAACGGTTTAGGAAGAGCTTATGAAACATAATGGAAAGAGGCGGTGTAGTCCCTCATTCGTCCAGGAGTGTTCTATCGTAGAAAAGGTTTCAGTCGTAGTCATCTAGACACTGTTTTCAGAATCAAGATGTTTCGGCTCCCATCCGGAAGTCATTCTCAATTGTGAAAAAATTGGACGGGAACTGGAAATTTAAGATAATCTGTGTTACATAAGCCCCGCCCTCAGGAGGGAATCTGCCTGAGTATCTGTTAATAGCTAGTTTCACCTGAAACTGACCTAATAGTTTCAAGATGGCCCAGTGATCAGTAATCAGGCCTATTGTTCTCTGGCTGCATCTACTTCATCACTGTTAAGTGCCTGATTAGCATGTGATAGGCGTGACCAAGGTGATAATACACTCTGATAGACTTTGGGCAGATTAAATCTCAGACCACCATTTCTGTTCAAAGAGGGTTCTCTTTCTTCACAAAAATGGCTTCCTTGACGCCCGTTCAAACCAACTCTTCTCTCTACTAAGAATCTTCACCTCGCTGTCTTCAAATGTGCGGTTTGTAGCTTTTAAATGTTAATGCAAGGCGCTCTGTAATCCTGAGTTAGCGTGTCGTCTGTGCTGATAAAGTCTTTTGTGAAGTGGCTGTTTGGTTTCGCCTATGTACCGTTCTTTGCAGTTTTCCTCACTGCACTGAATGGAGTAGACAACATTGCTCTGTTTTTGTGTGGGTTTCCAGTTTCCGTCCAATTTTTTCACAATTGTGAATGACTTCCGGATGGGAGCCGAAACGTCTTGATTCTGAAAACAGTGTCCAGATGACTACGACTGAAACCTTTTCTACGATATAATGGAAAGAGGATGAAGGGTGAAGAAGTAGTTATACATAGTTAAACAAGCTAGCGGCTCCACGAGGCTGTTCTTAGTCACAGTGGTGCTTTGTGCTAAATACTAACACCAACATGGTAACATGCTCATTATTTCATGCTGATTTTTAGCAGATATAATGTTTACCATGTTCACCGTTTAGCATGCTAACATTTGAGGCTGATGGGAATGTCTTTAGTTTCGCAGGTATTTGGTCACAAACCAAAGTGTTGAACACATTAAAATGTTGACCCGATGATGGCGCTAGAGGAAAAGTCAAGGGGTTCACCAAAGTCAATAAGAAGATTCAACCCCTGGGGACCATGAATGTCTGTACAAAATTTCATGGCAATCCACCCAGTAGTTGTTAACATATTTCAGTCTCGACCAAAGTGAAGGACAGATGCCATCCTTGGAGCCATGCTGCTAAAGTTTAGTCTTGTAATTTAAAAGTCTAGTTAGACCTTAAATATGCGGTGAGGGCTATATTAATGAATGCATCATTTAAACTAATGACTGCCAACTTCCATGTCAGCAAAGGAAATGTACAATGCTTATCATATATTTTACTACTATGATCATTATGAGTCATTAATATTTTTTTGTTGATTCTTTGCATTTACAGGTTCTTTTGTCTGCGTTTCTGTATTCAAACGTTCAGAAAATGTGCAATCATGTATAAATATACTGTACATAAACTGCAAACTAATGATGGAGTGGGAGAGAGACAAGAAGGGGCACAAAAATGTTTAAAGAAGAATAAAACAGGCAAATGCAGGCGGGATAAAATAAGGAAACCAGATTTTAAAACATTTTTCAAAATTTAAAGTAAATATGATTCAAGGAAAATCAAAAGTCTCTTTTCAGAAGTGTCACACTCACAGCCAACAGGAAGCATTAGTGACCTTCTCTTACAACATTCAGTATAAAACTCCTGTTCATCACTATTATTATTATACTTATCTTTAATTTGAGGAGAAGTTAGTTTTTCAGTTTACTCTCCGATTGCTTCTGCTTTAAAACATACCCACTTACGTATATCCAACAGTCTGAAATGAATCCTCACTGCTGATTGTTTGTAATGTGGTAAGCATCTCTGCTCAGCTCGAGAAAAGAGAACGAGGGAGTCAGCTGGAGACCGCCTAAAAAGGGCTGGAGGAAGCTTTCTACAGAGTTAGTTTATTTTTCAGTTAATCATTTTAGGAAAATGCACAACCTGTTGCTTAAGGATGTAATATTTGTACTTTTTTATATTCAGATTTCATTAAATGTAGTTACACTGATAAAATATTGAAACACAGATACTGTAGCGTCTGACAAGCCTGATAATATATTAATGTGCTCTGGGGTTTTCTGGTTATTTCCAATTAACATGAGAGGGCATACTGCTACTGCTGCATGTTATATATCAATGTAGTGTTCGGTTTTAGCTGAAATTGGTTTATTAAGTGTTGAAAGTATCTTATAAAACTTCATATACAGTTGTTATTCCCTGGGCTGAACAAAAAGAGGCTGAGAAACTATCATATGACATTTTAAACAGCTCAAAGTTTAAAAGTTAGAAATATTATGAGCTGGCATTTAACTTGACCTTACCTCTTGATACCAAACTTTAAAATGTTTAATGAGTGTACTTATGACAATACAATACAATATACATATAAGTGCTTATAGCCGTCTCCATAAAACACGAAAGCCGTATTACAGTTTTATGAATGTGTGCTATTTCTTCCTAATGCAAGAAGCTGAATAAGATAAATACATTAAATATGCATGAGCTATATAGATATTCATTATTGTTACATTACTCTTCTCCACTGATTTGCATTTTACTACATTTTCCACCTGTTACATAAAATGTATTGCCTTCATTAATAGGTTCTGCCCATCTATGCTTATAGTCGTCATTAGCCAGCCGTGCATATTGTTTCACTAAAAGAATAAAACCCAGAAGGGGATTCTTTACTCTGAATATGAGGGCAATAAAGATCATTATGAATGCTTTAATGAAGTCCCTCCACTTACGTAATAGTTACCAATGTCTGACTAGTGTCTGTAAAGTTTGGATCAAAGTAATACACCGTACGTACAGGACATATGAATAAAACCAGGAGAGTTTAGCAAAAATAATTAGCTGGAGAGGGACTGTTCAGTAGCTCCCTGATGATTTCTCTTAACTTTTATTAATCTTTTTATTTTTTAGCAGTGTGGCTCTCTGGTGATGTCATTCAGTCCAACACTTTGGTCCAAAGTGAAATATCTAGACAACTATTGGAGGGATTGTAATGAAATTTGGTTCAGACATTCACGTTTCCCACAGGATGAAGCCTAATGATGCTGGTGATCCCCTGACTTTTCATATCAAGCCACAAACAGGCCAGATATTCCAACAGTTTAATTCATGACACGATACCTCTAAAATCATCCGCTTCACCTTCGGCTTGATGCTAACATAGCACTTCACTATGCTAACACTAGTACAGTACACAGATATGCTAACACACTAAATGTTAGCATTTAGCAACTGATGTATACAGATATAAAGGCATTCCCAAAGAGCAGTGATTGTGTGTTTTGTTTATGATCTTGATGTTTTTGAGGGTGAATTTCATTTTGCATTTCATTAATTTCCAGGTACAGCCACCTGAAAACATTCAGGGAAAGAATCCCGATTTGTTTTGGTTGTCTAAAGGTGATAGTGTGTGTACTTGGCTTTTAAATGAGGAGATTTTTGTTTTGTTAAGATTTATAGACAAGTTAAGAGTTCACTGTATCCTTTCTAAGAGGACATTTCTGTTATGTAAATTTTCCATCTTGGACAGATTCCACTTAAAAAAGATGATTGATTCCTTCATTAAAGCGGCGAAAACCCTTTTTGTCTCAGTTAATAGTTAACTCTTACACACACAATGAGTTGTTTTCTTCTGAGATGCAACGGACACTTTGAGGGTTTACCAGTCAATAACATCATTAGCTTGTACAAAAGGGTATCAAACATCGAGAGAACAGGGATGGAGTGGGACTGGCCCTTCAGGCAGTTAAAAGCCCCCGTTGCCGGACATCTGATTTATCAAGGCTCCCCCAGTTATCTATGGGCCTGCTCAAAGATGCAGCGGCCAGCAGAATGCCTAATGTAAGACAGGGCATAACTAAGGCCGTCTTCATGTTTAATGATGATGAATATTTCACAGCACACTCCTCCACTGTCTCTATTTAAAATTCGACTTGGCAAAGAACCTTGGGCCAACTGCCTTCATAGGAGAATTAACACCTGTTTAACCTGCAGAGGAGCTAAACCATACTGAAATAATGATGTACAGGAGGAACTGACAAAAAGATTATTCAGATGAAGTTAAGAGGCGGGAGAAGTTGCAAAAAAGTGACACACAATGAGCTCAAGGTTTAGATTTTTTCGTCTTTCATTACCTACATTTTCTAATGAAATGTAGATATTCAAGGGCTTTGCTTTGTATGCAGCGCTTCAATTACAACCTAAAGTTAATAAGAGATGCCAGCAGTATAACCTGGCTGTTGGTTAGAAAACAGAGCTCCTGAAGGCTGTGACAACTTTGAGTGGGTGGAAAAAGGTGATTACAAAATAGCATCAAATGAGATGCGAATATGATAAATCCGGCACCAACTCTCAATTGAAAAACTGAACTAAAAAACTAAATGATAAAAATGATATTGGTCTCTGTATGGAGCACATGCTCACACACAGCACGCACAACAGCAATCTGTCTAGGCTCGTTACATGTCACACTGTGTGAGATGGGTCTAAAAATATGTCTGTCGGCCCAATATCAGTTTTGACGCATGTTATATTATGTATGTGTGGTGAAACAAAAAAATGTAAGAACAGAAATGTCATCCATCTGGGCTGCTGTCAGGCTTCGGCCACGGCTCTGGCACTGCTGTTTTTTAAAACTTCTAAACTAAAAAAAATGGTATTCTGCATCATTTCATGTCGTATTTCCATTGGTTGCTTTGTAAATTTATTTTGTTTTGTGTTTATTAATAGTGATTAATAAGTGATTAAGACAAGTGATTAACAGGAAGACGCATTTGAGACATGACAAGGACAAACAACGACAACATAAAAGGATAGAAATAAAGATAAGTAATTAACAGGAGGTACCTGAATAAAACGGAATAGATACATTTAGATTTTCTTATTGTACTTCGCGCAGGAGTAGGTGTATGTGCGTGTATGGGAGAGAGACTGTCAGATCTGTGACGCAGGCCGTCTTTGGTTGTCACAGCTCTAAACTGGTGGACGACTCAGTGCGATCTAGGACCTCAGTTCTGGATTGACGACCAAAGATTTCACCATGTTTTAAAAAACCACGCAGTGTTAGAACGACAAGCGCAAATTATACTTTCCACGTTAGACCGTACATGTAGACAAACGTATGAACGCGTCAGTGTAAGCAAACACAGAGTGTGGTATAAACTGAACCGTGTGCAGGCCCGTTTGGGAGTGTATCCGGCCCTTTTAGAGCCCACAGGATGCTTGGGTGGAGATGGGGCTTATAAAATATCATGTGAACAGCAGCAGTGGCTTGCAGCAGCTACCGTGTAGCTTTGAGGTGAGCAGTCAGCAGCAGGCTTGGCAGAGCAAAAGAGTGAGCAGAGCACTGACAGTATAAAAACAGCATTTCCATTTACAGTATTTAAGAAATGTTCAATCTTGAAGGCTTGATGATGAAGAGTGCAAAAGTTTATATTACTTATTGCAAGGATATAACAAAAACCAACAGTTTGTTTTTAAAGAAGACACACAAACAAAGGGAAAGCAGCTGGAACTGAAGAAAAACGTCGACCGACCTTGATTACAGAGGGAGCCGAAGAAGCCAGAGAGGCATTCACAATGGCCGGTGACGTGGTGACACGCCCCGTCGCTGTGGATGCACTGAGGACACGACTGGCTGCAACGGTGGCTGTAGAAACCAGGGGAACAAGCTGCAGAACACACACACACACACACACCACTGTTAGAAGGATGGGTGAACAGTGTGTGTGTGTGTGTGTGTGTGTGATAGAGAGAGAAGTCCATTTCCAAGTCTGAGGGAAACTTCTGATTAGTTCTCTGATTAGTTCTTTGATCATTCTAATAATGGATTTCATGGTCCACTTAGTCCCAATTTAAGCTACGTTTTTAAACCCCATGTATGAAAGCTTAATATTGGCTGTGTCCACCATACATATATATTTGTGCGTGTGTGTGTGCAGGCAAAAGTGTCCGTGAACGTGTTTCCCTGGCCGCTGGCTGTATTAGCTTTGCTTTGTTTTCCTTCCACCCCAGATCCTCCCTCATATGTCTTCCTAAGGCCTTTAATTTGCTTTAATTGATGTTACTCTAAGTGGTGAGACAAGCTGATGCAGGCTGGTCTACCGCTTCTCTCACGCTACAGGGTTTTCCTAATTAAGATAATTGCTTTAACTGTGAACCGAAAGCCCTTATATTTATCACCGTGATGCAGGGAGAAGCAGAGGAAAGCTGGTTATATTCACATATCAACAGAAAGGCACGCTGTCAGACAGACACACTCCTTGTATTCACACTGCGAGCAACATCAACAAGTAGCCTCAGTCAGAATCGATTATTTACAGTTCCCATTAATGCCTTTAAATAAATACAGCAGATAATGTCAAAAAACTATACTTAAAGAAGGTCTGCATCCATCATTGGGCTCAATAGCAAGCTCTGAATTCATTTTATAGTGAATGTTAGCTAGCTACTACAATTACTTTGCCTGAGTTTGCGTTCTACTCTCGTAACATTTCGGAGGGATAATGTACTTTTTACTATGTTCATTTTTTGGCTGTAATGTTTGGGTTATTTAGCAGATCAAGATTTCACGTTCATGAGAGCTTAAAGGTTCCCTGTGGAGTTTCTGACCACTTTTAGCACTATGGAGCGATGCTTTACGAGAGGGTCCTTGTTTTGTTCACATGCATGTGCAGGTGACGTGATACAGTACACATTGCTGCCAATGGTTTCACATTATTCCACTGATGTACAGGTGGCGATAAAGTGCAGAGAAAAGCAGCAATGCGCCAGTATAGGCAGGAAAAAGGAAGACTGCAAGCTAGTAAACATGGACGTAAACTATTCGTGTTTTTAAAGTTTTGAAAATGTTTTATGAGGGACGAAATGCATTCAAAACCTTTTTTTTAGACGAAGGATAAACACATTGTGTTTTGGTGAGTAACACTGAATGTAATGTTTGTTTACAAGAAAACTCCACAGGGCATTAGGTGAATAGATCCACTGCTCACCGGACTTTGAAAGACAATCATATGTAATTATTAAAAAAGAGCTTCTGCACACTAGGATCTGCACATTTTTATCTAATCACACACAAGCGTTCGGTCATTAACCTTCCTCAGACCAAATTTCCAGTCGGTGTGTGGCCAAAAGCATGTATGAAATTAAATTGTGCAGGCATATCCGTGTGTGTGGAAGCTTGTATCTAAAAAAAAAAAAATCGACTTCTAACAAACTCTGGAAATCCTTGTTTCAGCTCAGTGACACATTATATTGCAGCAAATTGCATTTAGACATTATGAAACCTGTAAAGGAGCATGTAATCCCCCGACTGATCTGAAAGCAGGAAAATCATTACTTCATATTATTAATGCATGAACACATGGCTGGTACAGGTGCCATTCTTCACAAACAGCACTCTGATGCTCGAGCACATTTGAATGCTAATACCGTTTGAGGTCAGGACATGTAATTCAGTTATTTTTTAATTGTTCTTCCACCACTGCACAGCAGCTACGCTAGCAGAAGTACAGGATGCGTGAGATGAAATGTGTGTGTGTGTGTGTGTGTCAAATGTTTCTTTACTTCTTCTGCAGTTGGTGCCGCGGTAGCCGGGAGCGCACACACAGGTGCCGTCCTCCGGGGAGCAGGAGCCTCCGTTCTCACACGTGCAGCTGTAGGAGCAGTTGGGCCCCCAGCGTCCCTCCTCACACACACTGTCGCAATGGACACCTGCAGATAACACACACAACAAACACACACACACACACACACACACACACACACACACACACACACACACATTTTTAGTCTACGGTAAAGCAAGAGGCTTTGTTCTTAGCTACCCAGCTTTTAAGTGAAGTCAAACTGACTCACAAAGTTTCAGATGTGTCACTTAAACTTGAAAAAGGAGAACAGAGAATGATGCAAAAAAAGGTGGGTGAGGGAACATTAGCAAAAGGCATCTTTAGCACCTACTCAGACATCGAGTTAGCAGGGAGGAAAGAGTGTGAAGGAGACGTATAGAGAGGAGGGATGTGACAGATAAAAGAGACAATTCCTCTAAACTCATCTCCCTGTTAAAGGATAACACTGGCAATAGTCTGTAGTTTTCTTATTGTCAACAAATCCTGTGAAAAGACTTCTTCCTCTGAGCCGCAGAGCTCCACTGTTGTCCAGAAACTATTAAAACACATCAGTGAGCCGCTCTGTTGCACTGGGTGACATGTTGCTTCATCACCACGAACACACACACTGTAGTTTATTCTGACTCAGTCCCACACACACCGTCCTGCTGCCCCAAACACTCACTACAGCACCACATGTGGATTCATCCGCCACTGAAAATAGTCCCCAACAAATGCACTGTTTCCTCCTGTTTGTTTGATTAAAAACTACAGTGAGCAGCTGTTTGAGGAAATTATTGAGACTTTTTTTTGTGAAATGTTTTTGAAGTTTTACGTCTTCACTAGGAACCAATGGGCTTGGAGCTGAGAGCCACAGGAAGTCAGTAAGTATTGAGAGACGAACTAACACATTGTTAGATTTGGGCTTTTCATGGGATTTGTTGACAATAAGAAAAATAGAGAATATCGCCCATATCCTTTAAACACACAAATCTAAATGGCTCTAAGGAAGAACTGAAGGCACTGGCAGGAAGGAACACATGTCACTTACTGCAGGAACGTAACTAATAATTACTTTCATTATCAATTCATGAGTAATTGTTCAGTTAAATGTCAGAAAATAAGGACAAGTGCCCATGTGGTGATGCATTTGTGGTCTTCCAATTGCTTATTATGTCTGAACAACAGTTAAAAAGGGACTTGCTTTATAATTATATAATAATTATATAACTACAGAAAAACTGCAAAGCCTCACATTGTAGAAGCAGGAACCAACAAATGTTTGCCATTTTAATTTGATAAATCACTAAAATGATTCATTGATTAATAAAATTATTCTGATACAAGGTTACACTATTGAGATGGCAGCTCCCAAAAAAACCCCCAAACTCTTATTACACATTTTACAGCTCTTACAGCATCTTGAGGCATGCGAGCGGCGTGGGTCCATGAATGTACGCACATGGGTGTTGGTTTATGACCACAGTACTGGCCGAACTCAAATGTTATCAGCATGTTAGCATGCTGACATCAGCATAGCACAAAGCAGCGCTGTGCCTACAGTGCTGCTAGCATGGCTGTAGACTTTTAGTCATGTTATAATATTTTTTGCTAATAAAACATAATCTAATTAGGATAAAAAGTGAAGCAGTGGTTATGTAGTTGAAAAAGTTTTGGCTAAGTCAAGTTAGAATCCCTTTAATTTGATAATTAAAGAATTGTAACCCAGATATGTACTGAGGGAGACATTTTACAGTTAAAAATAAACTTGTCAGTGCTCTTTGGTGGACAAACTCTGTAATGGAGACACCGTTTCTAAACTATTGCAAACTAGCCATATCTTTGGCATTTCTGTTATTTTTTCAGTTTTAACATATACGCGAATACCATTATATCTGTGATGAACTAAAACCCGCCCACACTATTGGCCACGCCGGTCTGGGCATTCAAACCAATCAATCACTGACATTTACATTCAAAAATATGCAAAGTAGCTAATACAGTGTCAGTTTTCTCTGGACATCGTGAGCCTGTAAACTGTGTTTGCATGCGTACGAATAAATGTTAGTTTGTATGAACAAACATTTTTGGCAAAAACCTAAATTCCCCAAATTCTGCCCGAGACGTTTTGCCCTTTAATCATTTGCTGAAGTGTCTCCTTCTTTCATCAGTCTTGCGTGTGTGTGTGTGTGTGTGTGTGTGTGTGTGTGTGTGTGTGTGTGTGAGAGAGAGGCAGGAGTCTGTCTACACAAAACGGATCAGAGCCCTCGCTGCTCACAGGGGACAGTCTGGAGACTGCAGTGCCCAAGAGACTAACATTACATTCATTCTTAGTTACAGAATAAGCTTACCACCACATCTAAATATAGAACAGTGTAAGAATAGTGTAAGTGCAAATACATATAGTACATCTCCCTCCTCCTGTCTGCCGCCTGGCATATCTGCAACTCATTAGAAACTTCCTTTGAGATAGAATATGAGAGAATATGAGAGTGGGGCACAGGCAGCCATTATAACTCAATTAATAAACTACCTCTGAGCCACAAAGTGGGTGAAAATCAGAAACTATTCTTTGGCTGTAAAGTTAAAACAAAGGGGAGGAAAGAGAGGCGGAGGATCAGAAGGTGGGGACAGGATATGAAGAAGGTCAAATGTAAACTCTTGCACCAACGCATTATGCACTAAAGTTTGGTCAGAGCATCGTGGACACCTAGTATTCATTTCCCAAGTGGCAGCAGCATTGAAAGAAAATGAACAAACGCTTGGTGTATGTAAGAAAAGATAAAGATAAAAGACAAATGAAGGCAAACACTTAAACGTAACTTGTTTTTTTTGGCAGTGCTGCAAGTAGCACCAGTTGTGAAATTGGTAGAGGCTTTCTAATGTGGCTGTTTGATCGTTCATTGGTGCACATCTATTTCCTGTTTTTTTATACTGAGTCTATGAACATTATAGTATTAAGATTAGAAAACAGTATAATATAAGCACTGCACACAGATATGTTCCATAAATGTGTTGACATCCATTGCCCTTTAAGCTGCCAGTTTACTCCATCAGAACTGCTTGTCGGATGGTCGAATAGCTTCGGAAACCCCCTCCCCCCACACCTTTGGGACGGCTGTGTCCGACCATTTCTGTAACTGTGATTGGTCAGCTGTGTGGAGGTGAGAAAGGAGCCAGAACTTCTCTCTCAGCTCTTGTTTCTGTCACTTTTCATGTGAACAACCAAGTGCAACACTATGAATGTCTTCCAAGAGAGACTGTCTAAAAATGCGCACGGTTATCTCCATATTTAAACAATATTGCATCGCCCCTCTCTTTACGATGGCCGGCTTTTCGCCGCCTTTAAGTGTGGTCGGACAACACATCGTAAGAACTAGTTCTGTTCGAGCATTACCCGACAGTGGAACAGTGGAGTTAAAGGCTAACGAGAACTGGATATGGTATGACAGCTGGTCACCCATTCATTTTAATGTAACTTGCTCACCAAGCGCAAACTCCAAAAAAGTTTTTCTCTGCGGCAGATTGTTTTCTTGCAGTTCCACAGTCAGCCACTAGGGGAAACTGGCCGCTTGATGGACTGTACCGCTCTGCATGAAACCGAGAGAAGTCATACAGGTAGATCAACCCCAGTTTTACTTTGATATACCAACCTAAGACTGTGTTCAGACTGAAATTAGCACTGCTTGAAAAAAAACATAGCCCCCCTCATTCATTTAAATTTTAAATTTACCTCAGCGACATGACGGATAAATATCTGAAAGGGATACTCCAACAGAGAAACAGCTCAGTTAAGTCAAAAAGATAAATTCTTAATGTTGTTTTCGTTTTATAATTTTCTCTATAGGTAAATTTGAATGAAAAGCAATTACACTATGTGCAAATGGTTTAATGTAGTCTTATTGGGTTTTTTTCACCCACTGGGAACATAATGGATCCCAGCAGTGTCTTTAGCAGAATATGAGGGCTGTAATAGATACACACAGTGTTTTTATTCCAGCTTCATGAAAACACTATTATCTCATAATTATCATTCCTGGTTATCACCTTAACTGTAATTACATGGATCTACCTGTTTCAGACAAAAACACTTCATGTTCACTTCTTCAGACCAAATCCATTTAGTTACTTCTAATTTTTGGTCTAAACTTTGATCTAAATATTCATCAATATATTGAAGTTGCTACCAATGTCAGTTCATTACCAGTTCTCCCTCTGGCAGTAAATTAAAAAACGCATTCTACATATTCATCAGCTCTCATATCGATCATTTCTCATCACGACTCTACTGATTGACAATTAGCGGGTAAAATAAGCAGAGCTACAACTTGAATATGACATTTATTAAAGTAAATAAAGGTTAAAAAAAAAAGGTGTAATGTCACTGCTGAGGATGTTGATTTACTGTAAATAAATAAATAAATAAAAAGTCTCCAGTAAAAAACACATGGGACACAAGAATCTGAGAGCAAAACCAGGTCTCATTTGAAAGGTGCTTTATCTATGAGGAGCTCCTGTGAAGCTGAATTATTGAAGAGAGCTGCGCTGTCAAACTCATCCAAGCTTGAATCTCCATCAGTTTTAGATTTCTAGGTTTGAATTTTTCGTGTCATATTGATTTGTTGTCTCCATTCTTGTGAAAGTGTCGCCAGCACCGCCTGCCTCTTCCTTCTGTTCAGCCTCAGACTCTTTTCCCTTCTCCCCCTGAGTGTGTCTGTCCTGGTATTTTCCACACCTGCTTCGCTCTAAGCCCTCAGTTCAGGGGCTGGATGTGGCTCATGAAGGTGAGTCCTCCCACAGATCTAAAGGCCAGACTAAAGGGAAATCTACGCCAGCAGCATTATTGAAGTGTTTCTGGAGTGTATTCGTGTATACGTTAGGCATTATTGTTAACTTCAGTTACAATCATTACAACTGGAGCTCATGTCACTTGTCCATCTATCAGTATCCATAGTTACGCATCCAATTTATCAAATATAAGAATCCACACTGACTCTGAGAGACGCATGTTTAGACTACAACAGTTTTTTTACTCTGTGTTTTCAGACAGAACGTGATTGCATTCAAAGTCAGAGGAAAGTTAGATGCAAGTAGATGCAGGAAATTACAGGCTCATTTTCCTGTTCGTATCCTCTTGCCTGACTGACAATTATGAGCCTCCTAACTTCATAAAGTGCTTTTTACTCAACCATTTGAGTCTGCGGCTGCATGTCTGCCCTCATTCCTGTTTCAACAGGCCTACAGTCACAGTGCGTATCAGTGCCAAACTGTGGCTGCATAACTCACCTGTCCAACCTGCGAGACAGCGACAGAAGCCGGTCACTGAATCACAGCCATCAGCGTTGACACAGTCACATCGCTCTCTGCAGTCCAGCCCGTATGATCCCTCCTAACAATAGCAAGAACACACCAGACGAAAATAAATACATGCAATTTAACACAAAACTAAATCTATAAATTATATACTGTGCAACATACTAGAGTGGAGTGTTTATTCATTTAGTTGAATCCAAACTCCGACCCTTTCTGTAAAACATTGCCGCAGCTTTTGTCACGTGAAAGAACTAACGACTGCCATGAGCACTCACAGGACACGCTACGTCGCAGTATTCGTCCCTCCAGCCTGGGGAGCAGGTGCAGGTTCCGTTGACGGGGTCGCAGGCCGCCCCGTTGGCACACTGACAAGTCTGATTGCAGCTTAGACCCCAAGTGCCACTGGAGCAAGGGATGGAGCAGTCCACACCCTGCCAACCTGGACAGAGACACAGTCCCTACACCATCAGTCCAGGGCCAATTTATCTAAGCTATTATTGTGTTTCATGAGCACCTGTGAAGCATCTCGTAACTCTGGCTTTGAAAGGTTCTATAAAAAAGTTTATTTATTTACATAAAATATCACTTGAATGATAATTCCAGTTCATTACAATTTGGGTTTAATTTTAAAAAAGTACTGAACAAAGTAACTGCTGAGACCTGGGAACACGGCGACACTGCTGACAAGCAGTCACATCGGACAGGTTGTAAACGAGCCAACAGTTAATCCAGATTATCAAAACCACTTCATTTGGGGGTAAAGTGAACATACCTGAAACGACATTAATAAACCCTATTTGCAAAGATGATCTGTGTATACACACAGCTAAGTACGGTAGGAAGTTGAAGCAGGAGATTAGTCTGTAGACAGTTAGTTGGGTAATAATGTTCAAAATCACCTTTGTTTTCTCTTCCACAGACGTTTGTCTAATCTGAATTAATACCTGTCTGATTGTGTGACTGCTCGCGTTTCTTGAACTGTTTGACTTCCTGTTTGCAGTGTTGTAACATTCCCAGATCTCTGCAATTTACTTGGTGAATGCATTGTTATAACTGTCAATAGGACTGATGGCCAAAACTTTGAAAATATGACCCAAGTTGTAGAAAACTCAAATGATCCTTTACGATAACTGTGCGCTAACTGTACATGCCACCTAATAATTCAATTATTAGCAGATAATGCTTTGATGTTGACTCCTGATGTGCAGAGTTCTTGGTTTCATCAGGACCTGGACAATATTCTCATGAATGCTGTGTATGGAGCAATTCATCTTTTTGACTGAAGTGGGTTATTCTAAAATTAATTGAGTAAGTGTAAATTTTGTGCAGGTTCTTAAAATGTGGACATACTGGGGCACCCAGGGGTTAAGGCGCCAACCATGAACTGCAACCCTGATTCACTTCCGGCCAGGGACCTTTGTTGCATGTCAACCCCCCATCTCTTCCCCTCGTTTCCTGTCATCTCGTGGACGTATTGATGTTGGAGGCATTTCTCGGCTATGAATTACAAATGTTTTTAAACACTTGTCCCTGACAGTATTTATCTCATATCAGTGATTACTGGCTTTTGTCCCAGAGAAGGAAACATGTGCTGAAACAGTGATTCTTAGAATTATAAACAAAACATTGCATTGGAGTTATGAGTGTCCTTTTCCCTCCTTCCTTCAGTCTAATTTCTTTAACACCAGAAGATGCAGGATGCAATTGTCAAATACTCTTTTGATATGCAGACTAGCTAGACCCCAAGTGTCTTAAAAGTATTTTGAACTGTATAGATTATCAGATGTTTTCTCTACAAGTATCTAGCAAAAAGAACATTATAGTAACATGGCCAACACATGTTTGATAACCCTGTTTAATCAGCCTGAACTTTTCCCCTCAGTAGCTCTAAAAGAAAAAGGAAATAAGGGTTTACAAGGTGAAGACAGACACCCACTTGTTCTAGCCAAAGCTCTCAGGCCCCCGGCCCTGCGCTCTGCCTCAGATGTCTCTCCACTTTAATTACCCATGGTCCCCACGAGGTTCAGTGGCGAATAAATAATTAAAGATGCTGATATTGAGAGATATTAAAGAAGTGAAGTGGAGAACAAAATACGAAACAAGAAGAGGTTCTGGAGATCGTTAAGGTAGGTCAGGAGTTTCACAGGTGAGTTTAGAGAAGAGTTTGGGGTTTCTGGGTGGGAAGGAAACCAAAATGCTTTAATAAATAACAAAAGCATAATCAAACATTTAAAAAATCCAATAAAATTCACAATAACCAAA
Organism: Siniperca chuatsi; assembly: GCF_020085105.1. Taxonomy (NCBI): domain Eukaryota; kingdom Metazoa; phylum Chordata; class Actinopteri; order Centrarchiformes; family Sinipercidae; genus Siniperca; species Siniperca chuatsi. The sequence goes on along the minus strand of NC_058042.1, from coordinate 3,074,753 downwards.
CTGAACCTCACAGTTACTGATATATACAATTTAATAGGGCAAGGAGAGTAGGGCTGCAACTAATGATTATATTCATTATCGATTCATTTGCCCATTATTTTCTCAATAAGTCGATTATTCTTTCAATCACATTGCTTGTTATGTCTGACCAACAGTACGAACCCAACAGTTATTCAGTTTACTTTTGACGTATGATGAAGAAAAGTAGGATATGTTTGGCGTTTTTTGCTTAAACAATTAGTTGCAGATTATTTTACTGTCGATCAACTAATCAATTCATCGACTAATCGTTTCAGCTCTACAGAAGAGAAAAAGAAAGACGTGTAAAGATTTTAAAAAGATGCTGTTCTTCCAAAGAGGAGATAGGAAAAGCAGAAAAGCAGCTATGGAGCTGAGAGATGTTTCTGGGACTGAGAGCAAAGCTGACTGCAGTTTGTGAAATGGTTAAAACTCCAAATTTAGACACCACAGTTACTGCAGCTGAAAAGTCCTGCCAGAAAACAAAGTGGAAATCAGACAGAAACCTGTAAAAAACAAACAAACAAACACATTTTTGTGTTCTTTGGAGATTTTTTAGTGGATAACAAATCAACGGCAGCGGCGGATGGCCGCCCACCATTGAGTCTGGTTCTGTCCGAGGTTTCTGCCTCTTAAAGGAAGTTTTTCCTTGCCACTGTCGCCAAATGCTTGCTCATGGTGGGATTTGTTGGGTCTCTGTAATTAATATTATAAAGAGTTCGGTCTAGACCTGCTCTATAGGAAAAGTGCAATGAGATAACTTCTGTTATAAATTGGCGCTATATAAATAAAATTGAATTGAATAAAAGATGGTTATATCACTGTAAGATGTTTACAGGTATAATGGAGACTTATGGCAAAATGTTTTTCAGCGATGTAATGTGTTTACAGTAAATGTGAGTTTTGGTGTGAGACCGTCAGAATTAAAGAGCAAAACAAACTGGAACAAATCGACCGAAGAGGCAGAGACGAGTTTCAGCACCTACATTAGTAGAAAGAAAGCAGTGAAGTTAGAAGAGAGGTTGTGTTTTGAATTAGAGCTGTTTGCTGTATTTATATGTCCAACTTTAAAAGAAACTAGTTGATGCCCATTCTGTTGGGATTGTCAACAGGCATTCAGGGAAACACAGCAAATCAAAGTGAAGAAGAAGTAGGTGAGGCAGGTTGAGGAAAAGGATGTTTGCTGTCTGCATCTCTCTCTCAATTTGCAGCGCTGCTGGATGGTGATTGGCCAGTTGACAACAGCTCTGCCACACATAACCCACCAAAATGCCGCATTCGTGCGTTATCGTTCGGAATGTAATTACGAGCAGCCGAGTAGTAGAAGACGTTAATGTCAGCCTCCAACTTGTAATTCAGAGTCAAAAATATCAGGAAACTCTGACAGCGACGACATCTCCCACTTGGTGAAAAGAACTACAGGAAGTGTCAACACACAGGTCGTAAAATAGCTGCAAAAGCCACCATCACTGGCAGTTACACCTGAAAAAAAAATCCCTTATTAACACTTTTACAAAAGATTCAGCTACTTAAAAAAGGCCTATACTGTACTTTGTTTGTTTGCATCTGGTTGCACTTCTTAAAAAAAATCACTCCGAATAGGCAAGACAGCAAAAGTAGCTAATTTAGGTTATTTAAAGTCCAACTGACATCACATTTAGTCGCCCCTTTTTACGTTTACCCAAGTACTGTACCTTAAGTACCATTTTGAGGTAGTTGTACTTTACTTGAGTATTTGCATTTTATGCTACTTTCTACTCCACTACATGTGTGAGAAAAATATTGTACTTTTTACTCCACTACTTTTAGTTGACCGATATAGTTACTAGTTACCTTACAGATTAATATTTTCCATTGAAAACGAAGGATGAGCTTATAAAATACAATACATTGTTAAATATTAAACCATGGTTCCCAACGTTTTTGGCTTGAGACCACGCACAAAAAAGCAGTGTCTAGTTGTGGCTCCCCCCCCCAAAAAAAGAAGCAAAGATTAAAGAAAAATGAATCATCTCACGATCCCTCAGATTTATCTTCTGACCTTTCTGAGGGGCCCGACCCCTAGGTTGGGAACCACTTACGTAACTATGTGACGGTATGTAAGTAGTTAAAATTAGCTTCGCCTTGAGCAGCTACAACAGTAAAAAGCTGCTCATGTGTTGATGCATCAGTATTAATATAATAACGTCACATATAACGATAACTCACTCACTCACAGGGGCCATTTTGCTTTTAATACTTTATAATACTTCTGTGCTTGTACTTAAGTAAGATTTAGGATGCAGGACTATTTTTACATTGTTTTATTGCTACTTTTACTTAAGTAAAGGATCTGAGTACTTCTTCCACCGCTGTTAGAAAGCTATGATTTATAATGTTTATGTTTAGTGTTTTTGTGAGATTTTTTGTTTCTCGTTTCGGGCACTGATCACCTCCAAAGTCTTGTTAGTAAAGATTGCTTTGAATTTGAGCTGTGCTGCTGGTCGTTCATGGGAATGGGTAGAGTAAGGAGTCTCTATACTTGACATATGTTATACTAAAAAAAGGAAATTCCGACACTACGTAGATCACTAGTACCCCCTGAAATCCACTGATCATCATAAACGAATGATCTCTAACAGTGTAATGGCGGATCACAGAGCTGAACAGAACCTTCTCTGCAGATGCAGGAGCCGTCGATGTGCGAGCAGGAGATCTCGTTGCGGCAGGAGCACGACGAGGTGCAGTTGGTCCCGTACAGGCCTGCAGGACAGCCGACAGAGCAGTCGTCACCCTGGACACAGCGGACAGACAGAGAGAAACTGAAAGTGATGGCAGAGGAAATGCTCACACACTACAGGACAACTGCATGAGGTGTAACAGACTCAGTACATTTCTTATAGTACTTTCACTTATTTGGTATTCCACCTCTAGTTACTTATTTTAAAACCACAAACATCAACTCAGTCATGATTTACATTACATACTGTCCACCACTCCAACCAAAGGCTTATTATCTTAAAACAAGAAATTTTGTATGTTATTCTTTTTGTTTTAATCACTTTACAGCTTTTTATACTATAGAATTGTACATATTTTTATAGTAAATTTCTAGTTTACATTTTGGATTACTTTTGTGGTACTTGTATTGTCTCCTACTTTGTATATTTTGACTGTTATGCTCCACAACACCAAGGCAAATTCCTTGTATGTGAAAACCTACTCGGCAATAAACCTGTTTCTGATTGTGATTCTGATTCAAATTTAGCTTTGCAATCATTTCTAGACTCTCACTTAAGTTCTTAGAAAATTAAGTAATTAACTAACTGGACAAATGAGAGGGGGAAGAAGAGAGAAGACAGGATTATTCACTCATACAACAGACATTAGATTACCAACTTCCTATCAAAAGCTTAAACATACACGTTAAATAAATAATAAGTAGAGAGATCTCTGTTAGCTTTAATCACAAGAGAAATGAACTACAAATACCAGTCAAAATGGAATTAGAGATATCTTACATTGTAATGTGATTCCCATCAGTCTAATAAATGATAAATTGGTGGGATGCTGTCTGTGGCATCATTACAGATATCTTAAAAGGATTTCAAAGTCAAAATCTATTTGGATAGATCTTAAATACAGGGAGTGCAGAATTATTAGGCAAATGAGTATTTTGACCACATCATCCTCGTTATGCATGTTGTCTTACTCCAAGCTGTATAGGCTGGAAAGCCTACTACCAATTAAGCATATTAGGTGATGTGCATCTCTGTAATGAGAAGGGGTGTGGTCTAATGACATCAACACCCTATATCAGGTGTGCATAATTATTAGGCAACTTCCTTTCCTTTGGCAAAATGGGTCAAAAGACGGACTTGACAGGCTCAGAAAAGTCAAAAATAGTGAGATATATTGCAGAGGGATGCAGCAGTCTTAAAATAGCCAAGCTTCTGAAGCGTGATCATCGAACAATCAAGCATTTCATTCAAAATAGTCAACAGGGTCGCAAGAAGCGTGTGGAAAAACCAAGGCGCAAAATAACTGCCCGTGAACTGAGAAAAGTCAAGCGTGCAGCTGCCAAGATGCCACTTGCCACCAGTTTGGCCATATTTCAGAGCTGCAACATCACTGGAGTGCCCAAAAGCACAAGGTGTGCAATACTCAGAGACATGGCCAAGGTAAGAAAGGCAGAAAGTCGACCACCACTGAACAAGACACACAAGCTGAAACGTCAAGACTGGGCCAAGAAATATCTCAAGACTGATTTTTCTAAGGTTTTATGGACTGATGAAATGAGAGTGAGTCTTGATGGGCCAGATGGATGGGCCCGTGGCTGGATTGGTAAAGGGCAGAGAGCTCCAGTCCGACTCAGACGCCAGCAAGGTGGAGGTGGAGTACTGGTTTGGGCTGGTATCATCAAAGATGAGCTTGTGGGGCCTTTTCGGGTTGAGGATGGAGTCAAGCTCAACTCCCAGTCCTACTGCCAGTTTCTGGAAGACACCTTCTTCAAGCAGTGGTACAGGAAGAAGTCTGCATCCTTCAAGAAAAACATGATTTTCATGCAGGACAATGCTCCATCACACGCGTCCAAGTACTCCACAGCGTGGCTGGCAAGAAAGGGTATAAAAGAAGAAAATCTAATGATATGGCCTCCTTGTTCACCTGATCTGAACCCCATTGAGAACCTGTGGTCCATCATCAAATGTGCGATTTACAAGGAGGGAAAACAGTACACCTCTCTGAACAGTGTCTGGGAGGCTGTGGTTGCTGCTGCAGGCAATGTTGATGGTGAACAGATCAAAACACTGACAGAATCCATGGATGGCAGGCTTTTGAGTGTCCTTGCAAAGAAAGGTGGCTATATTGGTCACTGATTTGTTTTTGTTTGGTTTTGAATGTCAGAAATGTATATTTGTGAATGTTGAGATGTTATATTGGTTTCACTGGTAAAAATAAATAATTGAAATGGGTATAAATTTGTTTTTTGTTAAGTTGCCTAATAATTATGCACAGTAATAGTCACCTGCACACACAGATATCCCCCTAAAATAGCTAAAACTAAAAACTACTTCCAAAAATATTCAGCTTTGATATTAATGAGTTTTTTGTGTTCATTGAGAACATGGTTGTTGTTCAATAATAAAATTAATCCTCAAGAATACAACTTGCCTAATAATTCTGCACTCCCTGTATATATAAACAAAACTGCAATTTCAGATATTTTAAATTACAAGTCTGACCATTCAAAATGCATTTGTAGACGTCTAAAATGTAATTAGAGATGGCATAGTGAAGCCTTTTTGATGGTAACAGTGCTGGCCATTACAGCCAGACCGATATATCAGTTGATATTAGCTGATTGCAGATATATCGGTATAAGTGTATATGTTGGTTGTTTCTGGTTAAAGAAAAGGATCTTACTCTTTAACAAAAAGGTCTGTCTCTCTGGGGATCCTTTCTATAATGTTGTCAGACACTAAACATAACAATCTAAGCCTGTCAGCAGCAAAAACAGGCACATTTAGTGGACGTACATTGACGGTGCCCAATTGCTCGGAAGGATTACATTGCAGCCCAGTTTTGTGGCTGCTGGCTGCAGCACCCTCGCTCAGTACTGGCCCAATTTCAAAAATTGTTGTCCCCATTAGTCACTTCCCAAAACATGGGAAAATAGGGTCCAGGTTGAAAAATACCGAAGTTTCCCTTTAAATAAAGTTAAACTTATTGTTACATAATTTGTCCACCAGAGAGCACTGACCAGTTGATTTTTCAGATGAAAAACGTCCCGCTCAGTGCGTATCTTGGTCAAAAAACAAATCTAAGGGATCCGTATCAAGATTGTTTGTTTATATTATGTGTTTTTGTTATAAAAAATACTATTGGCTAATATTACTATTATATAGTTTTTAAACTCCCAAATATCAACATCAGCCTCTAAAACTCAACTTACCACTGCTGTGTGTGAAGTGTAGTGTGAAATTTAGGCTCAATAGAGCCTTAAAATTCCATAATGAAACAAAGTAGTGTCCATGGCATGTTCACTACCCTCTACCAGCAATCCCACAATGCACTGCGTCATATTTTATAGATGTGATAATTAAATAAATAAATGTATATGTAAAGTGGCGAAGACGTTCTCTTTATTTGCATGTGTTTTCTTCAGTTGCAGTGCGCTGAGCTCTCTCGACCGCCGTTATTAAGACTCCATGTTGACTGCACCGCTCACTCACTGTCTGTGGTTCTTTTAGTCTTCCTGAGATGGCCTGCTCAGTTGCATCGCTGCTACTGGATGCACATGTTTGGAGTTTTAGGAATAACTTGACCACCATCTCCGCCTCCTGCAGCTCAACTCCAGGGAAACAGGTCTTGCTCAGGGTTCATCTTTGTTATTTTTTTGGTGCATTTTTGCCTCTATTTGATAGTGAAGAGAGACAGGAAATACGGGACAGACAGAGGGGATGACACGCAGAAATGACCGCGGATCGGATTCGAAGGAAACCAGCCTTGTACATGGGGCGCGCGCTCCACCAGGCGAGCTACTGGGCGCCCCAGGGATCATCTTTAAATTCATTATAAGCCCACGACTGCATTAAATTTGATGGCGGAGATGCAGCAAACAAGCACATGTATTATGGAGGAGAGAGGCGATCGTAACTGATGGCGTCCCTGCAGAGAAACATGATGTCTGTGCTTGTCCAATCAATAGGAAATGGTCAGACCAGCTAGAGGGACAGCTTGGCATTAGCAGACCGTCTAACCTTATTCTGCGCTGTTAGCATGCTGTGAAAGTAAGCTCCACACAACCTGAACCTCCAGCACGCTGTTGCATTGATCAGGACCTTCAACATATAAACTGTGCTAATTAAAGCTGCCTGCTTCCAACCTGCTGCCTTTAAATCGCTATTAATCTAATATTCACAAAGCCAGCCAAATGTGCAAAGACAAGAGAAGAGAGAAGCCTTATTAAAAAGTTGGTGAATTAAGGACTTTAAAAAAAGAAAAACTTTGTTAATAAATAAGTGTGTGGGCCCAATAAGGGAAATCATCAGAATTTCCCAGGGGAAGAAGGAATTCTAACAAGTGACCTCTGAAATAATAAATGTGTGGATCGATGGATCCTGATATTTATCATGCAATTCTGAATTCAAGAGGTAGTGTGGAGCTTTTTCAGCCTGTTGTTTTTATTTTTATTATCTCAAATTCAAGATCAGAGGCAATAGATAAATAAACTGGTTAGTCTTCTTCTTAGAACTGTTTTTAAACAGGATTAAATAAACTATATTTTAAAACAAAAAATGAAAGATCACATTAATTACATGCTCTTCCATGGATTGGAGGGAAGGTATTCTTAGGCCAGCAGGCCATTAGGCTAATAACCTTCTCACATCCTTCAGACAGTAATAGCAAAAATACACTGCATCGAGCTTCCAGGTGTGAATGTGTGAGTGTGGAGAGCCTTGCTCTCAGCAGAAATACCCTGGTTAGATAAAGGTTAAAAAAAACAACAACTAGTTTTTCTTATAGAGCCCGTTAAGTTGACATCAAAACCCAAAGAACAGCGCTGTCAGACTCACAGGTCATGTGACGTGCCCAAAAAAGCCTTTTCCTAAACACAGTCAGTACAAAGAGGCTGTACAACAACGCAGAAATGTTTCTGAGCGTCACAAACACTCTGAAATGACTCTTTGTATAATCAGAATCTGAATCCAATAAAAAAAAAAAAACTAAAAGTCACAAAGATCTGTATCAGTAAATTACCTTTCATGCCGTTCACGTGTGCAGGGTTTCGGCTCGGTGTGACATATTTCAGCTAATTCCCCACACTACCAAAGCGCGCGCAAGGGTGTGGAGGTTTATCAGAGGTCACTGGAACACGCGTGCTTAATGAGGACGTCCTGTCATACATGGCTCAGTCGAGCTCGGATGCTTCGTTGGTTTTATTTTATTTCCACAAATGAACAATGAAGAACAAAGTAGGGCTGACTATTCAGCATTACAGTTACAATCAGATGACAGTGAAAAACAAAAGCACATTCAGGGCTAAAGGAGTAACATTAACAATAAAAATGACTCTTTCTGAATCCAACACGTCATAAACGTTATCCTCGTCACACCTGCTGATTATGGTGTAGGATTGGTGTGCAGAAGACCTGAGTTCACTTCCTGTCACAGACCTTTACCATAACTGCACTCTTTCCCTAACCATGCTGGAGGTGTCATACGCATATAGGCTTGTATTTTAGAGATATATACAGTTGACGGTTTGAAGTCCCCTGGTGGCTCACAGCACCCAAAGCAGCAGCTTTGTTTGCTTTATGAACCTCTGCGAGTTCTTTATGTAGTCTCTGAGTTTCCATCACTGCATTCTATCAGTTTGCTTTTTCACTGTAATTCACTTTTAGTTGACAAATGAATAAAAATCTAACAAGCTAAGTTTCTAGTTAGGCTGACTAAGCATGTTGTTAGTCTGGTGTTTTTTCTAATAAATAGTAGTGCACTGGTATATTTCTTAAATGACTGTAATATGTGGACTCAGTCTGACAATCTAATGAACCATTATAGTTGTCCTGTGGAATTTTCAAACATTATGCGTACATTCAGTGTTACGCACCAGATTAAATTGTGTGTATCCTTGAGGTCTAACAAACGTGTTGAATGTATTTCCTTCCTTGCAACATTTTTGCAGTTTTTTAAATCCAGCATTGTTTACATCCATGTTTACTAGCTTGCATTCTTCTTCTTCCCTGCCTTTCTTGGCTGCTACCGCCACCTGTGGATCAGTGGAATAGCGTGAAACCATTCGTATGACTGCGTATCGCGAACGCAACAAAACATGGACCCAGTGATAAACTCCAAAGGGAACCTTTAAACAATGAATTCATCTAGAAGCTAATCGCACACATCTTCAGAAAATACCCTAAACTGTCCCAATAATAATGACCACGAGGCTTGTAGATAGTGTATATTATCTAGGGGGAAGGTTTTGTGGACAACACAACAGTTCCTCATGGTATGACCCATCAGTCATTAGTGTTGTTCTGCAGATTTCCAACCTTGGCTCAGAATTGCACGTGTTTACAGATATCGATGGATCTGTCCAACGTGGTGACAATACCACATATAAATTCTGTTTAAAGCTGGTTTCTTGTCCACACAGTGACATACAGAGTACCAAACTGTGAGTTACCAGCGCAGCATAAATTCCCTTTAAATCAATAACACGCCGCTGAGAGCAACATCTATCTGAATTTAGCTGCTATAAACCAAACGGACATTCATCTGCAGCGCTCATCCTACTTTCATCTGTTGAAAATCCCTGATGTTCTCAGTCCAATTATCAAAGTCCCTGTCATCTCTCTGCTCCTAGGTGTCTCAACTCCGCTATCCGCTCTGTCACTGCAAGATCAGTCAACACATCGGGGGGTCTCACCAGTTACTGTTTCACACACCACACATACTCACACACACTGCTACATGTAACTTTAATATTAACACTTGCCTGGCCTGAATCTAGCATTTACCTTTAATTCTGATTCTACTTTTAACTCTAAAATTTAGATAATAATTTAGTTAAATCCACGTTTTTAACCTAAACAACTGTTGTTTCCCAACTGCACAGTATACGAGTTCTTACTGTGGGTATATGGGTTGAGGATGTGGTGTGTTCAAACAAAAAGACAAAATTTACATGTCAGCATGTAAACTAAAATAAAAAAGTATAGTGATGATGGTCCATTGCCCCACATTGCAGTACACAATAGAAATAAGGGAGCAACATATACTGAGGACAATGATGAAATGGCTTTAGGGACATAGCATTAAATTCTTTAAGAATAAATCTTGCTTCCTTTCTGTGAAGTTTTCACTTTTAAAATGCACAGCAATGTTTCAGAGTTGCAGTTTGATTGACTTATATGATTCCCTTATAGTAGAAAATGCTACAGTCGTTTCTTGCTAACAAACAAAAGAGTGCCCTGTCGACATTAGTACATAATGTAATTCATAGTATTAATATATCGTATATATATGGATTTGGGTACACATAATAAATAAATAATTGGTGACAGGTGACACACGAGCAACAACAGGAAGCACCGCCGTGATACAGTACACACTGACAGTTGACATACACACAATGGGACACATGTCAGGGAAATGTTTGCAGGATCACTCAGGGCTGATACACACACCTGTCATCTCAATTTGGTTGCAAGTGTTTTATTTATTTTTTTTTTAGAGTTGTGGCAGTTTATGTTAAATAGGCCACACCTTAACAATCAACCGCATACAGGAAAACTGTTTGGAAATATATATATATAAAAATGAAAACTATTCTTGCGCTCATCCAAATACTTTATGTTTCATATTTGGTGAAGATTACATGAAATTTGTTTTCTAAAAAATTTAAATGATGGAAAACCTAAAAGTTTTTATATCCAGGGACACTTACATGGTTACACACATTCTCACCTGGATGAAATGCTTTGTTTAGCCTTGAACTGAAACGTTTTAGAAGCCTCAGCAGTTTGAATCACTGCACAAATCTGAGATGTGCAGTGATTCAATCGGGTCTGGTATGTGCTCGCTGACGGCTGTCTGCGTTGGCTGGACAAACAATCGACCAATCAGAGCTTTGTAGGTGGGATTAAGAATGGGTACGTCACCTTCTTATATATTTAGCTTGCTACCTGATTACACCCATGAAAAATTGACATAAAAATGGTGACAAATGTGGATGAGATGAAAGATGAAGTGAAAAAAATAGCAATTCAGTGGGAACAGTTAAGGAGTTAAAGAGCACATGGTGATGCTATCTGCACAAAAAACAAAAATTTGTTTTTCTTTGGCCTGGCACTGTCCGTCTGTCATTTGGCCATGAAATTTGGTGCAGACAGCCATGGTGCCCAGAGGATGAACCTGGTGACTTTGGTGATCCCCTGACCTGTCGTCTAGCGCCACCATGAGGTTGATATTTGTGGCTTTGAGTGAAATATCTCGACATCTGTTAGATGGATTGTCATGACATTTGCTTCAGACATTCATGTTCCCCTCAGGATGAATTGTAATAACTTTGGTGATCCTTTGGCCTTTCCTCTAGCACCATGATCATGTCAAATTTGTTATTTGTCCAATACTCTGGTTTCTGACCAAATACCTGCAAAATTAATGACATTCCCATCAGCAGAAGCTCTACTTTGTGTTTAGTGCTAATTAGCAAAAGACAGCATGCTAACATGCTAAACTAAGATGTGCTAGCATTTAGCCAAACAGAGCCGCTAGCATGGCTGTAGACGTGTTAAGATATGCTGCTAACTGCTAACCTCGGAGGATGTTACAAAAGTGGAGTCCAACTGGATGTGAAATCCTTCCAATCATAAGTCTGATCTTGCTCCAAAGCCCAAGTGTAAATTAAAAACTAGCCTAAAATCACTTCAGTGTCCTGACGCAGAAGCCTTAAAGATCAAGTTGGTCTCACAATGATAGCTAAACAAGCACACGCGCACACACACACAGGCTTAAACTGAGCATTGCTATAGAGGTCTAGATAAAGTGTTGAATTCACTCTCAGCCACTCTCTTATTACTGCTTACATACACACCACTGCCCTGACATCAACACACTCTCTCCTTTAGGTTGGCCTATATCATGGGGTTTGCACCTGCAGTAGCCTTTCTCCATTACAAGCCAGGTAACTCTATGGCTAAACCTGCAGAGTCAACAGCACCTGATAAATTAACCTCAGCATGTGATAGAGCATGTTCTGCACCTGCTGCTGAAAAGCACTGCACACATTATCTTCACATGTTGGCTGGAAAGAACCTCAACTGAACAGGTACCACTTCTTACTTTTTCAGAACAAAAGATACTAAGCCTCTGCATGAACCGTTCTAGTAGTATTTCAGTGTAATTAATTTAAACATACAGTACTTTAGCCTCAAGTTGTTGTTTCACTGTTCATTAAGGAGTGGAGTGCAGATTTACAGGTGTGGTGGAGACACAACACTATATTTTTCTTTGTTTGAATATTGTTTTAATGTACTTTGGAATAAAAGAAATGTATAAAACTGTTTGTTTTATATTTGATTTCTTGCCAGTGAAGCTTCTTGCTGCATTTGCTAAGTATACCCCACAGCTGCTGCAATGTAGACTTGAAAGTTTGGGAAGATGTAGAGGAATTGGACGTTATCTGTTTGGTTGATTCATTAGGTCTCCTGTTCAACCGGGCTTTAGTAGCAGGCAGTGCCTCCTGATCAAAGAAGTTGTGTTTCTCGTAAAACTGTGCAAAGAAAGGCAGGTAGTGAAAATGTCATTTAAGCACTGCACACTGTCTACAGCAGTAGGTTCCAACCTTTTCGGCATGTGACCACTACAACCAAAATCCAGTAATATTATCCAGTAGTAATTGTAAAGCAAAAAGCACAGATTAGAAAAAAGTCAGAAATAAAAAACAGAATTTTATGCAGCTGAAATATGTTTTTATCTGGTCAATAATCTATCTAACAATTCCTCAGCTTTATTTCTTAGTATTACTCAGCCACTAAAAACAGTTGTGTAATGTCTTCTGTGGCTTTGTCAAGTTAGAGAAAATGATGTCACTGATGATGTCATTGGGATGTCATCAGGGTTATCTCAGCATGACTACAAATTTTGGACCAGTTACAAACTGGAGCTGAGGAGTCACGCAGCGAGAGTCTTATGAAAGACGTTATTCTGGTGCATTATGGGAAGTGTAGGATCCAGTCGTTTTTGAAGCTTAACCCAAACTAGGGACTAAAAGCGAGGATAAATCTCAGCCTCTGCTGCTTCGATTTCTATCGACCTTTTATTAATCTGTCGCTCACAAGTTTCCCGACTTGATGGACGTGCAATATTACATGTAAATTGCTGTAGTAACGCTTTAAGCTACTTTCAGACAGTAAGCAGTTGCCGCCGCCGTCTCCATTGTTTCCTGCCAAGGTCAGCAGTCTAAGTTTATGATGGTTCAAACTTGCTGTCATGGCAACCACAGAAACCAAGCAGAGAAATAATGAAGGAACTCATTTTGCTGGCATCTGAGTTCCCTGAATTATATACCACCTGCTGTGAACAACCATATCAAATAGGGCTGCAACTAACAATTATTTTTATCATAGATTATCTGTCAATTATTTTTTAAAATGATTTCTCTAGTCTATAAAATGTCATAACATAGTGAGAAATCTTAGTTTCTCAGAGTCCACGGTGACATGCTCAAATGCCTTGTTTTGTCTGACCAACAGTCCAAAACCCAAAGATAGTTATTATAGATAACAACAGTTTTCATTGAAACAAGGAAATGCTCCCTAGAAAACTTTATATACACGTTGTTACAAATGTAAGTAGACTCATGAAAAAGCCTGAGAGGATTTCATTGGTCTGTTTACATTATGTACATTAACAGAAGTTAAAGTATTCAAAAGAAATCTCATGAAACACCTGCATGTTGAAGCGGCACAGTGATTATAATGATTCAGCTAATTTGGAAGCTTTTTCAACATTAGATATGAATCACCACGGCCGTGCGATGGTTGCTACTGTGTTTCTGTACTTACTATGTACCCTGGAGCACACATACAAGCTCCAGTGATGCCGTCGCAGTCGGCTCCGTTCGCACAGGCACACAGCTCTCTGCAGCCCTCGCCATAGTAACCTGCCGGACAGGTCTCGTTACAGTAAAGCCCCGCCCATCCTGCTGCACAGGTGCACTCTCCTGACAGAGGGTGACAGCTAAGAGAGCAAGGAGATTCAAAGTCAGTCAGTCTACATAGCAAAGTGCATTTTTTAATCTGCATGTAGAACAAAAAAATGTTGGGAAAAATGCAGCATATGAATAAAATTCAAACCACTGTACCTCTGCTTACTATCCTTAACACATTTTGATCTATTGGCTTGAGAACAGACACCTTAACCAGACACTATAAATATTACATCTATAGAAACGTGATGAAATTGCACAAGAGGTCGACCTTTTTTTGGATAAAATGCAATAGTTTAGTGATGTATGGATCTCAAATGGAAAGTTTGATGAATTATGATTGAAGTAGTGCCAAAACTAATTTCAGCATTTACTCTTGAACAAGCTACAGTAATTAAAACACAACCTTCTTCTGTTAATACTGTGTTGTACAATCTAAAAGCATAGAAAGTTTCTTGCTTGCCTGACCAACAGTTCAGTACCTGAGTGTGGTTGCAGTTTTGCAGGGGCAGTATTTGTCACAGATGAGTCCGTACAAGCCAGTGGGACAGAAGCGGTCCTGGCAGCTGGGGCCCTTAAAGCCCTCGTTACACAGGCAGGCGCCGTTGATGTGGTAGCACTTGGCCCCGTTCTGACAGTCACACTTGTGGGCACACTGCGGCCCGTATGTGCCAACTGGGCATTCGTCCTGGCATCTGGGTTGGTATAAAAACAATAATGGAGGAGCGGTGAGAAGAGGTGTGTAGCATGTAGAAAATCTTGTTTATCTAAACGAGTTTTTCTGGGCAAAGTTGCTGAATGAATCTCTCAAATAAACACCAGCAAAAAATGAAGGGATAATTCCAGATACAGTGTTGTTAGACTTATCTTCCAGCACGCCCGACCTCCCCTCTAAAGCGTTCCTGTGAATTTTTACCTGCTAGAAACAATTTTCTGACTTCTACGTGACATTGGCTTTCATTCAACTGTGGATAATGAGAAAAAATATAATTTCAAAGAAAACATTAAGTTGGCATGCAGTCCTTGGAGATGTTTTTTTTTGTGCAAACATTCATCTTATTCAAATTGAATTGTAGGTAGTTCCTATCCAAACAAAACTGAAAATTTTGGAGTTCATAGGCATGTTTGGAAAGGTCACTTTGGACAAAAGAGGTGACGGCGGTTTGCAGACGTTTCCACTCAGTTCTTAGCAGAGAGCTGACCTGGGACCAGAGTCGGGCCATATCCAAAATATGTTCCGTGTAATTGGGTTGAGTAAGGTCCTGTTCTATTGTGGACTCGGGTCTAGGGCTGCAACTAATAATTATTTTCATTTTCAGTTAATCTGCTAATTATTTTCTCGATTCATCAACAAATTATTTATTCTGTAAAAATGTCTGAAAATGGTGAAAGAAGTCCAAAACCCAAAGATATTCAGTTTACTGTCACATAAGACAAAGAAAAGCAGCAAATCCTCATAAGTGAGAAGCTGGAACAAGGCAAGGTTTGGCATCTGTGCTTGATAAATAGTTACAGATTAATTTTCTTTTAATCGACTTTTCAGTTCTACCTGAGTTATTATGTTTAAAACCAGAATGGGTCCAGTAGACTCATTATCAGCTCCGATCATGTAATGCGTCATAATTATCAGAGGAGTAAAATGTGTTTTTTTAAGAATGTGAACTGTGAAGTGCAGGAAAAATGAAAAATGCTATCCTTTAATTGGTAGACATTATTCCAGTGTTGGTGTTGTCTCTCTTTTAGTGTCTGTGTACATTTTGGATTGGGTCTAATTGTCCTCAGGTCTGTTAAAGTCGGTCTGTCTTCGGGCCCCTTCTGTATTGCGTCTCTTTTTGTTTTTTGAAAATGAATCAGTCAGGTTCAGGAAGGTTATCCAGGGTTCTGTCTCGGATCGGGTCCAAAATGTTGGACCTGATCCGAGACAGAACCCTGACGGCCTCTGTAGGTGTGTCTCAAATGTAAATAATGTCAGCCCTTCTAACACGGTTAGCTTTACGGCTTTTATCTAAAACAGGTTTCTCCATGATCTTTATGCATTTGTACTTTAGAGAGCACTTCTCACTAATCACTAACATCCTCTGCGATTATATCTGCCTCATTTGAAGCCTTCAGCTGACGAAAATGTATCTGACTGAGAAATGTTCCTATGAAATTCTTTGGAATAATAATGGTGGCTGTGGTTCAGCAAGTAGAGCGGGTCGTCCACTAATGAATCCCAATTGCTCCCAACAGTCAGGCCAGCATGGTTGCCATGGTGTGTGAAAGGGCGAATGAAAGGAAACTCTGGATAAAAGTGAATGCAGTCCATTTAGAATAAGGCACTAAGGGTGTAACTTGTAGATACACAAATCAATCAGTGTGTTCAAATGCTAATATCAGGTTTTTGTTTTTGGAGTAGAAGTTAGTGGTCTGTCAGTAAAACAAAAATATGATGATAAAAAATGTAATGATGATCTACACGTTCTCCTCTCTCCTTCTGTCGCTTTCAGCAGGTATTTCTGCCTCCGGAGCTGCAGGGTCTGGATCTGTGGTTGTGGGCCGCCTGCTGCCCCTGTGTTCCTGCCCGACAACCGCTGCTACAGTTGTTGTTATTGGCTTTGTTAGTGATGCTGACATTATTCTTCCTATAGCTGTCATTCCTATTATTATTAATTTATTAATATTAACACTACAATTACTATTCTACTATTTAAAAAAAAAATATTAATAATTCTACGTGGTCTTTGCATTGTGCCTCCCTCCCTCAAAAACAGCGGAAACACTATAAGAGACCAGAACACTCTTAGGATCATGTAAACAGGGAGATAAACCAGGTTTCTGTGTGTTCCATGTAAACGTCATATCCCAAAAATGATCAAAACTGGGGGACTTGTGTGCATGTAAAAGTACTCAAAGCTCAACCTAATGATGTTTTTGGTTGTTCAAAATGTTTAAAATATGTTTCACATTCACCGCGGCCTGAATGATCCTTTAAGCACACATTTACAATTCAAAGAATAATCAATGATTCTTCTCCTACTACCTAACAATAAAAACTGAGTGATATTATCTCACGCTGACAGAGAGCACTCCACTTTCCTCACAGATGACATGTGCTCTACCATCACGTACACTCACACCATTATAAGGTCAACAGGCTACACATTATGCTGACACCCTGAATGGTCTTTATAATGAGTGCCACTGAACAGACAGAACTGAATTGAATAGAAAATAGTTTAAGCTAAACTAAAGTCTAAGTTAGGCTGACGTCTCTGCATCATTCTCAACACGTCCGCAAGTTGAAACCATTAAGAAATAGACAAATCACTCGATTAAAATGGCTCAATGAGGATTTCTGTTTTGTGTCACGTTTAAATCATGCCGACTTCCTCAGGACTCTTATCTCGGCTAATTCCATTAGAAGGTGGACGGGTTGGAAGAGAACTCATTCTAGGAATTATTCCATGTAGGCTAATTCACCTGTCTGGGGGCTAAATGAATGGAGGTAATTTGGCTCTATTCAGAGTAACGATGGAGAGAGAGAGAGAGAGAAAGATGGACAGATTTGAAGGAAGAGAGAGACAGAGCTGACCAGAGGGAGGTGGGGTTGGAGATAATAGACAGTGTCGGATATGATGGAAGGAATAAAGTAGAAAACTATTTCAAATGGCTCTTGGTTAGAATCTCCCACTTTAGGCACATAACAGCAATCCATGAGTATCAGTATGTGGGAGAGAGTAGGAGGGAACATTACCATGTAACACTGAACATAAAGTCTTCATAGTCTGTACACACAAATGTATCTACAGTTCACACGTCAGAACAGTCAGGAAACATATTTACATTGACATCAGCTGTGTTGCCTTATTGTTTCTATTAGTTTCACCACTGCATTTACTGTTAATTTCGTATCTTACTGTGTGTCTCTTCTCCCTGCTGAATTCTATTAATATTTGCATCTGCAACAAGCTAACTTCCCAGAGGGGTCCAATAAAGTTT
Organism: Siniperca chuatsi; assembly: GCF_020085105.1. Taxonomy (NCBI): domain Eukaryota; kingdom Metazoa; phylum Chordata; class Actinopteri; order Centrarchiformes; family Sinipercidae; genus Siniperca; species Siniperca chuatsi. The sequence continues at coordinate 3,057,058 of NC_058042.1, read as the reverse complement.
CATATAATCTTCTGGTCACACTTTCATACTGTACCTCTCTCCGATGTAGCCAGCAGTGCACTGGCACTGACCGCTGATGTGGTCACACAGACCTCCGTTACGACATGTGCACTCCTGAGAGCAGTTAATGCCGAATGATCCGAATGAACACGGCTGTGCGCAGACCGGACCCTGAGGAGGAAGATCATTTGAAATGTTTTGACACAGATGCCGATAGCTGAGTTTCAGTACTGATACCAAAAAGATGACCTTAGTGTGAGGAATATAGTTTTCTAGAAAACTCTTTTTCATTAACAAAATATGTTGTCTTAACACAATCAGCTGTACAAAAACTTACTCTAAAAAAGGCAAATTATGATTCAAATCAGGAAAATCTAATATCTGTTAACAAGTTAAGTTAACAAAACTTAGAATCAGACCAAGCTCTCAATGCCAGCTTTATATTGGCAATTAATTTTTTTATATTATGCTATGGAAACATCTCATTTGATACTCAAAATCAAGGCATCAAGGTTTGATACTCATCCTGAACTGTAACAATCAGCAAGTTGTTTGTTTGTAAAATCTGAGATCATTTTCTTCCCATTGCTTTTTGTTTGTTACATTATTTTTAATAATGTAAAACATGTTCTGTCAAACAGTATAATTTTTTTTGCTAGACTCTGAGCAGGTGCAGTGTGGTGACTAAACTGCTTCTACCGTTTCCAAAGAGTATCCTAAGTGTGAGTTTTGAAGTAGATATTAGTGTCCCTTGATGATACTAAATGTCATTAAGGAAGCTTTTCGTGCCTAAAACACATTTTTTTTTACATAAAAAGCTGTAATATGAAATAGCTGCAAACACAGACATGGAGAGCTCAGCTTTGGGCTTAAAAATTCCCTATTAGCTGCGCTCCAATAGACATGCTCATTAGTTGGTTCTGTTGCGGATGTGGAGCGGGTCGTACCACCCAGCCGGCGGGACAGGAGCACTCTCCGGTGACATGATGGCATGTTCCTCCGTTCTGACAGGGACAGCGCTGTTCACACAGGGAGCCGTGTTTACCTGGAGGACAAGGATCCTCACAGCTGGAGGGAAAAGACAGAAGAAGCAGGTGTTTATGTTAAGATGTGAAGTGACATTTCATAGTGAAGCATCTAATCACAGACAAATCCTTAATGCAAAACATAAAAAAACAATACATATCTCCGATTTCGCAATATCTTCTTATTAAGAGAACTCCCAATTAGTACAACAAATAATAGTGTTAGGAAATAGCTAAATAATCTTGTTCATATGTTTACCATTACAGTTTTTCTGCGTGCCAATTGTGTTCTACGACCGCAAATGCAGTGATCACAACTTCAAATGCTTCCACTTAACTTGTGCAATGATTTCTCATTCAATTCACACTGTTCTCTTTTCTTTTCACACAACTATCACATAGAAAACATTCTCAGTCTTGTTCCCAATGAAGAGAAAGCTGTTTCTGTTATAGTTGCTCCATTCCTGTGTGAGAATCAGGGGTGTAGGTTTGGTTTCAGAAGTGAGGCAAATCCCCCCCAAAATAAATATTTTATATATATATATATATATATATACAGATGGGTGAAAAATTAAAGGAAAAAGCAACATGAAGTGTAGTCAGGCCACCACGAGCCTCCAGAACAGCTTCAGTGCTCCCCGCCAAGTCTGTGGAGCTCTATTGGAGGGATGAACACCTCCTCCACAAGATATTCCCTCATTTATATATACAACCTTTATTGAATCAGGTCATCTCAGTGAGCTCAAGAGAGACCTGAGTACAGCAGATAGAAAGAAACACAAACAAAGCCAGACATAACACAAGGACATACAGCATCAGAGACAGTCAGAGACGTCACTAAATAGATTTGAAGATGAAAGTTTATATTATATCATTTGGTCTTATGGAGATGATGGCGGAGAGCATTTTCTTACACGTTGGTCCAAAATCTTCCATCGGTGTGAAACTAGGTTGAGATAAAGGCTGTAGCTTTTTATTCACATAATTTTCATACTCACCAAACCATTCAGTGAGCCCTGGTATATATATATATAAATATATACACAGTAGTCTAACAAAAAAAGAGAAAGAAATGCTATATAAACCTCAGCTGGATTCTTAATGCACCAACTCTAGTTAAAATCATGCTTAGTTTCCTTGATAGAGACTGATATCTTACTACAAAGAGCCCGGTGCTTCACTGCCTTATTTTTGACTGATGCTCAATTGTAGCATCTTTTTAGAAGAACATATATTAACTATTATTAAAAAAATGTAGATCAAATGATGTGTTTTGACCTGAAAAACATGCAAAGATGTTAAAGTACTGAGGCCTGAGTAATGTCTGCAAGTCTTCAGTCTGCATAAGGCCCCAACAACCCCTAGCAATAAGGTAGGGAAGCTGTATGAGACGAAACCCAGGGCAAAAAAAAAAAAAAGAACATCTGAACCACTCACTGCTGCTAGTTACATGGTGGTTGGACAGTCAGAGGACAAAGTTCAGACAGAATCAGAGAGATTTTAGTAAGAAAATCAACCTGAACAATAAAAGTGAGGGGGACATGTCTCCCCCATCCCCAGTGCAAGTTAATATACAGAACTTCTGACTATAATCAGAATGAAGTCACATATAAGGGACACACCTGGTTGGTTACCTGGTGTTTGCTACAAAATGGGAGGAAAGAGAGTAAAAAAACACAGACATGGTGATCTCAGCTGAGCTCCAACAGACATGCACATTAGTTGGTTTTGTTGTGGATGTGGAGCGGGGATTCAAGTGAGTTGCAGTAAGACACAGACATTTTGATGATTGATCTCAGCTGAGCAGCTGTTTTCAAACTGGAACAGACATGTAACATTAGCATGTAAATTACAAATCTGTTTTAAAAAAATGAAATTACTCTTTGGTATATTTCTTTCATATATTACTTACATTTTTTTTTTTAAATCACCCTTTCTGTTCATGTAATAAAACCTACTAATGTAGAATTTATGTTACAAATGTCATTTTGATTTAGGTCTACATTAATAATGTATTACACAGATTAATTATTACATTAAGCAGTTGTAACATATATTCATTTTTGCCTAAGTTCCTAACCTAAGTTCAACTTCACTATTTTAATTTTTGTGAAATCACTGCATCTCTCAAATCAAAAGTGAATCCGTGGAGTATTCGGAGGAGGCTTTCTAAAAAAAAAAAAAACTCTTTAGAGTGACAGAGATGCATCACATCCAACAGGATAAACAGCCAAAAAGCTACTCACAAGGCCCCAGTGTATCCGGGCGCACAGAGGCACTCGCCAGTCTGATGCTGGCAGGTGGCGCCGTTGAGGCACTGGCACTCCAGCAGGCAGTCCTTGCCGTAGAAGCCGGGGTCGCAGGGCTCCTCGCAGCGCCAGCCCTGGTAGCCGTCAGTGCAGACGCAGGCTCCGGTTATTGGGTTACATTTGGCCCCGTTCCGGCACTGACAGCGGTTACTGCAGTGGGGCCCCCAGAAGTCACTCTCACAGCCTGGACAGAGGAGGAGGGTACGAGTGATTTAAAACTGTGTAATCATCAATATCTGCATGAGTCATGATGCCTGAGACTGCGGAGGATTCATGGACATCTGAAAACGAAGTGATCATGAGAGAAAGGTGAGGTGAAGTGAGGTCAGGTGAGAGAAGACGAGGAGTAAAGAGAAGTGAAGTAAAGAGAGCAGGACCCATATTTATCAAACTTCCAAGAATTACAGTTACCAAAGCTCTAAAAGCCAACTTGGGAGTAAAAAACGTTCTCAGCTGAAAGTGATAAATAAGACACATTTATCAAGTCAACTCACTCCGACTTACAGCAAAGCGAAGGAGTAACATTTAAGGGCAGCTCTCAAGTGATCACATGACTGATCACGCATCTGTTCAGAGCTGGAATAGCCAATCAGGGACAAGGATTTACCCTCCATTTGCCATATTGTTCATTATTTTAAATAAATCCTTACACTTTACTCAGTGATATGTTATTCTGCAAAAAATTTATTTTTGAAAAAGTTGTGTAGGTCTTTTTCCATAACATCTCCAGTGGAAATTAACATGAATTAATCAACAATCTAATGTATTTATAATATGTAATTAGGGATTGTTAAATAGGGATTAAACAATAGAACATTGGATGAAACTGAAACAATGAAGATTCGTGGAAAGTGATTGCAAACAAAATGAATGCCTGCTTCCTTCTTGTTTTATTGCACCCGTGATAAATAAATGTAAATCCGATCAAATGTTCACATTAAATGCAAATAGTAAGATAAAGCTACCCTATTTTAAATTACACATGTTGCTTAATAAGATAATATATTATATAAGATATTTTGTCCAATCCCTCCAGAACAGATGAAGAGTTTTACTTTTATCTTTCACTTAAGTTTGTTTGGTCCTTAAAGGAAAAGTCTTGTACTTCTACTTGGACTGTCGCTGTTAAAAGAAACAAACAAGATATTAACAGCTGCAGACAAACAGATCAGATAAGACAACAGACAGTCCAGTACACAGACATCCATAAATCCACACCACAACAAAGCATTGGTCCCAGTCTACATGAATACTGGTAGAAATAAATTAATTTTAGAGTTTAACCTACGCTGTGGCACCTTGAACACTTCCCTGACGGCAGCAGATGTGGTAAATCTGCACACTGTCAGCCCTAAATGTCAGCGAGAGGCTGAAAAGTTCTAATCTGCAGTTGAGACGTGACATCAGTAAACACTATACAGCACGTCGATGTTTGCCAACCCAGCTGGTCTGTGATCTCTTCATACCACGAGATACCTAAGTGCAGGCAAGCTAAGTCAATTTTATTTACATAGTGATTTTAAAACTATAAACCTGCATACACCAAAGCACAAAAATAGGGTTTAGGAGGAGTTTTTTTTAAAGTTTCAGTTAATCTGATGCTTTGGAGAAGAGTAATCCACAGTCTTGGTGCAGCTGCAGCAAAAATCCTGTCACTGATGTTTGGTTGCTCGCTGAAAAAAAAAATCCACTAAACCACACTTTACTTTTTCAAAGTAATCAATTACTATATTAATTACTCCCCAAGAAAAGCAATTAGTTACTTTATTTGTTTCATACATTTTACCAATTGTGGCAGCACCCAGAATATGTATTAAAGAAATCCCACATTTCCAGTTTTCCAGCAGTATCTATTTTGTTGGCTTCTTCAAATGTGCTCTATTATTATATTTCCAATGACTTGAAAGCCGAATAAAACAAGACTTGTTATAGTATTTTCATCATGTTTCACAAAGAGAACGAAGGGTGTAACACAACCAGGCCCGGCGGCAGGATGAAGGCGGGAGCTGTTAAAAATAAAATTCATTGATTTAACCTTGCAGTAGCCTCAGGAAGGCTAAATAACAACAACATAAGGTTACTGTTTCAAAATCAAAGAATACATTTAATAATCAGAGCGCAAAATATTTTTTCTCTGTCAAAATCAGCAGGGGGAGGCGCGCAGAAACAGCTGTTTGCGGTTTGCAGCTCTTCATTTCCCTGTTGCCTACACACAACAAACATCGCTGTCCATGGCTCTGAAACAACAGCTTAGCGATAGTCACATGTATCTCGGCCAACAATTTTGTTGTTTTTGCTATTTTTCTATAGATACACAGAGCTTAAACAGAGGGGGCAAAAAATACAGCTGAGATACTTAAGAGCCCTCGTGGTGCCGGGCCCGAACACAACAAATACAGAATCTTTTAGATCAGCGACTGTAGTGTCAGTGCGGTATAACACTCACTCAGTTTTCAATTTGTCACTTCTTGATGCAAGTAAAGTGCTCATGTCTGGCACTTCAGGAAAATTGAACTAATCTGCATAATGTAATTCACTGGAGATAAATGGGACTATAATAACCCAAATTTGTAATTTCAGCTGAATTGTCTGGTGTATTTTTTATTTATTTTATATTTTTACATAAAACTGTTGCTTATGTAGCTTCAACTTGGCTAAAAATTAACTATTTGGGTTCAGTGTTCCACAAAACTGTGTCAAGGTGACAGTCACTATTCCAGTGGTGTTCACATGAACAAAGAGCTGGTTACCTCAGTCCGCCGTGGGCTACATTTATGGTTCCTACTCTAAAGGCATCAGTTCGCTCCAACCAAAATGCTTGTCGGATTGTTGAACATCGCTCCCCCCGACATCTTTCCGTTGGTGACTGGAGGGGCTGCGTCCGGCAATTTCTGCAACTTTCTGAAACCAACAATCCAACATTCACACTCACTTTCACGCAGTGATTGATCAGCTGTGCAGACATGAGAGTACTTGTACTCTCTCTTTTTTCCCCCCATTCTTTACGCAACAAATTTCTTTCATTTCTCATGTGAACAAACAAGTCCAACACTATGACTCCCTTCCAGGAGAGACTGTCTGGAAAGTTGCGCCGTTATCCCCATATTTAACCGATTAAGATGTCTCCCCCCTCTCTATGACTGCAGGCTTTTCACCCCACCTTCACATGTGGCCGTTATAACAGCTATAAACACTTTTGCCTTCCTACGCGGTCAAACGGCCCATCGTACAAACTAGTTGATTTGAAGCATACTGAGGCCTTAAGGCAGGATGCACCTGACTGCAACTGATTCTCAGAAATGCATTAACACTCAAATATTGCTCCACACTTATCATGGTAGCAGCTCAGAACAGAACACCACATACATCAGCCTGCAGTGGTGACACGCAGCGTGATGGATGCAGGAAACCGTGCAGTTTCCTCCATACAGCACCACAGTCGTCCCATCAGGCTGAAACAGCAGAAAATTCAGCATTTAGCATTTTAGTTCTCTCAGCCACTGCATCCAAAGTATTTTGCTGAATAAAGTGGAACTACCATGGGACAATAGATTAGGGATTGCTATTTGTCTTATACTCTAATGGACCCTTATTTACAAAAATGAAATCTACATATTACTGTGCATAGTTGTTTTCAGCCTTTTTAGTCTCTTCTAACTACATGGGTGGAATTTTTTCAATAAGAAATCCTTTGACTGATGAGTGGATTCAACAGATTCTCAGTATCTGTATTCAGGAATACATCACAGGTCTGTAAGTGGATGAATTACTGGTATATATCAGAACCCGAAGACTTTAAATGAAAACAAGTACAAAAGACGGAACATTTTATTGTATATTACATCATCTCAAGATAACATAAATCAAAGCACTATTATCTTTTTGATATATGCTCACAGGGTGAACTGCTCTCCCCAGAAGGGAAGTAAAGTACCCAGAGCCAGAGTGCCAAGTGCACTGAATGAATGGCCATAAGTTGAAAAGAAAAGGAAAGGAAAGGAAAAACACTGGAAATTGTGGTGAAACAAGCTTGAGAAGAGACAGGGAAAGTTGTCCAGACTTAGGGAACTTATCTCCCCAAACGTGGGTGGTAGTTTTACAGAAATTATAGTGTTAAATGTTTCATCAGTACTGTGGTGGACAGAGCTATGAGCAGACAAAGCAGAAATCAGACTCCCACTCCCTCCCTCTCAATCTTTCTCTAATTTACTCTCTTCCCTTCCCACTGTTTTCTATGCATCTCTCAGTTCCTCCTGCCCTCTCTCTATTACTCTCTTCCTTCAGTCTCTCTCTCAAAGAGGGGAGTTCTCTTTATTTCTCTTAACTAGTGAGCCAGCATAGTCAAATCCTTTATCTTCTCACAGCCTCAATTATTCAGCAGCAAAGAGTCCAAATCAAGTGACTAATGACTTTGATCAAGAGTAGCTCGCTGGCACTAAGCAGAACTTTCTGCACTAAATTAAGATCTGCATAATATACTTTGGCAAGGGCAAACTCTTTAAGGAATATTTCTAGGTTTGTCTGTGGTGTAGTCACTCTTTGCCAATAATACAATCTGAGCTTGTTCAGGAGCTTTGGCTCTTTTTTCTCTCTCATAAAAAAAAAAAAAAAAAAAAAAAAACCCACACACCTGGATCACATTCTTAACCTAGCACTTTATTTCTGTCTCTTGGATCCAGCCTGCTCTAGTCCAACAGTTTTTCAAAGGGTGTCGTCAAAAACTAATTAAAGGAATAGCTAGAAATTTAGGGGAATACAGTGTGCTTATTTGCTTTCTTACCGAGAATTAGATGAAAAGATCTATATGACTCTCATATATTAAGTATGAAGCTAGAGCCAGGAAAGTATTAGTTTAGCTTAGCATAAGGACTAGAAGCAGGGGGCAACAGCTAGCCTGACTCTGTCCAAAGTAGAAATCTGCCTACGAACACCTCCACAGCTCATTAATTAACACGTTATATCGTTTTCTTTTTTACTCGTACACAAACAAAAAGGTAAAAAGGACAAGTTGTGTTTATTGGGAATTGCATTACGGAAGTCACTGCGCCCAAATAAGAAACAGTTACAGCACGAAGCTCCCCGTAAGAAACACAAACTGTCACTTTTACCTTTCTGTTCGTGTACAGATTAAACAACCAAGATATAATGAGTTAATTAGTGAGCTTTAGAGGTCCTTGTAGGTGTTTAACTTTGGACAGATCCAGGCTAGCTGTTTCAACCTGTTTCCAGTCTTTATGCTAAGCTAAGCTAATTGTCTCCTGGCTCTAGCTTCATCCTTAACTGACAGATATGAAATTGGTATTGATCTTCTCATCTAACTCTTGATAAGACCGCTAATAAGCTTATTTACCAAAATGTCGAACTATTCCTTTAAAAGCAAAAAAAAAAAAAACTCACTAAATTAACGGAATAAAATTGCCTATATCCGACTACTCAACAATTGAAAACCATATAAACTACTTAGAAAGATGTTAATATTATTAACACAAATTATCTCTGACTGGATGAGTTAGGCTACAAGCAAGTCAAAGAGCCCGAGAGAAACATCTGGCGCTCAGTGAACATCAGACATTAGAAACGTAGTCGAGAAAGACAAAACTGTTCGTTATTCTGCCTTCGAGCGGCCAGACATCACTTAACACAGCTTTAAAAAATTGTTAATTAGCAATAAACCTTGTATTTGTGGGTACAGTTTGTTATTAAATGGTATATTTCATGAATTACTTTGTGACTGGAAAAACTGTAACATCACGTTTGTTCTGTCAGCCTACACTTAAAGCCGATGAGTACAGCTGTATACAATGAGAGGATACAATGAGAGGACAACGAAATGTATCTGTAGCCTTTTGCTAAGATGGTACAACTCATTTGGAAACCTCGAGGACAGCTCGGCAGGTTCAATAGGTATTTTATATTTTGGTATAGTAATATTTCCTTGAAACCTGAATTCAAAAGAAATTTAATGTCGGTTTTATTGGATGATTTTACTCCACTCTTTCTCTGCAGCTATCTATCCAAATAAAGCTGAATGATTTTCAAATTACTATCTTCTCATTCTAGTGATGGAGAGGTGTTTTTTCTTTTTATAGCAGAAACTCAATAAATGACAACATATCTCAACTAAAAGTATAAGCTGCACAACAGGACAGCTGTAAGAACACCAATTAAAGGCTTCCAAATATAAAGTCCATTACTGCCTTTACTCTTCACACTCACACATACAGAACATACTGAAATATTGATGTTTAAAACTTCTTTTTCAATGCAGCAGCTAATTGGACTAACCAGCTAATAGACAACCCTCCTACGCAGAAGGACAAGAATGATTATGAGGTTCCTTTATTTTCCATTTACAGATGTATAACATATGAACACTGACTTTCTATCTGCATTACCTGACCAGCACTTAACATGAGAGGCTATTCAGGAAGCCTGAACAAGAGCGACAGAGAGGAGGAGACAACTAGAGAAAGGTGATTAAAAACTTCTTTAAAAAAATGAAAAAAGAAAAAGAAGCAGAATCAAGTTGTATAATCGACTCCAGACAAAACACAGACTTTTAGGTTCAGAAGAAGCTAAAACCATCCCTGTTGCACAAGCTAAGAGACTCCATAATGAGTCAAAACACAAAACACAAGAGGAACACATCAGCTTCATGACTCATATCCACTTTAGTCTGTCTTGGCATGGCATCCAGCCATATCAACACCACTAATGTACATTAAGGCTGATGCTGAGTCAGGGTGTACTGTTTTTTGTATTTCTCTCCAGTGAAAATTGCTGTAATAGATTGTCTGATGACTTTAACTGCCAGACATAAAGCAGCACTGTAAGTTGACTGGAAGCAGGTACAGAAACAACTATCCCGACTCTCTCTAAAGCAATACAACAATTTGCGGTTATGTGCTGCAACTACTTTTTGATTAACAGAAGTGTATTCATCTGCCCAGCACTTCTGTGCAGCATCTACGCAAGTTGCCTGGCAACCTCGAGACAGACATGAGAGAGGTATCGATCTTTTAATCTAACTCTTAGCAAGAAATTTGCCAACAAGTCCCCCACATGAAATGGCAATATATGTAGTTCTGGTCCGATCTGATCAATTTTTGTAACTTTAGAAAACCAACAATCTGACAAGCACTCCCGCTTTGTGCAGTGATTGGCAAGACGTGTGGAGGTGTGAAAGTAACCGGGGTTTGAACTTCTATCTCAAGATATATATTTTTTTTTATTCTTCACACAATTATTTCTGCCCCATATTTGAATGATTATCACGTCATCACACTCTCTATGACGGACGGCTTTTCACCCCATCTTCGAGTGCGGCTGTTCGGGACAGCTATAAACACTCTTGCCTGCAGATGTGTCCGAGCGACATGTCATACGAACTACTTAGTTTCAAGTATACCTCCGCCTTAAGTCACGATTTCAAGAGCAACAGTCAGCAATACTCTTTACTAGCAAGAGCAATAGTCATTCTTTAACATTTGGCTGGAACTAATACAGCTTTGTAGTGGTTGGTAGTGATGAATTTACTTGGTTTATGATGGCCATAAAGTACTTAAACCAGTATTTCTCTACAGTTTAGTTGAAACCAGTTGAGCCACAGATGATTCTTTAGTAGAAACCAAAGATTTGGTCATATGGTGAGACTGTCTTTGACATTTAGCTATATTTTTGCAAAAATATAGCTAAATGTCAAAGTCACTTGGCTTTGTACTTGAAATCTTCAAGTGCATTCATACCTCTGGGAGCCAAAAGCACGGATAATGATAACCCCCTTATGATTCTCAATATGAATCCATAACATGTAATGTTGCTGTGTATATTTGTAATAGGTGCCACCCATGTATTTATTTTAACATATTCGAGAGGAACTGCTACTGTAATACTGTTACAAGTCACATTGGCAAGTCTTTATACATTCAGCATTATAAGGTCATAATACATTTATTGCTAGCCACATTATAAGAGCCATATCTTGTAGATAAAGTTATTTTTCCAACAAAATTAAAAGTTGAAGTACATGATATGATTTTGCACCAATATAAAAATTTCATACAGTTACCGGTCCTATTTTACCATCATATTGTATTATATAGGCCTGTGAAGTGCTTTAGGTAATGTCTACACACACGCTGTGCATGGCTGATTGATGTCGTCATTAAATCGTCTGCTGCACCTACTTTAAATGCTATTCTCTCTTGTCTCTCCAGCCATTCGTAAAAAAAAACCTTAGGGTTTCACTGTACTGCTTTTTCATGACACAGGCAAAAGTTATGCAAATGTAATAATCATTCATTAGTCACTATCGGGTGGAAGTCAGTTGGTTGAGTTGTTTTGCTTTCACAAACGTGCTATGTGGCCTGAACAAAAATATTTCAATATGCATGTCTGGGCTGTAATCATTTGAGTGTGTAGAAATCTGTTTTCCTAAACTTTTATTTATCCAGCTAATTCTACTGAGTATGGTCCTTAGCAGCATCCTGCTTCACATTCAGACAGTTCCAAACATACATATATGCACACCAGTTGTACTGTGCTGTACAAATACAATCTGTTGCTGAGCTACTACACTGGAGCAGGGGGTGGATAAATGGCTGGCTGTCAGACTCCTCAGTAGTAGTCGCTCAGGGATAGGCAGCTTTTCTCAAACTCTTTCCACTCGCTGGCAAACTTTTTAAACTTCTAGCACAAACACAAGGTCGAGAACGAATCTGCTGTTTCTAACCAGTATGAGAAAATACAAAACCTCTCCAGCATTAAATTAATATTGAAAATATCTCTTTCCACTCCTGCCCACTGACATCTGCATGATGAGTGTTTTTCATTAATCAAACCTGCTTATGTTCACCAGTCAATACAGTCACAGGGTGGGCCACAGGGTTATAGTGATTAACTGTGTGAAATAAAAAAAAACAAAGCTCTGCATTCAAGAGTGTCCATTCACAAGAGCAGAAAAAAACATCTGCAATTGAATTAGCAACTTTTGTGTAGCTCTTGACTGCGCTTTATTTTCTGGATGATTGAATCAGAATTAAAGTTGGACAAGTAAAAACACAATACTCAGAGGAGAACATTGATTGTTGACTTCAAAAGGCCCACTAGAGGGCATTTAGTTAGTTTGGGTGTTTATTTATTTATTTGGATGAATCAAAGTATATCTGAATCACAAAGACATGGTCTGCTTACTCAATAAACAGAGTACAGATATCACTCTCATTTTAAATTAATGACCTAGACCGAGAAGGACATTGCAAACACACTGAACTACTCATCTTACAATCTAAGATTTAGGTGACAATGAAAGTCTGTGACCAGATAAATTAGTCACATCCGCCCCAATATGACGAGAAATTGTTTCCCCGTAAAGGATGCATGCGCCCCAGTAAGACGTGATTGACGAGCAGCCTGATCGGACGGGAACGAGGGGGGAATACCCTGCCAATAAATGAGGCGGAGGAATAGTGCTGAGTGGCAGAAAACACAGCAGCAGCTGCACAAATTTGTCTTGGTTCTGCCCTGCTGGTCTCATTCTGGGTTTGTGGGGGACGTACTCCGAGCTACGGGTTTTTTTATTTGAGTTTAGTCAGTGGTATGCAGGGGGGGGGACTGGAAAACAGAGGGGGCATGGATGCAAAAGTCTAGCTTATAAGCAAATATATATGGACTTGTCTGTGGAAGGTATATGTTTGCTTAGTGTAGAGGTGGAGGTTCTCCAATAAATGTACACACATTTTTATTTTATTTTTGGTAACACTTTTTAATAAAACAACATTTATAAAGGGTTTACAGACAGCATTAAGTGATTATTTTCATTATGGTTTGATCTGAAAATGATTTTCTCAATTAATCAGTTAATTGTTTGGTCTATAAAATGACAGAAAATAGTGAAAAACTCCCATCGCAATTTCCTGAAGCTCAAGTTGATATATTCAAACAGCTTTTTTTGCATGACCAACAGTCTAAAACTAAATATTCAGTTCATAGGAGACCAAGAAAAGCAGCAAATAATCACATTTCAGAAGCTGGAACCAGTGGATTTTTGGCATTTTGCTTAAATATAGTATTTTATAATATGTATAGTATAATATACTGTATATAAATAACTCAAACAATTATTCAATCATCAAAATTGTTGCTGATTTGTTTGTATGTTGATCAACTAATCAATTATTTGACTAATCATTTAAAGGTCAAGTGTGTAGGATTTAGTGGCATCTAGCGGTGAAATTGCAACTATTTGAATACCGCTCGCCTCACCCTCCCCTTCCCTCCACGCGTGTAGGAGAAGAAAAACACGAACGGCCCAATCTAGTGCCAGCGTTTGGTTTGTCCATTTTGGGCTACTGTAGAAACATGGCGGTTCAACATGGCGACCTATATGGAAGGGGACCCGCTCCCTCTGTAGATAAAAACCTATTCTAAGCAATAGGCAATTTGTTAATTGTAGAGAATATCAGAATCAGAATCAGAATCAGAAATACTTTATTGATCCCCGTAGGGAAACTCTTTGTTACAGTAGCTTGTCTTAACGTCAGTGCACACAGGAGAAAGTACTAGAAAAAAAATAAAACACTATAAAACAGGTCAGAATAAATTAAGTATCCTGTCGGTATAAGTATAAGATAAACTAAGTGTCAAGTACCAAGTGGGTTTACTGGTTGGTGATGAAAGTACAGTCTAATACAATGTAACTCCTTCTGTAATAAATAATATTAATAAGCGGAGGTGCATGTACTGTCTAAGAGTAACTGAGGTATACAGTTTCAGTAGCAATAAATAAGAAAAAAACTAACTAACAAGGGGAAAACTAATATTGCACGGAAGTAGTACACAGAATATTGCACAATTATTATTAATAATTATGGCGGAGATGTAATGCTCAATGTCCAGTTTAGTGACCTAGGGTCAAACAGACTAATCCTTAGAGGGAGGACTTAAATAGTTTGATGGCCACAGGCAGGAATGACTTCCTGTGGCGCTCTGTGGTGCATTGTGGGGGGATGAGTCTTCCGCTGAAGGTGCTCCTTTGTTTGACCAGCACGTCATGGAGCGGGTGGGAGACACTGTCCAAGATGGCGTGTAGTTTGGCCAGCATCCTCCTCTCTGACACCACCGCCAGAGAGTCCAGCTCCACCCCCACAATGTCACCGGCCTTGCGGATCAGTTTATTGAGTCTGTTGGCGTCCGCTACCTTTAGCCTGCTGCCCCAGCATGCAACAGCATACAGGATAGCACTGGCCACCACAGACTCATAGAACATCTTCAGCATGGTCCGGCAGATGTTGAAGGACCTCAGCCTCCTCAGAAAATAGAGGCGGCTCTGGCCCTTCCTGTAAACAGCTTGAGTGTTCTTGGTCCAGTCCAGTTTGTTGTCTAAGTGTACTCCCAGGTACTTGTAGTCCTCCACAATGTCCACACTGACCCCCTGGATGGAAACCGGGGTCACAGGTGTCTTGGCCCTCCGTAGATCTACAACCAGCTCCTTTGACTTTGTCGCATTGAGCTGCAGATGGTTCTGCTCGCACCATGAAACAAAGTTACCCACCACAGCCCTGTACTCCGCTCTCATCACCACCGCTGATACATCCCACCACAGCAGAGTCATCAGAAAACTTCTGAAGGTGGCAGGACTCTGTGTGGTGGCTGAAGTCTGTGGTGTAGATGGTGAGAGGAAGGGAGAGAGGACAGTCCCCTGAGGGGCCCCAGTGTTGCTGACCACGCTGTCTGACACACAGTGCTGCAGCCGCACATGCTGTGGTCTGCCAGTCAGGTAGTCCACAATCCAGGACACAAGGGGGGCATCCACCCTATAATAATTATATATAATTTATATTATAATTTATTGAGAATTATTATAAATTATTAATTTTGACGGAGCGTTTCTATTTTAACCGGCGCAGCTTTTCTAGCCTTTACGGCGCTGGTTTAGCAGGAAACTCACAGGCCCATTGCATTCGTTGTAAATCATCTCACGTGATGCTACTCAGCCAATCAAATCTGTGCATTCCGATGAGCACTGCAACGCGAAAACAGAGCTTTTAATCAAGAATCCAAGACCGCGATCTTTCTCTAACATTAATCCAGTGCTTTGAGTTAAACAGAACCATAAAAACATTAATGTCATGCTTTAGTGGTCTGAAGCAGAAAAAGCAAACTAAACACGCTGTGACTTTGCTGATACGTCCATTTGAAACGTTTCCTTATTATGCTGATGAGAAATATAATCCGATTTAAACATCATTTCGAGCAGACAGGGTTGTACCTTCTAAAAAAAAAAGATGGCAGCATCTGGACCAAAACAAATTATTAACATTAACAGCTGCAGACCAGATGGACTGTTGTAAAAACTCTTTATCAACGACTTACTAACATTTATCACTACAGACTTGATGGCTTATTAGAAAGTGGGAAACCCATGACTATTTATTAATGCATTATCAACATTTACAGCTGTATTATTATCAAATAGAAACACTGCCATGTAAAATACTACATTTCTATTTAAGTAGAGCCCACTGGTAAAGGGGATTATTTATTTAAACAACAGAATGGGAATTTCCTAACTTGGAAATGTAATGTCAGCAACTTCTGCCATACCAGAGGAGGAGAAACCAGGGGAAGCCGGGGGGATTTCTCAGAACCCGGCAGCTAGAAACGTCTTATTAATGGCTTATAACTGATCTTTAACACATTAGTATGTGACTGATTAACCATTAATTAAGCCATCGTTTGCAAATTATATACCCTTTATAAAGAAAGCTTTTGCAAAAAGAAAGACACCACCTACACAAATGTACATCCAAACACATCCCCAGGACACACACACGCTTAAACACACTCACAAGAAATGATGTGTCACATGAAGTTTCATGACGTATACTATATTATCCAACACGTAGAGCTTCATGAGTAACTGCAGACAGAGAAAAGGCCCCATATTCTCTGAATTGAGAGCCACTAAATGGCTTGTTGCAGGGATGAATAAATGATTATAAAGTCGCTCTGTATCTGTCATCGAGCTCGCCTTCAAGATTTCACCCTGTCAAGATGCTGAGGATCGATGCAGCTGTCAGCCAATGAGCGCCTTTCTCAGCTGCACTCACAGCATCTGTTGGGCAAAAGCCAATGATCTATCCAGTCAGCACACACACACGTACACACACACCCATACAGCCTCTAGCTTAATTCATTTATTTTTAATTCAATGGCATCTTTGTCAAAAACCTATGGAACGGGGGGAGATTGGCTCGGAGAGAAGCAATCTGTAGGATACTTGTTTTTCATGACTTTGACGACACCTTTGGTGATAAGCAGTCGCTGTTTTGGTGTTTTGCATTCACCGCAGGCACTTGCTCAACATACTCTATTATTAAATATTACTCTCTTGTATTTATTCCAAACAAATTGCTATTGTTGCTTCCATAAACACAAAGGCGATACCATGCAGCAGAAGAAAGAGAGTACCCCTCATAGCTGAACAGCAAAGTAAGGGCTTTCAAAACAATCTATTAGGTTGACTCATTATTGTATCAGCGAGGTAAAAAATGTGTTTTATTTATATGAAAAAATTGTAAATGATTACTTTAAGGCTCAGCAAATTACACGCGGACGGCTTTTTAACTGAAATGTCCCACAGGCTCATTGGGAAAGGTCAACAACAGGGACAAGCTGAGCCTCTGGAAAGTATACAGTCATGAACCAGAAGTACAGTACATTTATATTTCCAATAGCACCTGGGTACTGCCGAGCAAAGCACCACTTTATTCAAGGCCACACTGCTTCCATGAGTAAAACTATTTTCATCAGCACACTGTCAGACAGCCACCGTGCACTCCCTTGACAAATGAGTAAACAATACTTTATAAAAGAAGCAGCGGGGGTGGGTGCTTTTCTGTAGTAAGCCCCGTTCACCTCCAAAACAAAACTGATGAAAGTCGCCGATTAAAGAACTCTGGATGCATGAGTGTGTTGCTAACTGTGTGTGAAGTGCAGCTGAGTTTTCATACTTTAATACACCCTGTCAGTAGATAACTATGTCAACCTAAGCTGAGTTGTTAGGAGACGGCTGACCCATATACAAATATGCACGCTTGTGTTTAATTCAGAGACATTGATTTCCTATTTTCAATTAATAATTGTAATTAGTGGCAGCATAGTTCAGGCTGTATGGGACGTGGGTCGATGGGGGGGTGGGGGCTGTGATGGAGGACAGGCCAGATGGATGACACAGTTTACTGCTCACAGGCCTGGAATAAAGTGTCAGTTTATTGTGACACTGATTGACTCAATGACTTTGTGTGTTTGTGCATCTAGGTGATTGAGTTTTTTACAGATTTTCTTTTGCTTTTACTTTTAATGAGGCCATTTTTGTGTCCAGATAATAAGCCTGGAAAGTCAACACTGTGTTAATCAATGCTAGAAACAGTTATTTTAAGACCTCTGGCAAAACATATTAGCCCTGCAGTAAGTCTAAGAGTCTTTACTGGCTTCTTTGCTCTGCACTTTCGTATTGTTTTTTTAAGACTAAATAATTGCTGTCATTAGTGGTCGGCAACAACTTTGCTGTGGAATGATGCATGAGATGTGGAAACCTTTCACTTGATCACTTAATGTTTTTTCTGTGTGTGTGTGTGTGTTGGACACGTTCAGGCGTAGTCCGGCTTGCTTTCTTGTGTGGTAATTGCATTTTAATGATCTCCTTTTATGCAAACTTAATAAATAAATTTGAGTTCAGGTCTACTGGTTTTTGGCAGGTGGCTGTCCTCCCACCGACCCACTGATAAATATAAAGAGGTGAGAGTTGCACATCAGACAGCTGAAGGCTCCATTTGGCTGGGATCAGAGATCAACCATCAACCTAGTCACCGACCGGATGTCGACGAGGTGACTATCTTTCCTGTCTACATCCAACTGAGTGACGACAATTAAGAACAGTCCCATTCTTATTTTAAACATACATTAATAGATTTTTTTGCGGCAGCTCGATAATTTGCCTTTTTATACATCCAGCAGACAGAGCAACATTAGCAATAATTTGGAGTGGAGAATGTAAGTCCAATATTCACTCTGCTTTTAGCTCTGTTTTTGGACTCCAACAACTTCTGAGGGAAATATCTGGCTCTTTAGCTACTGAATGCTCCACTACTGTACGTTCACCAGTTAGTCTCTAACTGTGTCTGTCTGCTTGGCGGTACAGTGGTATTACTTCTTTTTCACTGAAAACTGCCTGCCGAGAGCAGTGAGACTCATAACAGTAAAGTTGCGGGCCAGAAAACCAAAACAATGAGCTAAAAGACACTAAAGCTCTTTGTAGAGCTGAGGCAAACTGCAGAGTCAGGTGGTAATTCTCACCACAGCAACACTTTTCATATTAATCATAGTCATCTGACCATTTGTTAATGTGAAAATATAGAGCAGCTTTAAGGCCTCTATTTTGGCAGCTGTAGCATTAAACATTATCAGCAGTGCAAATTCATTGACAATACAGCCGGCAGTAACAGACCAAGTAAGTGAGACTAATTACAACAACGAGCTGTGGCTGTCTGTGTACCATCATATACTGTACCTGCAAAACTAATGACATTCCCACCAGCCTCAGCTGTACTTTGTCTCTACTGCTAATTAGCAAATGTTAGCATGCTAACACACTAAATTAAGATGATGAACATGGTAAACATTATAGCTGCTAAACATTAGCATGTTAGCATTTAGCTCAGTTCGTAACATGGTACTGCTTTCCACCTATTTAAAAACATGCAATTTGAGAATCTAAATTAATTAAAAATAACACACATTCTCCATTCATTCTTTTTGTTGCTGTTTTTGGCCACTGTGAAAGTACAATAACTTATATGTTTCACCATAGCTTTCATTTCATGTTCTCCTTTTTTTTTGCTATTTCCCTTTGCTGTGTCCTCTTGGTATTTGTCCTAGAAGACAATTCCTCTATAAGGGATCAGTGAAGTGTCATCTTATCCTAAACCCTGAGTATGCTCAAAGTCAGTTTGTGTGCCATCCTAGAGAGCAGACTGGCTTTAGGGGATCCTTTAGGAATCAAGAGACCAACCTTCCCTCTCACTTGGAGGTCACAGCTCCCTCCTCCGCACCACGAGCCCCTTTGAGAAAGGTCAAGACAGCTTGAAGTACAAAATGACTGAGAGAGAAGTAGATGAGGAAATAAAGAGACTGGGGAGGCTGCAATTGTGCTCCTCTTCTCTGAGCAAATGTAAAGTGGAGGGAGACAGCTGATGAATAATTCCTGGCCATTTTCAAAGTCAAAGCGAAGTCAGTTGTGTGGGGAAGAAAAGGATCTATTGTGCTGGTCACTTCAGCTAAAAGGCGGCAGTGGACGATAAACAAGTTGGTTTGGAAATTAATCAGAGTGCATACAGAGAGAGAAGGAAATGTTGAGACCGTGGGGGCAGGGCAGGCGGGAGTGGGCAACTCGTTATATTCCTTAATGGGTTGCCTGTCAGGAGGTTTGGCTAGCGTGGGCTCACGTGGCATTAGAAGGAAAATGGGTAATCAAAAGGTTTCCAAGATGAGGTGCCAGTCCATTTCCCCTCTCACTCTCAGACACACAAGATTGATGGCATACAGAGGGAGAAAGAGGGGGACTCTCTGGATTTGATGGGAAAACAGGAGCCTGAAATTTGTTTGCTGATGGAGTCTATTTTCACCAAATCTGTAAACAGAGCACATAACGATGCAATATTGTATATGTTGATATCATGAGCTGTTGTTTATGTATACACTTTCTTTCTAACATGTTAATCTTATATAGTAAGAGTAAGTAAACAGCCAACACATTTGGATTTTGCAATTAAGTTTTTTAGAATATGTGACTTACATTATTTTTGTACAGTAAATGTAGCACACACATTCAGTTATTTTGTAATGTCAACACTAGTTTCTTTTAAATTAAGTCTTAAAGTTGTACTAATATCATTTTCTTTTAGTTACAGTGCAGCTGGCTCTAGAGATGTCTGGCCTTCTCCATGCAAAACATATTACTAATGCAACGAGTAGTGTTATGTCACGTTCATGTCATATCAAAGTTAATTATAAGATTCCGACATGTAAACAGCGTTCACTTCAACATCCAAGTAAGCTCAGACCTTTCTGAAAGCTCCAATATATCTGACGTGGAAAAGTGGAATTCTATCAGTATTTTTAATGATTTGTGAGGAGATTTCGTGTTTATGACAGATATTAACCTTTACTATCCTCCCACCAGTGTTGACAGACGACCTGTAGCCTGCACGATAATCAGTGGGGCGGTTTTGTCCGTCACAAATAGAAGTGATTCACCAAAAGTCGACAGGCTTTGTTTTGGAAAGACATGCAGGGTTTGTAACGATACTCTCTCATGCAGTAATTATCTTACAGGTATTAAATCACTAATGAAGCTGCTTTGACACGAGATGCCGCTGTACGACCTGAGCATGTCACATCAAGGAGCTTTATTGTCTCCTCAAAGTGCATCGCAGGATAACTGTCTAAACTCCCATGTTTAAAAACGTATCGGTGAGGACGAAACATTTCACCGGTGGGTTTAATGCAGGAAACCTTGCACTTGACTTGACTGTAGGAAACGCTGTTTCTGTGCACTCGGTCTCTCCATGTTCATAACAGGCTGCAGGCCGACTGTCACCACTGGTGAACCTGCTTATTATCTCTGATTAACAGTAGTTTTCCTTCAAATCTAACTTAATTTTCAGTTTCAAAAATGCTTTATAAACTTTGAGTCTGCGAGCTCCCGCGAGGTAAATCCACGCTGCAGATCAGACTGCACATGCGCAAAGTGGAGAAACTACAAAACAAAATAATAGAAAAACAGTGAACAGATGATAAAGACCCGACTTCATGAGTCACAAACCTCTTTAGTGTCCTCTAGAAACACTTCCGTTGTTGTTTTGACTTTGCAGCGTGTTTCTGTATTTTGTTGTGTTGTGTGTATTTACAGCACGTTTCTGTATTTGCAGTGTGTTTTCTAAATGCTGTGCATGTGTTGTCAAATGAATGAAGATGTTTTCTTAATTTGCTTGTGTTTTGTCTATTTGCATGTGTGTTTGCCCTTGTCGGCCACCGTACAGAAGTGCCTGAAAACCAAACAAACATGGATGCCTCATGTCAACCAAAGTAATTTTGTCATTGCATAACAACACAACCAGCTCCGTAATCAAATGACGTAAACACTCACAAGTCGTTAACATGGGGATCTTTTCCATTTTTACCATCCATCCCACATGAGGCGAATGCAGCATTAAATACCTACAGCTGGGCCCAGGATTGTACCAATGCCTGCCACAGCACAGGGGGGGATTTGGGAAGTGAACACCACTTTTGTATATATTTTTATTTATTTAAGGTATCTTGTTTATCTATTATTTATTCATTGTTAACTTTGAGTTGTTAGCAAACGGTCTGTGTGGTGTTTATTTGTAGTTATTTTAGTTAGTTTAGGTTCGTCCTCCCTTCATGTGTTATAATGGTTTGGCCAACCAGTTTGGGTCAGTTTGTTAGAGTTAGAGTCGTTCACTTCTGTTGCTGTTCAGTTTGTTGTGTTTTGCATTCAGTACTGTTTTTTGTTGATCCCTTTTTAGGGGCCCATTTAGTTAAAGCACCTGGCTATAACTGACATTTTTATAATAACAATGTACCAAATGAAAACAAAGTGAAAGGTTTTACTCGTAGTGATGAACGTACAGAGAATTTTCACCTGAATCTGCAGCTCCCCTCGGCTTTACGAAGCTTTATAGTGAGTTTCAGCTCATTGTTTAGCTGTCCGGCCCACAACTTTACTGTTTTGGTTCACTCTCACTGCTCTCATAGTGTCGTTTTTGGCAGCAGTGGGCAGCTGTTTTCAGAGAAAAAGCTGTAAAACCCACTGAACACTACCTGCTCGGCTCCAAACAGCGGACAGTCACAGCTGATGAACACAGTGGAGCATTTAGCAGCTAAGGAGCCAGATAGTTCCCTTGAGTTGGTGGAGACCAAAAACAGAGCTAAAAGAGAGAGAATATTGGACTTACATCCATCAGGTGACACAAACACGACTCCTAATGAATGATCATGTTGCTCCGTACCTGCTGGATGTGTACATAAGCAACTGTTTGCTAACAACTTCAGCATATAAACTTAAAAGGTGATGACATGTCGATGCTGTGCTCACAACTTGTTTCTGCTGCCCCCATGTGACCAGTGTCTACAAGCTAGAGAACAGAAGTGTCACTTCAGCCAGTTGTGTCATAATTACTAGAGTTATTATAACTAGAGTTATCTGCTATAGTGGAGGGCTGGCAGGTGTTCAGACCAGGCGGTTGAACATCAAACTGAAGTAAAATGCTCTACTGACACATGGATATGAAGGGTGTAGAGTCTCAGTGACATTTATGAAATAGTTTAATAAAATGATACTGGAGTCTTAACTGTGACATCAGCCATAACAGTGATGTGCCGTGAGTATTTTGAATGGTGCTTCTAAGACAATCTAATAAGAGATTCACAGACATAAAAGCTCAGGAGCCATTGTGATGGTTTATCAGGAACTTCTATCAACCTTTGTTCATATGCTTCTGACACATGGTACCAATGTCATCAACATTCAGCTGGAATCGGGTGCTTTGATATTCAAATACACATCCTAGCAATAGCCAGAGACGTTTTCTGGCAGCAGTAAATGTCTGTAAAATATTATTATTAAACAGAAAAAAGCATTTGAGCATTTTGCTTTTCACCAGACAGACTGTGGCTCTGATTGTGTTGCTCGCTGTAATTTAACAAACTGCAAGAAATGCTGAAGGATAATTTTTCTTACGCTCACAAGAAGCAAGAAAAACCCACACAGGGAATCACAGCTCCCTTTTGTACGAGACGGACATCTAAGCACCAAACAGTGGAGCGCAGAGAGCCAATCACCCCTCAGGGGTTGTGGTGAAATTTGATTAAAAAGTTTGTTGGTAAATTCATTTTGACCAAACACAAGGGGCATGCTGATGTGGCTGTAGCCGTTAATTGGACTTGGCAATGGAGCAAGTCCACTCGTCAGCGTTGTGTGTATGTGTGTGTGAAGCTGTGTTCGTGTCGAGCAGGACAATCAGCGTCCCCTTAGACTGTGTGTATTATCACTGAGGACCTAAATGAAGTGCCAGAATAAACATCCAGAGCAAGGTGCAGCCTCGGCGAACACACACAATCTGTAATGCCTTCCTGAGTGGAACAAGGACAAAAGTGTGTGATAGTGACTGCACAGTATATGCAAACACATTCATAACAAGCTTATATAAGGTAACAACAGGTACTTTTATCCATGAGACACACACACACCTCTCCCATGCATCCCCTTGATCTGGATCACTAAGGCTCTCAATAAGTTCACAGTCTTACACTTTCTTTGTAATTATACATTTCTATGATCCTCTCTATCCCTTCCTCTCCTCGGCTTCTCATATAGCGCTCCCTTGCCTCTCCACGGAAACTCGCCGCATCATTCCTGCAAAGCTGCACTTGATGACTTGCTGAACTCTGTCTGTTGGGTAATGAAAGATACACGTTGTCATAAAATGCCAGTCTTCTCCTGAATGGGGTTCAGTGCCAGACAAAGCACAGAGGACAGACTGGCTAATGGCTACTGACCCCACAGTATCACCCCCTCCAACACGGGCAACAGGTATTAGCTACCTAATGAACTCGATGCTAATGAAGAGCAGTGGGAGTTCAGAGTCATTTATTGCCAGGCAGAGCACAGGTGAGTTAGACTCGTGTACATGATGCTGAGCGACTGTGCTGCAGTGATGGACCGGCAGGCTCACAATTCAGACTGAAAAGGTTCTCACTCACAGAGCTCTCACTGCTCTCATAGTGTCGTTTTTGGCAGCAGTGGGCAGCTGTTTTCAGAGAAAAAGCTGTAAAACCCACTGAACACTACCTGCTCGGCTCCAAACAGCGGACAGTCACAGCTGATGAACACAGTGGAGCATTTAGCAGCTAAGGAGCCAGATAGTTCCCTTGAGTTGGTGGAGACCAAAACAGAGCTAAAAGAGAGAGAATATTGGACTTACATCCATCAGGTGACACAAACACGACTCCTAATGAATGATCATGTTGTCCGCACCTGCTGGATGTGTACATAAGCAACTGTTTGCTAACAACTTCAGCATATAAACTTAAAAGGTGATGACATGTCGATGCTGTGCTCACAACTTGTTTCTGCTGCCCCCATGTGACCAGTGTCTACAAGCTAGAGAACAGAAGTGTCACTTCAGCCAGTTGTGTCATAATTACTAGAGTTATTATAACTAGAGTTATCTGCTATAGTGGAGGGCTGGCAGGTGTTCAGACCAGGCGGTTGAACATCAAACTGAAGTAAAATGCTCTACTGACACATGGATATGAAGGGTGTAGAGTCTCAGTGACATTTATGAAATAGTTTAATAAAATGATACTGGAGTCTTAACTGTGACATCAGCCATAACAGTGATGTGCCGTGAGTATTTTGAATGGTGCTTCTAAGACAATCTAATAAGAGATTCACAGACATAAAAGCTCAGGAGCCATTGTGATGGTTTATCAGGAACTTCTATCAACCTTTGTTCATATGCTTCTGACACATGGTACCAATGTCATCAACATTCAGCTGGAATCGGGTGCTTTGATATTCAAATACACATCCTAGCAATAGCCAGAGACGTTTTCTGGCAGCAGTAAATGTCTGTAAAATATTATTATTAAACAGAAAAAGCATTTGAGCATTTTGCTTTTCACCAGACAGACTGTGGCTCTGATTGTGTTGCTCGCTGTAATTTAACAAACTGCAAGAAATGCTGAAGGATAATTTTTCTTACGCCACAAGAAGCAAGAAAACCCACACAGGGAATCACAGCTCCCTTTTGTAATGAGACGGACATCTAAGCACCAAACAGTGGAGCTTAGAGAGCCAATCACCCTCAGGGGTTGTGGTGAAATTTGATTAAAAAGTTTGTTGGTAAATTCATTTTGACCAAACACAAGGGGCATGCTGATGTGGCTGTAGCCGTTAATTGGACTTGGCAATGGAGCAAGTCCACTCGCCAGCGTTGTGTGTATGTGTGTGTGAAGCTGTGTTCGTGTCGAGCAGGACAATCAGCGCCCCTTAGACTGTGTGTATTATCACTGAGGACCTAAATGAAGTGCCAGAATAAACATCCAGAGCAAGGTGCAGCCTCGCGAACACACACAATCTGTAATGCCTTCCTGAGTGGAACAAGGACAAAAGTGTGTGATAGTGACTGCACAGTATATGCAAACACATTCATAAATAAGCTTATATAAGGTAACAACAGGTACTTTTATCCATGAGACACACACACACCTCTCCCATGCATCCCCTTGATCTGGATCACTAAGGCTCTCAATAAGTTCACAGTCTTACACTTTCTTTGTAATTATACATTTCTATGATCCTCTCTATCCCTTCCTCTCCTCGGCTTCTCATATAGCGCTCCCTTGCCTCTCCACGGAAACTCGCCGCATCATTCCTGCAAAGCTGCACTTGATGACTTGCTGAACTCTGTCTGTTGGGTAATGAAAGATACACGTTGTCATAAAATGCCAGTCTTCTCCTGAATGGGGTTCAGTGCCAGACAAAGCACAGAGGACAGACTGGCTAATGGCTACTGACCCCACAGTATCACCCCCTCCAACACGGGCAACAGGTATTAGCTACCTAATGAACTCGATGCTAATGAAGAGCAGTGGGAGTTCAGAGTCATTTATTGCCAGGCAGAGCACAGGTGAGTTAGACTCGTGTACATGATGCTGAGCGACTGTGCTGCAGTGATGGACCGGCAGGCTCACAATTCAGACTGAAAAGGTTCTCACTCACAGAGAACCAAACGCTGCTATGAATTATAGATACAAATCATGTAGTAAATTGATTAGACTTCTCTTTTATTTTGCTGTTTAAGAACATCAAATTGTTTTTGCTCTGACTTCTTCAAATGCAGCCAACACTCCAGTTAGCCTCTTAACGTGACTGTAAAAGTGAAAGATTAATTACAGAATGTAAAACTACTAAGGGTAGCATGTTTTAAACAAAAGACAAACACTTGAAGCTAATCCCTTTTCAAGCATGGCTGAATTTTTCATCTCCTCTGAGACCATCTAGCAGTGTGGGGTGAAAAGGTTTTCTGTGACATCTCATTAACCTCCCAGCCTGGAGCTGCAATGGATTATGGGATTGAGAATGGGCAAAATAATCTAAAGGAAAAATACATTTTGGACCTGCAACTCAACCAACTGTGGTGAAGGATAAATAGCAACAAACAAAACTGAAATGAGTGTTTGCTCAGACAAAATGCTACCAAAATGATGCACTGCATAAGTTTGTACAGGCTCAGCTGCTTGATGATTGGCTAAGTTTTTCATGTGTCATTCATGTGTGACCTTACAGAAGTAGTGAGAGGACTTAAAGGTCCAGTGTGCAGGATTTAGTGGCACCTAGCGGTGAAATTGCAGTTTGCAAGCATTTGAACACCGCTCGCCTCACCCTCCCCTTCCAAGCATGTAGGAGAAACTACGGTGGCTGTGAACTCAGGTTTTTGTCCGTTCTGGGCTACTGTAGAAACATGGCGGTGCAACATGGCGACCTCCGTGGAAGGGGGTAGGTCCCTCTGTAGATATAAACGGCTTATTCTAAGGCAACGAAAACACAATGATTCTTATTTTCAGGAGATTATACACTAATGAAAACATACTAACATATTTTATATTCCATTTCTGCCAACAGATCCTCCTAAATGTTAAACACTGGCTCTTTAAGCATCTGTCTGATCCTGCGAGCAGCAACTCTAAAGACGCCAGGTATATCCTCCCATCTCATAATTAACTCCACTAATGTTCGCTCACAGCATTGTTCAGTTCAATTGTCCATTTTGTTTCAAGTTTAATCCTGTGTTTAGGTTTAAGTAAATGTATTACAACAGCATGTGTCCTGTGGACTTCAACATACCAGTGGGTCTACTGCTGAAGACCTTGAACTTGGTGACCTTTCAGATAAAAACACTAAATAACAAGGGTGAGTGAGCCCCGGTGTCTAATTGTAATAGAGGTAATCTTCATGAAAGGCCACACCGCACACTGTTCCCGGGGGTTTTTGTCTCTTATTGAGTCTATAGCAGCCTATCAGCTCCTACCGGGAGCTTAGTTCCTCCTTTCCTTCGGTGAATTGCCTCCAGGCGGCCTCGACTTTGTTCACTCTTGTCTCCCAATGGAGGGATGACCTTCCCATCCCATTCACGACTGCATAGTCACTGCCTATGTACCGGTGGGGATTGAAAACTCATCTCTTCGAGAAACATGTCACGTCCGTCTCTGCCCTACCTTTCTCTCACTCCCCCAAATCACACTTCCGTCTCCTCATCTCATTCCTGTCTTCTTACAAAGAACTTTACCTTACATACCTGCTGCTTATTTCCTCTTATAAATTATGTACCTGCTACATCTCATGAACAAGTGTTTTCCACAAGTAGTCTAAGCAGCCAAAGACAAGACGTAGCCAGGGAGCATGTGCCCCTGCATATATGTTTCTGATGTGGCTCAATAAGCTTTTTATAGGGTCTTTTGTTTAAAGCAGTTTTGACACTAGAAGAGGATTTTAATGAAAAGCTGCATGGTTATTATACAGTCAAAATGTAAGTTGTGGTGATGTTTTTATGTACCCATGCACAGAGCATGGGTACATAAAAATTTAAATTTAAAAGAAATGAAACTAAATAATTTAACTTTTTCGTTACAATCTTCATTTTTTTAAGTGGCACACAATACATCCAAACACACACACCTAAAATGAATATAATACACTCAATAACCAAACCAGACCTTCTAAAACACAAAGTAAGACCATAATAACCTGTCTAATAAACAGTTGCGTATTATGTATATAAATAGTAGTAGATCAGTAATAAATATAAACTTTTAACGGTGATTAGACAAATAATCTTAAGTCAAGGTCCATTTACTATCTTTTTCTGAGCTTTCAACCACATCTCTCAGCCTTCACCACTGAATGAATTTTGCCCAGATGTCAGGTAATTTCCTAAATTTACACAGGATGACAAGTGAACCACATCCATGACAACTAAGCACACTCCATTCGCTGATGAAGGTCGTGAGTCGACATTGAGTAAAGATTATTTTGTTAAACTGCTGTTCCCAATTTTAAGAAATAACTTTCATGCCTAACTGGGAATTACAGGATGAGGCAGGAATTATTCTATATTTTTCTTATTGTCAACAAATCCAGTGAAAAGACCAAAACCAACAATGTGGTAGTTCATCTCTCAATACTTTCTGACTTCCCTACCCTGTCTGTAGCTCTCTAGACGTACATCTTTAAAAACAGCTCACAAATATATAGTTTAAGGTTTTAAAAAGGCTCAGTAATTTCCTCAAACAGCTGCTCGCTGTAGTTTTTAATCAAACAAACAGGAGGAAATAGTGGGGGACTATTTTCAGCGGCGGATGAATCCACATGTGGTGCTATAGTGAGTGTTTGGGGCAGCAGGACGGTGTGTGTGGGGCTGAGTCAGAATAAACTACAGTGTGTGTGTTCATGGTGATGAAGGAACATGTCACCCAGTGCAACAGAGCGGCTCGCTGATGTGTTTTTAATAGTGTCTGGACAACAGTGGAGCTCTGTGGCTCAGAGGAAGAAGATCCATCAGGCTGTGATTCACACACACCTGTTAGTGGATACATTCCCGGTTGGTTTTGGGTCATGGGTATTGTTTAAGAAAAATATAGAATATCACCAGACTTATCCTGTAATATCAGTGGATTTAGCCTGTTGAGGCTTAATGTTGACTTTATCATCGCTGTGAATAATCAGCTCAGTGAAATCAACCTGGCCAGTAGCAGCACTGCGGAGTCTATTAGTGTCACTGCAGTAATTATCACCTCACATCTTGTTGTTGTGTTAGGTAGTAATGTTACATGTTAAAAGGAGTCACGGTGCAGTTCAGAGCAGAATGCTAAAGACACAGAAGCAGTTTTCCCCTTTTGTTTAATTGCTGCTTTCTCTCTGGCACTAAAAGCAAGAGAAACAGAGTAGAGATGGATCTGTGTGATGTGACTGAGGGCTCCTGATATCAACACAGCCTTGAATGCAATCAGATTTAGAAGAATTTCCCACATTGTAAGAAACAAGACGATACAAAAAAGGCAGTCCGGCAGTCAGAGCTCATTTAAAAGCACTGATGAATATTTTAGGAACCAAGGCGTATTTGTTTAGTTTTAGTATTGTCTGGATGTTGTGACTTTGACCTTTGGAGTCCTACGTGCAAAGAGTGCAACATCTGTGTTTGTGATGTTGGTAATGCAGAAATAAAATGCATTAATTCTTCCCCACTCACTGGAGAAGAGCGCAAAAGAATTACAAAACTGAAAACTATGAAAACATATCATGAAGAATAAACTCGGTTCCTTGTATGGAGCGGCTGAGTGTCAGGGAACAAACACACTCGCAAACACAAATCAAAAGCAGAAGCTGAGGCAGAGTTGCACTGCAATGGATCTGTATGGATTTTGTACAGTCGAGCTGAAGAGTGGCACCGGGAGATAAGGAGAGAGGCACACAAGAGACAAACAGAGGAGCGAAAAGAGAGAACAACAGCTGAAGGAAAGCACGAGCTGCATTATGTTGTTGCACACCTTGACAGGCTTTCCCTAACATGGATGCCAGCAAGAAAAATCCTGTGAAACTTGGCTCTTGTGGGGACTTAGGCTGCGCGAGGGAAGCAGCAAAGAGAGGCAAATACATCACTGTAGGCAACTCAATGAGTGTGTGTCTGCCCACCTGCTGTTCGGCTTGTTTGTGAGTTTTCTTGCCTGTGTGTGTACATGGGATACATGTGTGTATTTATGTGTGTTGCTTCCATCTGCATGAGTCCAGCTCTGATAAACGGCATGTCTGGGCACAGTAGAGAGCAAGCGCCCACACTGGCCATTGACAGCTGTCGTCTCAGCAATCTACACCGCACCAACTCGACCTTGACACATTATCATTTTTATAGGAACTTTAAAAATAAAAATTGAGTAAAACACAGAAGGTAAAATGAGAAGCTCGCTTGCAAAGCGTACCACAAACTCCAGGATTAACATGTTCCCCAGGTTTAGCTGTTTTCTACCACCTTTGCTATTTTTAAAGATGATGTGCAGGTTTGAAAACAATAACAGGAAACTGGTCCCAGCTAAACTGGGATTTAAAGAAAAGCACTAAAATACGCCACATCTGTCTATACACGCACGCATTAGAAAAGTTTTTCTCTGACTGTCAGAGTTCATCCATTACAAGAGACACAAACAACAAAAGTATTCTTTGCCGTCTCAAAAGCCGCTAGTAGCTCATCAGTAAAAGGCTTGTTAATCTAAAGTGCTACGGCATTATCCGTTTCCATGACAACAAACGAAGACCTGTGCCACATTCATCCCTTATGGCCGAGTGAAACACA
The DNA here is from genome assembly GCF_020085105.1 of Siniperca chuatsi. Classification (NCBI taxonomy): domain Eukaryota; kingdom Metazoa; phylum Chordata; class Actinopteri; order Centrarchiformes; family Sinipercidae; genus Siniperca; species Siniperca chuatsi. The sequence goes on along the minus strand of NC_058042.1, from coordinate 3,026,230 downwards.
GACATAAGAATGAGAGTGGGGTTTACAAAAAACCTGATTGTTGCAGCCAGGGTTTTGTGCTCTTTGCCTGACTCCTCCCAACCCCAGCAGAGAGAGAGCAGTGAGGTGAGCTACCCACAAACCCTTGTGTTTAGGGGTCATTTCCTGTGGTTGGTTGAGATTATACTGTCACCTCTATTCAGCCACAACAGAGGTCTTTTAAAGAGGACAGAGTCACATTTTCAGGTGTATGCTGAGGTTGTTTGGGTGCAGCCTGAGTCGAAAAGGCATTGCTCTCAGTTGGCCAAATGAAACATGATGAAAAGCAACAACTACCTGCTCCCAACATGCTCTTGTGAAAATACATATTTATATCTTTTGCTGCTGTCTGTGCCTCTATTTGTTTAGTCTTTTATGAATCTTTAATTGTTTGTCGTGATATAAAGTACTTCCTTTTAAATACCTTGGCTGTTAGTATCATACGCTCTTCTTTTGAGTGACTGTGGTCATATAAAGCTGCTGTAAGTGTGAAATGAAACTACGCATTAGCAAGTGACCAAGGTGTTTGAAATGAGGCTCTACTCATCTATCTTTACAGTATCAATCACTCACACCCTAGAGCCTTCAAAGATGGCTGCAAAGGTTTGTAGTTTGACTGCTGCTGTCATGTCCAGTTACAATGGAGCCTAATGGGGACTAGTTTTTTATATCTATAGAAAGACTTGGGGTTCAGTATCACATTAAATTTGAACATTTTGGGCGAGAGAAATTCAGTGCGCTTTTGAACCTGCGTTATTTGATTTTTTTGCCACTTGGGGCAGCGCAAGAAGGCCATTGGGCGGCCACCCCTGTTTAAAAATTTACAAATCGCCTACTGCATAGAAGACTTAGAAGCTGAGGCAGAGTTGCACTGCAATGGATCTGTATGGATTTTGTACAGTCGAGCTGAAGAGTGGCACCGGGAGATAAGGAGAGAGGCACACAAGAGACAAACAGAGGAGCGAAAAAGAGAGAACAACAGCTGAAGGAAAGCACGAGCTGCATTATGTTGTTGCACACCTTGACAGGCTTTCCCTAACATGGATGCCAGCAAGAAAAATCCTGTGAAACTTGGCTCTTGTGGGGACTTAGGCTGCGCGAGGGAAGCAGCAAAGAGAGGCAAATACATCACTGTAGGCAACTCAATGAGTGTGTGTCTGCCCACCTGCTGTTCGGCTTGTTTGTGAGTTTTCTTGCCTGTGTGTGTACATGGGATACATGTGTGTATTTATGTGTGTTGCTTCCATCTGCATGAGTCCAGCTCTGATAAACGGCATGTCTGGGCACAGTAGAGAGCAAGCGCCCACACTGGCCATTGACAGCTGTCGTCTCAGCAATCTACACCGCACCAACTCGACCTTGACACATTATCATTTTTATAGGAACTTTAAAAAATAAAAATTGAGTAAAACACAGAAGGTAAAATGAGAAGCTCGCTGGGTAAAGCGTACCACAAACTCCAGGATTAACATGTTCCCCCAGGTTTAGCTGTTTTCTACCACCTTTGCTATTTTTAAAGATGATGTGCAGGTTTGAAAACAATAACAGGAAACTGGTCCCAGCTAAACTGGGATTTAAAGAAAAGCACTAAAATACGCCACATCTGTCTATACGTACGCATTAGAAAAGTTTTTCTCTGACTGTCAGAGTTCATCCATTACAAGAGACACAAACAACAAAAGTATTCTTTGCCGTCTCAAAAGCCGCTAGTAGCTCATCAGTAAAAGGCTTGTTAATCTAAAGTGCTACGGCATTATCCGTTTCCATGACAACAAACGAAGACCTGTGCCACATTCATCCCTTATGGCCGAGTGAAACACAGACATAAGAATGAGAGTGGGGTTTACAAAAAACCTGATTGTTGCAGCCAGGGTTTTGTGCTCTTTGCCTGACTCCTCCCAACCCCAGCAGAGAGAGAGCAGTGAGGTGAGCTACCCACAAACCCTTGTGTTTAGGGGTCATTTCCTGTGGTTGGTTGAGATTATACTGTCACCTCTATTCAGCCACAACAGAGGTCTTTTAAAGAGGACAGAGTCACATTTTCAGGTGTATGCTGAGGTTGTTTGGGTGCAGCCTGAGTCGAAAAGGCATTGCTCTCAGTTGGCCAAATGAAACATGATGAAAAGCAACAACTACCTGCTCCCAACATGCTCTTGTGAAAATACATATTTATATCTTTTTGCTGCTGTCTGTGCCTCTATTTGTTTAGTCTTTTATGAATCTTTAATTGTTTGTCGTGATATAAAGTACTTCCTTTTTAAATACCTTGGCTGTTAGTATCATACGCTCTTCTTGAGTGACTGTGGTCATATAAAGCTGCTGTAAGTGTGAAATGAAACTACGCATTAGCAAGTGACCAAGGTGTTTGAAATGAGGCTCTACTCATCTATCTTTACAGTATCAATCACTCACACCCTAGAGCCTTCAAAGATGGCTGCAAAGGTTTGTAGTTTGACTGCTGCTGTCATGTCAGTTACAATGGAGCCTAATGGGGACTAGTTTTTATATCTATAGAAAGACTTGGGGTTCAGTATCACATTAAATTTGAACATTTTGGGCGAGAGAAATTCAGTGCGCCTTTGAACCTGCGTTACTTGATTTTTTTTTTGCCACTTGGGGGCAGCGCAAGAAGGCCATTGGGCCGGCCACCCCCCCCTGTTAAAAATTTACAAATCGCCTACTGCATAGAAGACTTAGAAAACAAGCAAATATTCACATTTGAGGAGCTGGAACCAGTGAATTTTTGCCACTTTTGTTTTAAAAAATGCTTAAACGATTCAATATTCTATTACCAAAACTATCTGAGGAATTATGTTCATACTGAACAATTCTGCAGAGCAGGACTTACATCCAGTGCCGTTCAGTGCCAATGCAGAAAGTAGTGTGTCCTTTATGCAGCGAACCCTAAACATACCTTAACCTATGTTAAGTGTTTGGGTTGCCTAACCATATGATAGTTGCCATGTGCAGATATTGTAGAAAGAAATTGTTTTAAAAACGTTATTGCACGTAATCTTGGATTTTCCAGAACTGTCCAATATCAACATTCTGTCTAGTGAAAGGGAAGAAAATCAAGTACTTAACAAGACCACAATATAAATTAAAGCGATAGGGTTGAGAATACTTTATATCCACATGGAAACCTAAAACAACCCTTCTTTTGGTAGGACTCTTGTAATCTAGATATAGAAATTGTGTGCACATAAACAAAATGTTTTTTTCATCTTGTACACTCAAAATCAATAAATACAACTGTTTGGTATTTGATGTTTCTTTTGCATAATTTATTCATAATTTATAAGGCAAATACCAATATACATGCAAGTAAACTAGCACAACTTTGTCATCACTGAAATTCATCAATTCAAGTCTGAAGGCGCAGAAGTTATCACTGTTAATCTAAATGATTCACTTCATAAATTGCCTATGTAGCAACTTGCTTCTCCTCTAATTCTTTAAGAATCTTTACCATCTTAAATTGCTTCTTTGCATTGTTCTTTCCCTTCATCTTCTCCTTCTTGCGCTTGATAATCTCTCTCATCATAATCTCCATCTTGACATGATAAGTGCCATCATAATTTGTACTTATCTACCACTTTTTTCTTCTTTTCCCTACTTTTGAGGCCTCTTCCTACATCTCCTCTTTTGTCTTTGCCTTCTCAGCCTCGCCTTCCTCTCGCTGCTTCACCCCACTTCTGTCCGAGCTATTTATATTGCCTGGCAGAGCAACAAAGTTCTTCAACTGGACGGGAGTTTGGAGAGGAAAGGCGGCTGAGGCTCACACACTGCTTCAACAGCTAATCTGGTTAGCTACAGCAGTAGACGACGCAAAAGACAATCCTGTGGCCTTCTCGTCTTCTTTTCCTCAATGTCCTTACTCAGAGAGCCTAACTGAAGTTTAAGTCCCTTGTTACTAACATCTTGTGTTCTGCATGCATAAGATATGTACTGTGGGTTAGAAAAGGAAATAAACCCACCCACTACAATCACGTAAAAACAGATTAAATAATTCTTTACATGGAACCCTATCTCCTAGAAATTACATTCATATGCTACCAAATGGTTTTGCTAAATACATTGTGCAGGGAACGCAATTTCTGCCTCAATTATGCTCACTGGCAACGTTTTTTCCCCCAGTCTAGTGTTACATTCTGCATCCACACAGATGTCATAGGCAGGTGGTCGGGGAAAGGGGTCGCACAGAGAATTACCACACGATTCTGCAGCTCCCCTCAGCTCTACAGAGTTTGACAGCATTTTTTTTAACTTACTGTTTTGATTTCACGGCCCACAGCTTTACTGTTTTGGTTTAGTCTCGCCGATGTAATCGGGCGAACGTCACTGGTATAAATGGGGTGGTCAAAACAACAGAAACACCTGTTAGTATAACTCAATACATTTCAAAAGCACCACAAAACTACATGCTCCAAAATGATCATACAATTGAATCAACACCTCTATAAAACAGTTTCAACAAAAACTGAACATTATAACATTCATGAAGGGAGGATTTATTGCAGGACTGTTGTATCTGAGTAGATTTTGTTTGAGTGATTGGCTTACTGGTATTTTATTTTTAAGAATCCACCCTTTTTTACAGACAGGGCTAAAAACCTCTCATTAACAAATCACAGCTGGACTTTATCTTCTTGGCTCCCCTTTGTTGTTTGTAACATTCGGAACTGGAAGAGGTCTTAACTCATCTGAATTAGAGGAGCAGGTGTTGTCCACCAATCAGGATCCAGTAATGCATCTGTTCTGCCTGTGAGACATTAAGCCTTTAAATTCATTCAATACATGCCACTGCAACTAAACCAAATGTATTTGCAAAACATTGTGAAGAACACTGCTCTCATCCTGAGCCATGATATATTAAAAAAACAAACAATAAAAAAACTAAACGATGTGGGACCTTTAAATCTGTTATTGGCCACAGGATTAATATCCTCTGACCAATCACGTAAGAGCGTGCATAAACTAAAACACAGTCTGTGTAGGAATAGGCTCAATATCCCCATGGGAGGGACAATTCAGTCTCACTGTGCAGCACCTGTATAGCAAATTACATTCTTCCACAGGTAATGAGCAAATGACAAATTCTATTGTAGGGATGTGAGGGCGCAGAGTCTTCACGCTGTGGTGTATTAATCTTACACGGGACACTGGCAAAAATATGTTTTTTAATCTATTTTCCAGACTTCAAATTCACCTGTCACATAGCTGCACTATCTGCAAGGCGAGGTGTGTGGCTGATGCATACTGAGTTTTGCTTTATCACTAAAATAAATAAGAGGGAAATAAAAGGGGGATGATGAATAGATGGATACATGAAAAAAAGACAGGCAGGCATAAAGACAGACAACTGCAGCACATTGTAGAAAGGAAGTTAAAGTCAGCCAAACTTCCAGAGTGAACCCGACATACTAGATTGAGTTGATTGACATACTCCATCCTCCTCTTCCCCTTAAGCCTAAGTGGTGGTAGATTTACTTAACCCCTGTCTTGGCTTGGCCTCAGTCCCCTGGCACCTGGGCAGCAATAAAAATAGGTAAACAATGGGAAGACTGGAGCACACCAATAACAAAGTGGGACTTAACCGGGCTATGTGACTCATTAAGTGTCAATAGCCCCCAAATTCCCCCCAACCGCACACACATACACCCATGGTTTATACTGAACTGGACTCCCACAGCAGCCATGAGGGCAGTATGAGAGTTTGAAGAGCTGAGGAGTGGAACCAAACAGCAGAAATGAGATTGATATTGAGGTGCAATAGCTTCATTTCCAGTTTAAAAGGTTCAATCAGTACAATTTTTACTGTTCCGTACCACAAAACTGACCTAAATGTCTTTGGGGGAGCTGCTGATCAGTAACCATGACACAAAGATAAAGATTATCTTTATTTCAGGTACTGAAATTTTAAGCTTTCAAAACTCACTTTCTGGCCTCAGACAAAATCTCATCCACTCTGCTGCTACAGTACCTCAAGTTTAGCCTTCCATCATCTTAGGAATATTTTTTAAAAAATCCATGCTCTCCGTTCCAGCCGGAAACACTTGTCTCTCGATAACTGGAACACCCTTTTTACTGGTCTTCCTGTTAAACCATTCAATGGCTGCAGCTAATTCAAACTGCAGCTGCTCATTTCTTGACTGGCTACCTGTTCATCACGTTGGGCACTAAATTCCAGTTTATCAGCCCGATTCCTCAGGTCACAGGAAAAGCCATTTCCTCCAAATTCCCAGAATTCAATCATAACCTGGTGATAGAGCATTTAGTGTTTGTGCTCCTCAATAGTGGAACAGCCTATTTTCTTTTATTCAAGAATAAACACAAGGGGGTTGTGTGTGTGTGTGTGTGCATCTATATTACACAGTATGTATAACATATTTTCTACTGTTTAATCACTCTGTAGAACACTATAAATTGCGCTTTAAAAATAAACTTAAACTACTTGAACGACCAGCGGATCATTTTGCTCTAAAGCCAAACAAACAGATTATGATGTTTTACTTGCTCATTTAACATTTCCGTTAGTTATCTGCCTGAATTAGCTTGCAGACTGACCTCTACTGTGAAAATGTGCTCTTTTCTTTATCACCACATTAGGTTAACGTCAGATGACTTGGTGTCCCATGAAATGCCAAACTCTGATCATGCTGTGCCCCGTCACCAACCATTAAATGTTGCTCCAGCTCCAGATTTGATTGGTGTCCATTAGGGTGTGATTGTTGCAGTGTGTGTGAGGGGGGAAACAAGAGTGTGCGAACCAAAGATCTCTACAAACAGCTCGTGCATGCCAGTTACCTTTGACTAACTATGGTTGCAGGCGTAAATAAGATGCTAAAACAAATATGTTGATGCCACAGAACCAGCTGAAACCTACAAACACTGAACAAAACACACAAAAAATGTTATAGTCTTGGCAGCCAGAAAGGCAGGCTGGAACAGACTCGGTCCAACTTGGTCTAATTGACTCCCAATTCTATTCATAATCAACTCAATCTTAATGTGTGTCCCTGCCTTAAGGTGTCGTTGATATTCGCGTATCACAGACACGTTGGTATCAGCGTATAAGTCAGCTGATAAGTAACAAGAAATGATAGTATAGAATTGCCAAAGATATGTTTGAGCTAGTTTGGAAACGGTGTCTCCATAGTTTGTCCACCAGAGAGAGTTTATATTTCAACTGTAACTTGTTGTATCTTGGACAGTGTCTCCCACCCGCTCCATGACGTGCTGGTCAAACAAAGTCTTCAGCGGAAGACTCATCCCCCCACAATGCACCACAGAGCACCACAGGAAGTCATTAAACTCTTTAACTCCTCCCTCTAAGGGTCAGTTTGAATGACCCTAAGTCACTAAACTGGACATTGATCATCACATCTCTACCATAATTGAATAATTGTGCAATATTCTGTGTACTACTCCTGTGCAATATTAGTTTTCCCATGTTAGTTTTTCTTATTTATTGTTATTGATATTATATACCTCCATTACTCTTGACAGTACATGCACCTCTGCTTATTACTTATTTTGTTACATTGTATTATTATACTGTACTATCATCATCAACCGGTAAACCCTCTTGGTACTTGACACTTAGTTTATCTTATACTTATACCCACCTGGTACTTAATTTATTTTCTGACCTGTTTTATAGTGTTTTATAGTGTATCATATTGTTTGCTAGTACTTTCTCCTGTGTGCACTGACGTAAAGGCGAGCTGCTGTAACAAAGAGTTTCCCTTCGGGGATCAATAAAGTATTTCTGATTCTGATTCTGATAAAATGTCCCTCTCAGTACATATCTCGGTCACAATTCTTTAATAATAATACATTTAAATGGTTGTGTGTTTATGTTACGTTACGTTTATGATGAAAAATTGATATCGGCTGATATGGGTGTGGCTGTGGCTTAGAGGTAGAGCGGATCGGCCTCTAATCGGAAGCTCGGCGGTCCCCGGCGTCCCCCGGCCCACATGCTGAAGTTTTCCTTGGGCAAGATGCTGAACCCCAAATTGCTCCCGAAGGTGTGAGTGTGTGTGAATAAGTTTGTTTCTTTGTACTGATGAGCTGCCACCTGCCATCAGTGTATGAAAGGGGTGAATGACATGTAGTGTGAAACACTAGAAAAAGAAAAACTAGACTAGAAAAGCGCTACACAAGCACAGTCCATTTACCATTTATGTTGTTATTAACAGTTTTTGACTCTCAAATATCAATATCAATATGCAGCATATCGATCGTCAGGCTCCATCACTGATGATGAACAGACTGAAGGGCAAGTATCGAAAAGCATGTCATGTCATAAGTTCATACTGTTACCGTTTTGCCATGCTTCACTGCATGCACATGGACCATGTGGTGGTTTTATGGAAACGTGAGAAAAAGATCAAACTTCAGGCCTATATGATTTGTTTACTTTTCACTGTGTGTTCGAGGCGGATATTGTGACTCATTTCATGACTGAAGCAAGCTACTGTGGTTTGTACTCACCACTGGAGCAGTCCAGCCCTCCCCAGCCGGGCTCACACTGGCAGGTGTCAGGAGAGACACACCGTCCGTGGGCACACTCTTCAGTACACAACGCTTAGGAGAAAGAAGAGGACACCGACATTAATATCAAACCTCTGGGTCACTTTTATTGTTTGAGTGTGATTGTCTTACTGACATCTCTCTCACCTACTGGTCCAGGTGAGAGAAGATATGAAGCTGAGCATCTTTGTTATTACGGTCATTTGAGTCGCCTACAGTTATTATCACGCGCTCACAGCAATAAGCTTAACGAGGGGCAGCGAGTGCTGCAGGAGTTTTTCGCCCCGGATTTCGCCTCTCAGGCTACATACAGTGCACCCTAAATATCTGGCAGGGGCGTGTCCATGAACTGTCTACAAAGGCCTTAACCTGGTGCAAAGTGCCCCTTTGTCATTTTCTGTGCACATCACGGCTGTGCTGTGTCATTGTTTGAATTGTTTGTGGTTTGACAAATTAATATATCAATGAGGCACAGATTAATCCATCAAGAGTACAAATTGTGAGTGGCTGTTAATATTTATTTATTCACCGTCCTAAAAAAAATCTACTTAACTCATATGGTAAGATGCTACGAGCCGGTCTCCCGATAAGGCATATCATCTGCTTCGTACAGCAAACAGATAAGGCAGCACTGACTTCTTCATTTTCACCTTAAGCTTTTCCAACTGGTGTAATATTTCATTAAGACGCGACCTTACAGTTGAGAGATGTCACACACTATCTGAAGGTTCGAAACAAATGACTCTATCACAGCATAATAAATGATGCAGTGTTTTCACAGGGCTGTCGTGTCATTATCTTGTTCAGCGATTAGCTTAGAGGCCAGAGGTGGTCAAGAGAAGGTGTGAGGAAGAGGAGGAGGGGAGAAAAAGTAAAGGAGGTAAAATAAATGGAAAACAATTCAATAGAGACTGGAGAGACAGACAAAAGCAAAGACAGAGTAAGCAATAAAGACATAGAAAAGACTAATGGCACGCACACACAGACACACACATTTCTCTCTATATCACAATTGAAACCTAAAAGTGAATCTGAAAACATCACTCCCACTGACTTCAAAGAGTAACACGTAAAACTTTAAACCCAATGGCACATCAAAATGACTTTTAATAATATAAACTTCACTTTTTCACTTCCAGTTATTGTCATTGCGTCATAAAGAGCATTTTGAGCCGCTCTTTAGCAGAAGCCACCTCATACTCAAGTCTTTTATACTGTATAATGTAATGTACTGTATTTATCAATAATGTGGCTTAATAATATTTGATGTCATGTACTACCTGGGGATTTATAGTATAACTCTGATATAAAGTACTCTGATCATGGATCCATATAGAATTTGTGCAAATGTTTTTGCCAAAGTTAAGTCGTTCGTCTCTAAAGTCTCTATAGTGTCTCTCTATCCATATCATTTTTAATATAAAGACGAACATAAAACACACTTGCATCAATGGAGGTCATAAAGCTTCTGGTAGCCACAGTGAAGGGTCTTTAACTCTTGGGCAACGACCTCCATGAGTGACTGTGATTGGATCATACCTTGACAACTGAGCTACCTCGAACTAATTCAATTCATGATGACACAAGTTTCCAAGTTTCCATCCAGATGTAACACAAATTTTAACCGAATTTCCAGAAAATCGGCAAAGGAAGATGCAACTCAATGTGTGTTTCCATCCACTACCGTTATGTGAATATTAAGAGTTGGACGCGTCGAGACAAACAGTTGGTGGCGCTAATTCTCCAGTGCGGTCCCATTAAACCACGACAGAAGAAGACGGCGAGATGATGAGCTAATCTCAATCAATGGAAAAACATGTGGAAAACCTGATAGAAATATGACATTTATGTTTATTTAATGTAATAATTTGAGGAACCTTAAAGTCTCCTCACACAGATCTGATGTTTTCATCTCTTCAGTGGAAACTTGTGACGTTTACGTTACATTTATTCAATTGGCAGACGCTTTTGTCCAAAGCAACGTACAAATGAGGTTCAATCCAAACCACAGTAGATCAAGGAGAAGCTTTCGAGAACAAGTTCCTCACTGCTCAGTTCATGTTCCACAAGGCTGCAGGTTCATGTACATCATGATTTATTCAGTCCGTTTCTATTGCACTTAGTCGCATTTTGTTTTTATCGATACACCAACTTTTCCACCTCAGCCAAGCATGAAATGTTTTTTGCAATGTTTTGACATTGTTTTCTAATTTCTAGTTTCCACTCAGGTTTTTTTAATGTGCAAATTGCAAATGCGCAGTAAAAAGGTGGATGGAAAGGCATTTACTATCTCTTTGTTGGAAGGATCCTGAGCATCTGCAGGAAACCCAGTTTAAGAGGGAGCCATACAAACTTCACAAAGAAAGAACCAGGCTGAGATTTGGACTGGACCTTGTTGCTGTGTGATGACAGTGCTAACCATCATGCCTCAGATTTGAGAAAATATTTTTTTTTAAAAAGCCATGTAACATTTTGAATGCCATTGCTAAGGATTAACAGGAAACATGAAAACAGGTTCAACAGGTTAAAGACAAACAGCTCAGGTGATTTGGAGACTATTAATTGTCAGCATGTGTAAACGTGTGTGCGAATACGTCTTTCTGTGTGACAGAAGCCCCATTTACACCTGGTGTTAAAGGGACAGTTTGCCATTTTGTGTTTTAAATATGCTTAATTGATTTCTTGCCAAGAGTTAGATGACAGGATCGACACCACTCTCATGTCTGTTAAGTATGAATCTAGAGCCAGAAGACAATTAGCTTAGCTTACCATAAAGACTCGAATCAACTAGCCTGGCTCTGTCCAAAGTTCAACATCTGCCACTGGGACCCTGCCCTGGTGGTTTAGGGATTAAGCACCCATCATGAACCGCAACATCCCTGGTTCGTGCCCTCCCCTCATATCCCGTCATCTCTCTACTGTCGGCCATGTAATTAAATCCCAAAAATATAATTATAAAAATACATCTGCGGTAAGCATCGCCGAGAGCTCTCTTTTTCATGTTATATCTTGTTTGTTTAATCCGTACACAAACATACAAATGAAAATGTGTTGTTTTAAGGGGCGTTATGTGCTGTAACTATTTCTTGGCCGGGCACAGTGACTTTGTTGTGTGTAAATGGAGTCCGAGTGGCAAAGTACAGGTGTACCCAGCCCGATGCATGCTGGGAAAGGCAGTAATTTCTTTTTCTGTTAGCAAGGAAGGACACTGTCCCACGGCTCAAAAATTCGAAAAAGATAAAAACCATAAAAATGGTCATTTAACGCATCCCACTAAAAACCCCATATTGCTTAATGGAATGAAAACTCAAAAGCAAAAACAGCTTTATCATCATCTGTGTCACTTGTTAAAAGTGAAAGGCTGAACTTTATCTAACATCCCCTCCAACTCATTTTGTGAGGATCACTTGTGTATCACAGTATGAATACTGCATCATACATCAGGTAGGGATTGTGCTAGGAGAAGACGGGCTGACAGCTTGGAGACTTTAGCTCCTCCATCCCACAGATATGATGTGCTGCTGCTCTGGTTCTCTGTTATGCGACTGATTCCTCTCTAACAGGCGGCTTGACTTGCATAAATATGTGCACAGGAACAAATGAACATCACATAAATGAAAAAGAATGCCTCTTTAGTCACTGCATCTGCATGATGGGACTTATATGCACACATGCAAAGCAAGCTCATACACACACACACACACACACAACTAATCCTGCAACACACACTATTTTAACTAAACTGTGTTTTAAGGCTATGAGGTGCAATTTAAAATCAGCACAGTGCACAAAAAGTGAAGTGCTGAGTTTTTAAAGTTGCAAGGAAGTATGCGAGCAGTAAGGAAAAGTGAGTACAGTGGATGCAGGAGTTAGACTGGCCTCAGTGAAGCTAGGCTTTATGGTACATAGAGGGGTCGTCTTCTCTAAATTTATAGTGGCAGTGTGTTAACATTTTACAGCTTTTTTCTTGCATTAGGACAGGAATCCTCTGAGCCACATGTACTTGGCACTGCACCCCGAGTAAAGATTTATACTAGTGGATGGTAGTTTCTGCCTGTAATACTGAAAGCTTTACGTTTGCGCAGAAATACAGTAGACACTGAACAGGACTGGTGTATTTCACCTGTGGCAAATGTGTTTTATTGTGATGAGTATTTGTTTGTGCTAGTTTCCATGAAGACAGGAAAATGTTTATTAAAAGGTAATATAGGTTTAGACCAAGCACTGTCAAATTAGAAACACTGTTCAGTATTAAAAATATCAAAGATTTAACTAATTTAGTGCTTAAACAAAACAGGTTGCAGGTTTGTGTCTTCTAAAACAACATATATGATCGTTCAAACACAACTCATATGATCTGCCGTCTCTGTGGTTATGGTTAGCCAGTTAGATTCAAGATTAAATACTTTATTGCCATTTCAACACAGTTAATAGGAATTTGGTTTGGTGAGTTCATATAAAACAAAAACTAATTATTCGTTAGGTAATTGTCAAGAATAAGATCAGGAAAACGACGGCTGTCATGTTTAAAGGAATAGTTAGACATTTTGAGAAATGCACTTTGTTGCCGAGAGTTGGAGGAGAAGATTGATGCCTCTCTCATATCTGTTTGTTAAATATGACACTAGAGCCATGTGTCGATGTGTAGCATGTAATCGTAACGTCTCCGGTTTGATTCTGGCTTCCACCTTTTGACCTTTTCTGTCACCCACCTTGCTCTCTCCCCATGTTTCCTGTCTATACCTGCTGTCAGCTTTCAAATAAAGAGGAACATTGCTTTTAAAAAGACTTCTGCCTTTGTACTTTAGATTTAAAAAGTCATTTTCCAGAGTTTCTTTTTCATATTTAATGTATTCATATTGTGTTCTCTACTGGACATTAGGAATCCCAGTCCATTCACTTTCCCATTTTTCATGTATGTAACCGTGTCTATCTACCTCCTAGAGCGGTGGTTCTGGTTTTTCTGCCTAATGACCCCTTAAAATGAAGCAATGTCAACTGTGAGAGGGTAGAGTATTAGAAACACCTGTCAATATAATGTACTCCTGTCCACCACCACCCGCTACGACCTCAGTAGTAAACATAAAGTAGAATTATTACCTCTCTGACAGTGTCAACAAAAACAGAAAAATTACAAGCTTTGTAAAAGTAGAATTCATGGCAGAGCTGTTGGATTGCATTACAACGTACAGGTGTCCCTAATGAAGTGGCTGGTGAGTGTATATTTGTGTGCAGCAGAACTATATTTTTTCATGTTTCATTCCTGTTAATTTCACGACCCCTCAGATTTATCTTCTGACCCCTTAGGTGGATCTCGACCCTTTTCGTGCCACTGTCCTAGAGGACTGTCATTTGTCATTGTGTGGTTCCACTGTAAACAAAAAAGCAATGAAATGAGGTGGGATGGGGGTCACTCCTGCAATTACAACAGCCTGGACTTTATAATGAGGTAAAAGCCATCAGGATTAATAGTTTCTATAAGTGCACTTGTTAGTGCTATCCAGCACATTTCTGGAAAGACAGAGAAAAAATGTCTTGCAAATACAGGCCCAGATTTTAATAAGAGAGCCAACGACACATGCTCTTGTAATCCTGAAGGAGAGTTGATAAATCATTAAACGGGTGCCTAATCCTTTCATCCTGTGGATCGGAGCAGAAACAGCTACAAGTAGGATTACATCAGCAACGGGTACAAAAAGATGAATAGATACCAAATTAAATAATCACTACCTAATTCTAGCTATTGTCTCAGCATGCTGAAGCAGTCTTCCGTGCCCTTGAATCTCTTGAGCGGCTGCTACGGGATGAATGAGAGCGCAGGTATGAGCAACCCCAGAATGAACAGCGGTGAGGCCGACTGTAAGTGCACACCTGACGTCTTTCTCCAGTGTCTGATCTCTGTGCAAAACTGTCGACAGGGATCATCCCGGGGCGACAGGGATCGAAAATGTAATTGTTCTTGTTCTGAACAGAAAAAGAAGTTTTAATATTTCTCCTCTTGTACTCTGGACATAACATGACGTTCCATTTAGACACACATTTTTAATCATTAGACTTTTTTACGACTAGAGTTGCGACTAAGTTGCTGAATAAATACTTATATAGAAAACATATCTATGAATTAGGGATGTAACCGAATATGAATACATTATTCAGATATGAAAAGATGATGCTCTCTGCACGGATATGAACAGCATCCATTTTGCAGTAATATTCATTTGTTCCCCAACTGACATAATTTGCCACAGACACCACTTCTTCTCAGTGTCACAAGTCAGTCAAATCACAGATATTATCGAGGATATTGTCTCAATTATCAGATGCAGACTTTTTCTTCAGTAGTAGTCCAGGTGGTTGTTGTATGTACAGTGCGAATAGGGACTGCTAGTAGCGTAGCCAAAGCAGCATGACTCTTCATAATGCAAATTTGCCAAAAAGTGTAAACAAATATAGGCTATAGGCTAAAAACACACAGGTAGAGATCATTTTAAGTTCAAGATACAGACATTTGGTGTGGTTCATCCTCAATAACTTTTCAGCCATTTTCACCAGATGTGTTTTGCAGTGCAGGATGAAGCTCGACTAATGTTGCACAGATGTTATTTTTGCATCGTGCTCTGATAATGAAACCTGGCTGACACCTTGCGTGATTTGACAGACAGGAAAGTGATGACACAAATTTTTGTCTCATTTCTTTGCATAGACACTTCAAACCAACTTTATTTTTTATCTGGACCTCCTTCAGTTTTATACACAACCTCCAGGTATCACCCAACCCAATTCTGACCTAGACAGTTCACTTTTTATCATTTTAGACAGACAGACAGACAGACAGACAGACAGACAGACAGACAGACAGACAGACAGACAGACAGACAGACAGACAGACAGACAGACAGACAGACAGACAGACAGACAGACAGACAGACAGACAGACAGACAGACAGACAGACAGACAGACAGACAGACAGACAGACAGACAGACAGACAGACAGACAGACAGACAGACAGACAGACAGACAGACAGACAGACAGACAGATAGATAGATAGATAGATAGATAGATAGATAGATAGATAGATAGATAGATAGATAGATAGACAGACAGACAGATAGATAGATAGATAGATAGATAGATAGATAGATAGACAGACAGACAGACAGATAGATAGATAGATAGATAGATAAAATGAGGGTCTAAACAGGTTAAACTTCCGGTGTAAATCTGAATGCAGAGCATTTGAAATAAACAGGTATAGATAATAGCTTTTCGTTACACCCCTACTGTGTATGTTATTTTGCATTACTGACACATAAAAAAAGGGAAGAGAGAAACAGCATTAATGGGAATTATAGGATTACAGAATGAATGTTTTTGTTTTAGGATGTGATCAAAAATCACATTTATATCAGATCTGCTGTGGAGATGTGACGAGTGGCGGAGGTTGCGGTGGAGGGAGGTGGGCGACTGAGAGGGGAGGGGGTAAAGGTCGAAGCAGGTTGATGGGTGACGAGGTCACAGACAGCCAAGCTGCTGGGGTTCAACGGCCAGAGAGGTTGAGGGGGCAAAATAAAAGAGAGGACAGAATGAGTTGAACCGAGACTGAAAAAGGGAGGAATCATACTGGCAAGACATTAAATGGCCTCAGGCTGAGATGAAAAACAACAAAAGGTTTCCTGCGCCTGCAAGACAGGGAACTTCAACAAAAGATGTGTTCAATTTAGGGTGCGTACCTTAAAAAAAAGTCTAAACAGTAAACATGTACTACATAATTACATGTTTATTTAAAATATACAGACAAACAGGAATTTAAAATCAGAGCACTCACAAAACAGCCAGAAAACACAAAGAGGAAAGCCCTCTAATCAAATTAGCAGCCCTCATTCTTTCTCTGTCGGGGGAACCTTTCAATTAGCTCAGGCTGTGCATATCACACAACAAAAGACCTGTCCGAGGCCGTTAACGTTAGCGGACCAGGCAGGCATCTCTTCATAGTTAACACTGAGGAATTAGCTTCCGGCAATCAAACTACTCAGCCAATGGTGTGTGTGTGTGCGTGTGTGTGTGTGTGTGTGTGTGCGCGTGGTGTAGGCAGCATCACACAATGGAGTTGAGGGGTATTTGTCTAGGTCTCCTGGGAGAATCTAATAAAGTTGTTTACAAGCAGATGTTGAATAAAGACACACAATACGCTCCTCCTTCCCCTCCCCATCCCTCAGGCAAACCCATTCACTTCCTCTCCACAATAATAAAAGGCAACACTGCCCTATAGAATTTACCATCTAGGGTGGATAATTGATTTCTTTTGCTGGATCAAAGATGGTATACAGAGATATTCTCTTTCTCTCACAAACATTGACATTGTTCCTGACTGGTTTAAATGCTGATTTTGGACTTTTAAGCTCAAGCTTCACAACTATATTTTCAGGATCTCACTTTTATCTGCATGTGTTTGTGTGCAGGTGGACAGATGGACCGGGAAGGCATACTGAGAAACTGTTATTGCAATAACAATGATTTTCTTATAAAGAGCATAAAGGAAACATCCAGTCGGTTGACCGCCTCCCAACACTTCTTCACCCTTGCCACATGAAATCCAGCTGGTAGTCTAGCTCGCTTTGGGCTCTTTATTGTGTAATGGGATTCATTTTTACAGAAATGTTCAGACACATCCATAAACAGCCAACGTACATACACAAATACTAATACAAATGTAACTGGCTAGAGGCAAAATTAAAAGACAGCCCATCTTATCTGTCCTTTCAATATACACGTGCATTTCCACTGTGAGACGCTAAAAACTAATGTTTCAGGTGGAGTCTGTGAAAATAATACATTTAAGTAAGAGTCAAATACTGTGCCAGCTCTTCTTCTCTAAAAGGCTGCTTCTTCCCTGTATGAGTACGCGAGGTTCACAAGTTCACTACGGCTGTGTTTTGGAGAAACTAAGGTTGTTTTTGGAACTTTAATGGTGGCACATACATGACACCGCGAGCCCAGCAGGCTGTATTTGTGCGCATACATTTATAAATCATGCTCTCAAATGACTAATTCGCGCTCTCACGTTACTTAATTTGGGCTCTGGAATAAATCATTTCTGAGCGCAAACGAACAGAACATAACATTAAATAATATTGTCGATTTCTTAACATTATGTTTAAGGGATGTCGGACATAAGGCAACATTGTTAAAAGGACAAAAATTTAAGTATATCTACGTATCTAAGCAGCTCATTTAGACTGTCAGTGGCCTGACAATCTACTCAATCTGCCACTAACACTCTACATCATGTTACTGTAGCAGTAGGAACTGAAGTTGTGTCTACTCTAGTCAGTCAGAGAGCGTCTGGGTAATTAATTCCTTCATATTTATATCGCTATCTCAGATTCATTAAATTTGTCCTATTTTTACTCAATTATGCTACACTGGATGTTGTTTCAGCAGTGCTGATCAGCTTTGGTTAGCTGCACACATATAACTGGGAATGTATTAGTAAATAATTGCCTATTTACACATCCTGCAGACACAGACCGACAGTAGCATTCATCTCTCCTTTTAGCTCTTTACACATCTCCAGGTCTCCTGTCACATAACACATCACATATGGTAATTTGATCCAGTGTTGCTATAAAAATATTGATTAGTGCACAGAGATACGTGGATACGTACACCTGTTGCCTGTTAAAAAAATGTTGTGTTCTCCCTTAAACATATGTTTAATGTTAACAATTGTTTAACATTCATTTGTGCACAAACAATAAGTAATTTGAGAGCATGAATTATTAATTTATTTTTGGGGGTTTTTCCCTACGTGGTACCTGCCGGCTGTGTATGACACGAAGACCAAGTAGGAGGAGTGAAAGTTTGAGCCACCGCAGAGCCGTTGTCCAAATAAAGAATACATTTAGTAAAGAGGAATTCACTTGAATCGTTGGGACTTGAACGGCACGTCTGAACCACGGCTATCTGAAGTCCCTTTGGAGCACAGTGTAATGTTACTCTTGTGTTTGGCGACACCGCGACTTTGCTACTTTTCTAGAGTATCAAAACAAATACAACGGCAGGATGAGCCAAACTCAATACAAACAGATTGAATTAACTGTTTAAATAGTGTGAATCATCTGATCATGAAACGTCTGGTCCCGCTAGCTAGCGGCAGAGCCTAAGAATGGCAATGTGAGTTGATGAGCCAGTTGGTGTGTTCAAGACTTTGAGAGACTGATGAGATAAATAGATGTGTGAGAGAACTAGAAGCAGGGGGTGCGTGCTTTGTGAGCTTCTCTAACAATTAAGAACAGAAGCTGAAGGCTGGGTTTACAGTTAAATAAAGAATCAAATGTATGCGTCGTATCAGTTTTGAGTGAACATCTGTTCGGCCTAAATGTCTGACGCTCTGTTTGATGTAAGAGTTCAAACAAGCTTCAAACTAAAATAACTGCGTAGAGAAATATTGGGTTTTATCTCACTAACCAACTTTTTGTAACGACAGATCCACCCCACGTACCTGGGAATAAAGCTACACACAAGCCACGTGCAACTCATCTGTTGATAAGGTGAATGTGACAAATATCACAAAGATATCCTTTTTTCAGAAATGTAAACGGTCTCTTGCACTGAAAATAAAAGGCAACAGAGGGAAAATGAGCCATAGCCTGATTTGCCGGACGATGCACTGAATGACCCAAGAAGACACTATTGTTCAAACAACATATCTTCAGAATAAAGCTCAGATTTTTCAGTTTTAAGAGATATCTGACAAGATCTAACTCCATATTAGCAGACGTTTTGTGCTTGCAGCTTTTGTTTCCAGTTTTCTATTTTTTTCCCCCCTTCTGTTTACATTGATTTCAAAGCTCTGTGTGTTAAAACTTTAAGTAGAAATGGATCCACTTTGTAACAGAGCCGGATTGATCTAACTTTGACAGCTCTAACAGCAGATACAGATAACTGCCTGTCGCGAGTGAAAAGATAACGACCGAGATTGAATCACTGTTCCACAAGATACACTGCAATTTTAACAAGCCTGGATACTCTGTGTGTATCAAGTGGAAAAAGTTTGAAATAACAATGCAGATGACAGGAAAATGATTTTGTTTGTTGCAGAGACGTTATGCAGAGCACATGTTCCTCTGTGGTGGAAATATTTCAAATCCAGCTGTATCCTGGAGATGCTGTCTGATAGGACAGTGTTGGATATGGTTTTATTGCCACTTAATCAAACACAATGTGCATTTGCAGCATTATAAGACCACCGTTACCTCACATACATAAGAAGAGAGCAATGTGTGTTAATTCTTATGAAAAAAGTAACATTTTTATTCAGTCAGAATGTGAACCAAGTAATTTATTTGGTCTTTTTATCACTGTTTTATAATACAAAGTATTATGAAAAGCTCTGTGCCTTCCAGCAGCAGAGAATCAAGTATTTAACAGGACTATTATATAAAAATAAAGTGGTCATAAGATACATTTGTTATATGCTGCTGATTAAATTTGGATTATTACTTTTTCTGGACAGACATCTATAAGATGAGAATTTGCAGTTCTTCGAGTTTACAACTTATTATAACATGGCCACTGAGAACATACATCCAGTATAACTGCACACCTCTGACACTGTTTTCTGTTCTGTAAGAACGAACCAGTATTAAAACCGCACTAATAAATATTTGTATATAAGCAATGGATCAAGTTTTAGCTCATTGTTTTGGTTTAGAAGCCCACAACTCTACTCTAATCAACCTCGTTTCCAGCTGCAGCAGGCAGCTGTTTTCAGAGAAAAAGCTCTGATAAACCCACTGTACACTACCTGCTCAGCACCAAGCATCAGAAAGACAAAGTTAGAGACTAGCTAGTAAAGCTCATAAAGAACCAAACCAAAGTTAAAAGGAAAGTAAATACTGGACTTGAATTCGTCAGGTGGACAGAAACACGACTTTAAATGAAAGCTAATGTTGCTCCGGAACTTTCTCCTATCTAAATATTTGCATAGCAATAAGGAGATAATATGTCGACGCTGTGTTTTTAGCTTGTTCTGTTGCCCCCCAAATGAGCAAAAATAAATAAATAAAAAATCAATTAACGCAGCTAGAAATGTAGGTAGCATTGAGTGTGTTCACAGTTAGAAAGCAGATAATTTGTGACATTTCTCTGTATGTGTGTGATGAAAACAGATTTGAATATTGTAGTTTTCAGCAATCTTCCCCCTGTTGCACTAGCTACATGTTGTCAAGCAATGCAAGAAGCAGAAATTCTAAAAAATGCTATTTCATGATCTTCTTTGTTAACCATTACCATAGCTGTGGAGCCTTCACCTTGTCAGGTATTATTCCTTCCAGGTAGCACGTCATTTTATTATCTTATATTATATTTATAAAAATATCTGTTCAGCTGGCTTTATACAAACACAAAAGGTGCACAGGAATCAACGCAACTTACGAACACACAGGTTTCCACTTTCATAGAAGCCTGGGCAGCACTGAGAGCGTCGCCTGTACATGGTCCTCACGCCTCGTCTGTACGCCGTCTTGTAGCTGATCCTGTACATGTGACACACACACACACGGACATTGCATTGACTTACATTAATTTCCTGGAGACTTACCGTAACCATAACCGCTACTTGCCTAACCCTAACCTTAAACCAAGGCTTCACCCTAAAATTGAATTATTTATGTTATGGGGAGTTGTGGTTTGTCCCCAAAAGGAAGAAGGCGAGTCCCCACAATGTGTAAACAGATTTATGTCCCCACAACATAAGTAATATATGTCCACAGACACACACACACACACACACACACACACACACACACACACACACAGAGTGAGGAGTGCTGCTGTGATGTGATCTGGTCTGATTATGTGATTATAGTCGAAAAATGAAAGGCCGTCACTTGTCTATCATAAGAACGGTTTTGCCACTGGTTGAGTTCAATTAAACAACTTAAGTAAGGTTCTGATTAAAGTGACATTACATTTCCCATTTTCACTTTAACTGAAAGTTGATGTGTCTTTTTTATATTTTTCTTCAGGCTTTCTTTTAAAAAAAAGTAACTACATTTACTAAAAAGTTTAAAACAACAATTCACCTGTTATGGTGCTGTTAAGAATGAGGCCCCATAAAAACATACTAAAAATTTGTTTACATCACTGCACTTCTAAAAGGCGAGCGACACTAAACCTTTAAGGGAGTTTCTTCCACTCGTTCAAGGACGCTGATGTTGTCTGACATTTCAGCTTAAGATCAATGACTCAGCTCTTAGCTGGAGGAGCTAAACTGGTGGCTATAAAGCTTAATGTGGTAATTAAAGCTGCTACGGCGACGGTCGCTCATCAGAATGACCACATCAGGCAGAGCTGAACTGCCGGTGTTGGGTAGTAGACGCTAGTGACTGACTGCCTCCAAGCTTCAGCAACAGAAGTACATGCAGTACAAGATGTACAGGGTTTGACAAACTCTATATAAGATGGGAACTGGCTGGATAATGTCTCTGACATAAAGTGTGATCAAATGTGATCACATGAATTGTTTTAGTATCTATTTACAGTCCACACTTAACACGCTGAATCAATTCCTTAAAAAAAAAAAAAGAAGCTTTATTTAATCAGGAAGTTTCATTGAGATCAAGATCTCTTTTACAAGAGAACTAAATAGATACATGCAACTAATTAAAACAGTCACAAGTATTATTAAAAATATCAGCAAGTAAAACTCTCAAGTCCCTCAGAGGGACGAACGTCTCTAACTTCAGTTTATTTTGCAAAATCCAGAAAACCAGTCTGTCTCAGTTCAGAGTTGGAATGAAGAACTTTTAAAGTCAAGTCAAGTCAGTTAACTTTTTATGTATATACCACAGTATCAGTGATCACAAATTTGCTTCAAGTGGCTTTACGTCTGTGCAGCATACGACACCCTCTGTCCTCAGACCCTCGATTCAGATAAGAAATAAGAAAGAAAAGCTGTTCTGTGATTTGGTGTCGTTGTTCACTTTGAACTCAACTAAGGATAAAGGTTAAATATCTCAGCAACTTAGATAGCATAGTCTAACACATGTATCACTGACTCCTCTGGATGTCAGTGATGACCTCTGACCTTTTCATATAACTCACAGCGATGAGCACAAGAACTGTCTTGAGTAATGAACTGAATGGCACTCTGCAGGTAGGGTCCAGTGGTTTAAGTGTAGTGGCGGCAGCATGAGCATACAAGTTATCTGCACAGTCCAGTGTAGATAGTACTGTATAGTGGATTGTATGATGGTTTGTCTGCGTAGAAAGGAGAAACAAGCTCCGTTCCAGTATAAGAATCCAATTTGAAAGTTTGTGAACGAGATCTTACCAAATTCTTGAGAACTTGAATGCCGTACTGAATCTATTAGATTTACATTAAGAGTATGGATTGGAGTGGGAACGTCGAAGCTCTGCGTTCTGAAATGGATACATTCTGTCTTTTTGGACTTTAGAGCAAGCTTTAAATTATTATGAAAGGTCTGAAGGTCGTCAAACACAGATCGTAATCTGGAGAAGGCTTGGTTTAGTCGGAAACAGCAACTTGAGAATGTCTGGGTTTTTTTTTTTTATTTAAGCCATTTATCAAACACAAATGCCAAACATTTCTTTGGTTCCAGCTTTTCAAATGTGAGGATCTGCTACTTTACTCCGTTTTATATCACAGTAAAAGGAATTTTGGACTGTTGGTCAGACAAAATGAGAGAGTTGAAGGTGTCACCTTGGGCTTGGAGAAATAGTGCCAGGAATTTTTCTAAATTTTCTGACATTTTATGGACAAATTTATTAATTGGTTAGTGAAAAAATAATCAAGAGATTAAATGATAGTGAAAATAATCATCCGTTTCTGCACTAGTCTACACTGCAGCTTTAGCTTTAGCAAATGATGCGTTGCTGTCTGTGTCCATACCTGTGTCTGGTGCATTTGAACCAGTTGAGGATGTCGGTGCAGCGGGTGTAGTAGACCTGGTCAAATGGATGAGCGTAAGACTCCTGCACAGTCACTGCATAGCTAGTGGGATAGAAAATACAACCGCCGATTAACAGGACGACTAGAAAGAGCTGATAAGAACACATGCACAACTCAGTTTCTAATCTTGAATAAATATTTGTCATTATCAAATCAACAAACCAGCGTGCCGCACACTCCAACATCAAATTCAAGGATTGTTACAATTACTCTCAAGGCTTCGAGGAAATCTCAAAATGGCATTATAGCGGAGTAGGACACAATATTTCTAAAAGCTAAACATCACAGAGGTAAAGTTTTTTTCTCATGATGTTATCAAGTCAATGTTTCCTTTTAAAGCAGATCATCAGGATGTGATGTATTGATCCCAGAACACGGTGTGTCCTTGTAGTGCTATTTTTTAAAATCTGAAAAATGTTTAAAAGCCATCGATTCTTCTTTAAAAGCTTTATTTTATTTTCCTAAAAACCACAAACTTTCAGGATTTTCAAGAATCCCGACATAACTTAACTTTTTATTTCTATGCTTTTTCTGTTGTCCAATAACAACAACAACAACAATACACACCTGACCTGGGAGTTTGTTCTCAGTGTGTTTTCACATGTGCTGAATAAAGGTTACTGAACTGAGTCTAACCTTTAGCAAGAAGTGAAAACTGTAATAGTCATCAGAGGTAATATCCATTTCCACAATTCCTACTGATTATACTGAGAGATTATCAATCAGAGCACCTGCACTCTGTGTTGCTCGCATCAGAAATGACATTGTGCTTTTACTGAGCGTAGCACTGAGTGGCGAGACCACTCTAGCAGTCACATTACCATCGCTCTGAATTTACGACCCCAGTATGTCCCCAGGAGTAAACCTTTTCCCTTTTGCTTTTGATTATTGGCAAACCCTCAGTCTTGATTTGTGGCGGCAGGGAGTCCATTAGTTCACTGCAGCGTTTAGACCGGTGTCATTTCACTTTCAATACTGGAGAAGAGACTGCATTGGGGAAACTGACCTCTCCCAGTGGCTGCACACATTGGGGTCATCCGGGTTGAGGGACGAAGCCAGAGAGATCAAGCCGAACAGGTTGAGCCACAGCAGGGCTTGCGGGGAAACCCCACCGGCCCCCATTGTCCTCTTCCCTCCGTCCTTGGGGAAGCAGAGAGACACAGTGAGGAACAAGATTTCATCTTTAAAAGGCTGTGGTGTCGTGTGCATGAATCAGAAAAGAGATACAAGGACTACTATTACCCTAAAATTAAAATGTGCAAAATTGAATAAAACTGCACAAAACATAACGCTGGCATCAACGCTTCAGGAACAGGCAGCCATTTCTTTGCAATCTCCAGAAATAACAAGGAAAAGAAAAAAAGATGGGAGGGAAATCTTCACTAACTCAACAGTGTGTTGGTGCTGCTCTTCTAACCAGTCCATCTTTATAAATAACTGCACCTGACCTCATTGTACTCATGGGCAGTGGAGGAAAGTAACTAAGTACATTTACTCAAGAACTTTACTTAAATGGAGTTTTGAGGCGCTTGTACTTTATTTGAATATATCCATTTTCGGCTACTTTCTACTTCTACTCCGCTACATTTCAGGGAAGGGAAATATTGTACTTTTTACTCAGCTACATTTACCTGACAGATAGTTACTAGTTACTCTTAAAACTTCATATATATAAAAAAAATAAATCAACATATGATAAGCTTGTGATCCCTCACTATAAAGCAGTGCCACGTTCACCATTGCTCATAGGCTGCAGCCCATTTGGCTGTGCTGGCGTGCTGCAATGGCAGGGAAAGGTGCTTAAAAAGGAGTGCAGGCAGCATACGAAGCAGTAGGTACGATGTTGAATCTGTCAGCTAAGAATCAAACAGCAGCAGGTGGTGGAGATGTTGTGGTAAACTTTAATTTAATCTTTTCACAGCTTTTACGTGTTTACAGAGACAGTACAGTACTTTACATTTGGATTCCGCCACTTCAAGCCATATCAAATCTGTCTTTAGTAGTACAGTAGATATTATCTATCTATCTATCTATCTATCTATCTATCTATATCTATATATATATATATATATATATATATATATATATATATATATATATATATATATATATATGGCCTATCAGGTCCAAAATGTTAACAAAAACATAAATATTCATCTCTTATATTGTTCAACAACAACAATGCCTCAGTTCAATGTTCAATACTGTAGCATAAACATAATGAAAATGTTAAATTTCTCAGTATCTAACTTAATTACATCTCATTTCATCACTTAACCACTATCCAATTACATCTGAGACCCCACCTGCTCATACTCCACATGAAAGTGGTTCTTTTGAGGAGTGCTTCCTCTTTAAGCACCAGCACAGGGATGGACTCCACAAAGGACAAAAACTCTGAAAGAACAGGTGATGTCTTTGATAAAAGTGTGTCTCTCTCTCTTGGCATTTTCTTTCTTACCAAAAAGGGTTAGCATGTGGAAAGAATTTGTTAGGGAGTGGGTGTAAACCAGTGTGGAAGGAAAAATAATATAATTGCTGTAATTCACGAGAGTAGCGCAGAGCGGACCACTGATAAAAACGAATCAATGGGACTAATGAGATCAAATTGATACAGCAATTTTAAAAACAACATCAACAGGCTATGTCACTGTCGGTGGGCAATGTCATATTACAAAAGCAACAGGGAAAGCAATGCAAGTAGGGTGCAAATATGGAGGTTTCCTAAAATGTGAACAATATAAAACCCGATTCACAAGGCAATGAAACTTCTGCTTGGGGTGATGCACTGTTATTTTCTGCGGAGCACAGGGAGGGTGGCTGAATGCACGTCAGGAGAAAAGAGTGCTGTTTAAAAGTTGAAATCTCCTGTACTTCATGCAAATAAAATAGCAGGGCACGCAAGCAGTGCTGAGAATGCCAATCAGCAAACGCAGCACTGCAAGCAACAACTCAATGTGGGCTTGTGTGTCTGACACAACCAATCTTGTTTCCACAGAAATCACTCACTGCTTTACATAAAAGGTTAGCTACAATAGTAAAGACAGCAGCAGGGAAACATCACTCTTTACTGAAGCTGTCATTTTTTTTTTCCTCAAATGGGAAAAACTGAATCTCAGTGCAAAAGAATTTAAAGGTGGCATCGATTTTTAGCTTCATAGATATTGTTATTGTTACATGTGTCACCACCTTTACGGCTATGATGCAAGGGGAGAATTTAAGGCAAAACAGATGGAAATTTCTGACAAAATTATTACCAAAACCAGTTTTTTTTCACGTCAGTCTGAATTCAAAACAACCTATTTCCAGTGAGGCGCCTACATCTTCAAAATGTTTGCACAATGAATGTTTCCTGGGAGTGTTGTTGACGGCAGTTGTGGGCATGACAGTGACATAAGACTCCACAGCGGACCGATTCCTCATGCCATCGGGCCATTTCAGCAGCACACTCACTGACAGCGCTGGAAAATCATGGTGATGATGAATAAACCCCTGAGTGACAGAGGTGGTACGAGCCAAATTCTCCCACCCACGCTGTCCCGTAAAGGAATGACATTATGATGTTCATTTGTGGACAACTGGTGGAGTGTTCTCATTATGTGTAATATGAGTGAGGCCATGAGGAGACACTGAGAAGTCAGACAAGCTGGATGTTTTTTTTGTTTTTTCTTAAAGGCGTCTGCTATGTGGACACAGGCTGCAGACAGGTATAATTAAGGTGAAGCGGTGAATCAGCCTCCACAAGATGAATCAATGGTGATGACGTAAACAACTGCATCGCTGACAAAAGTCTGATAATGGTAATAATTACATAGTAAAGCAAGAGAGACAGACACGTGTGTGCTGGGTCACGTTTAGACAAGGATAAAAACTAATTCTCAGTGTATTGTTGTTCATTTATTTATTTATTTTGAATCAATTTATTTATTTCATTTTGCCAACATAATGTCCAGTTAGAAAAAAAATCTTATCTTAAAATGATGCTTTACTCTAGCAAGCGAGTTTAGCTAGTTGTCTACCGATGTACAGATATTCAGATGTGATTAAAATCGGGCAATTTTGTGAAATGAGCACAGTAACAAAAAACATACATGAGAAATGCTCCCTACATGAAAATCAGTATTTGACACCAGCAGAAAAGATATTTTTCTCTCAAAAATATTGATCATTGATCATTAATCACAATAACAGAGAATTTTGTGTGGGTGGGAGAGAGGCCTTTGTTTATAATTTGGCAAAATTATTCAGAGCAAAATGACTTGTATCATTGAGTGTTTTTTTCAAAATTCCCAAATAATAAAATGAATGTCCCCAAGGATGAGATCCCATCTTTGGTCAAATTTTGACAAGAATTTACATATCACTCTTCCTCGGAGGAATCCTGACTTAACTAGGTAAACCCTTCAGTTTCAAAACCCATATTAGCCTTCGTCAGAGAAAAAGGGAGAATGCTAAATAAAATGACAAAATCCAACCCGTGTCTCACAACTGGGAGTCAATTCCCACCTGGTGCCAATAATCTTTCTATTGGGAGTTAAATATTCCTTTTTTTGTTAAAGTTTCCTTATTTCAATGTGAAATCCTTAATGTAACTTTTATCGCATTGTTTCAGTTGCCTACATTACCCTTACTTTAACATTCCCCCTGTCCAAAACAGTTAGCTGGTGCTATATGCGAGACAAAAGGTGAAAACAGGAGGTCCGGTTCTTACTATTGTCACATAATTACATTCATAGTTGGAAAACCATCTTCACAATATGTACCCAATAGGTAATGCATGTTTCAGAATTTGGGCTAATTTTACAAATAGTGTTGTGTGTTTTGACTGTGTTGGCTTGCAAGCTAACAAGAAACATTGGCGCGTTTTGGGAAATGGGCTCGTTTGCCTTCTTAATGAAAATTTTATTAAAAGGTCAATATATACCGAATGTCTGTGCATCCTGTATAGAGATAATTCTCAAAAGGTGTTTAGCCTAGCTTAGCAAAGGCTGGAAGTAAGGGGAAACAAGCTAGCTAAGTCAAAGGTAGACTACTATCAAACAGCTCTAAAGCGGTGTACGTTTAGAGGAACTTATTTTACATAATTTAAGCTGACATTATTTTCTGCTGGCAGTTACATCTACATAATATCTAATATTAACGCTAAAACAATCGATTCAGCTAATTTAAAAGCAGCTTAAACCGCTTAGATTAAATTTTAATTGATTGAAAAGATAACAATTCAAACCTAACGTAAGTCAGGAACCAAAAATGCTACCTGGACACACAACATGCAGCTTACCTTGAGCAAAACTGAGTGTGAGGAATGGTAATCTGTTGTGAAACTGAACTCTATCACAAGAAAAAGACCCCCAGTGGATGACGATGGTGGGACAGGACCTCAGGATACCTGTGTTTAAGACAGAGAGGAATACACTAAGAACAAATATATAGTATTATCATGAACACACAGACACACAGTGTATATTCTTATCTTCAAGGGATTCAGATAAAACTTATATTTTTGAAAAGAGAAGTAAGTCTCATGAGTTAGATGGAGCAGATTTTCAGCCCAGATACCGTAGTTTCCCCCCAAATGTTGCATTGCAATAACGTCTTAATCATCACCTTCTAGTTAGATACACCTGAGGACACCGAAACTGCAGAGAATTCACTTCCTCAAATTAATTCAATTTCAGCACATACAGGTACAAGCTTCCATCTGATATTCCTTAGGATTAGACCAAGAGATAATTCAGAACCATCAAACATTCAGTCAGCAGTGGTTTTACCTGAGCTCTGCCATATTTTATCACTGCAGTTCATGAAAAGTAAAAAAATATTAAAAAAACAGCATCACAACGAAAGAACTGCAGAGCTTTGAACTCTATAATGTGTGTGTACAGTATGTGAATGTTTGCCTGCCTGTGTGAAAGTACATTTCCGTTTGTGTGCATGTGTAGACTTTGTGTTCATTGGGTGTTGTTTCTCATAAGCAGCGACTCACAGCGACAGAAAATCAATAAAAACACTGTTATTGTTAGTCAAACAATATTTCCCCGGCCTGATGGATGTCTCAGCATCGGGGTTTTGCAGTGCAGAGCTGTCAGAGAGTGAGCTTAGACAGAGCTGCCAAGATGTGGTACAGACACTGGTATTATAAGTTTATAGGCGAAGAGGATATGATGTATTACAGTAAACAGCACTGGTGAAATAGAGAGACGCCATAATAACCCTATTAGAATGAACGGTCAGGAAACACTCAGATCAGTGGTTTCAGATTGTACTAAGAAATACCGGTTTCTTACTGATGGGTCATCCTATTTCATCTTTCCACAACGTGGGCATAGAAAAGGTTTCTCTCCAGAGAAGAGGCGGTCATTTAGTTCATCTGCTACTTAGACGAGAATCATACCGGATCTACTGGTTTAAAACCTTAACACTTTATGGCGTTTTTGTATTTTTGTACATTTTTGTATTATTGGACTGATCCTCACAGCAAAGGTTAATCAGAACTCTCACTACATCATAAGTTAACGTCTGATATGTACTTAGATAGGCCTAATCGTGTTTTGTAAATAAGTGCTGCATTGTGTGGTTCACAAAGGATTAAACTGAGATACTGGTTTTACCAACAATTTTTGTCAGTATCATCCTGGAATTGTGGGTCTCTAGTCTTGATGTGGTTTGGCCCCAAAACACAAACCTCTACCCCTGTTTAGTCCACTCAGACTGGCTGTTTGACTCCGTTTATAGTTCCCTCCATCCCTTCCCTCCAAGTCGTCCAGTCCATTCCACTAGTGAAAGCCCCGCACAGCAAGATGTTAATGCCATTGTAGGTGTTTGAATATTATTTTAAGAATAAAATTGATTTATAAAAAAGCTGTTGTATCTGTATCTGTAATTGTATATGTGGGCAGATGCCATTTCCCCCCATTAGTAAGGCCTTACAGAATTACAGCAGCTTATGTTAATACTCATTAGGCATTAAAAAAAAAAAGACTCATGTATACGAATGTATGTTCTGTGTTTCACTATGAGACTGGAGATGTAACTGACTGGTTATCCACACATTATAAACAGTGGTCTACTTCATTTATGGTTGAAGTGCTGTTGCAAAGAGACAAGTTAGCAGCACACCACTTCTTCCAGACTGCCATCTATTTGTGTTTGAGACGCAAATTACTGACTAATATTTTGATTTGAGGTACTGTTTATTGGGATTTACAAGAGCCTTGTATTTATATTTATTTATGAAAAATAATATTTATAATATAATAATATATATATATATATAATAATATTTGATGCAAACTATAAAAGGGAAGACTTTAGCTTTCATCCGAGGGAGGTATAAATGTTTTTGTGGGAGGGATTTGGTCTATTTGCCAACTACTGTTGTTGTAGATTGCTGAACTCCATACTTTTGTTTTACAACATGTTTTAGTGTATTTTTGCAAATTGTGCCGCTCTTCTATCAAGGTCTCCTATCATTGTGGTTATTTGGACGGTCAGCTGTAGAAGCAGCCTAATAATCAAGATAATGATGGAGCCTGATATGCTCCTTTGAAATACTGACATTTCAGAAATTGTTTTGTATGCTTTTCCAGTTCTGTGCCTCCCAACACCTCTGCCTGTAAACTTTACAGACAGTTGCTTGAACTTCATGGTAGAGAGTTTCTGCTCTGATCTGCGCTGTTATCTGTCGGACTTCATACAGACAAATGTGTTCCATTAAAATTGATGTTCAGTCAGTTGAAGTGGCCACAAGTGAACCCAAACCCAGTCTTTCAAATTAAACTAAAATTAGCGCCCCGCGGTTGTCGGCCTCCACCAACCAGTCAAGTTGCAGTTTCCATCCACGTCTGTCCAGACTCATAATATACAGTATGTAGTGAACACTTGGAAGGAATTGAATAAAAAAGGTATAAAGTGTATTTTTTGGCTAAATGGAAGTTATCACTATATTATGATACATATGTATTATTTCCAGTGAATATAAATTTTAAACTGATTATTGAAGTATTATCATAGATGTATTGGCTAAACAGGTACACACGTACTTGATCACTATGTAACGAAGGATTCTTATAGAGTATAGCTGCACAAAATGTGCTGCTTTTGTTTTCTCCTGACATTTTTAGATGCAAAGCCTCTCTATGAGCTGTAGGTGAAACTCACTCACAGATCACGATTAGCTAGGCGCGCTCCAATACGTTGTTTGCAGTCACGTGATTCCGATGACGCTCGAAATTCAGAATGAGGCAGAAAGTGAAAGGCAGAATGGACGAGATGGAGGAAAGCCCGTACTCTGCCAGTTATTGTTTACTCATTGTGTCGTCCCAGTCAACGCGTGTGTGTGAAATCTGGAATCGCCCAATTCATTCTTAAATTATGGCTAAAAACCTATTTTGAGGTAACAATGACCTTTGAGTCAAAAGTGTCACCAATTCATTGTCCGACCAACTGAAATATGGTGATCAATTCTTGAGTTTTGGCCAAAAACGTGTTTTGTGAGGTCACAGTCACCTTTGACCTTTGACAACAAAATTCTACTCAGCTCATCCTCGAGTTCAAGTGGACGTTTGTGCCAGATTTGAAGAAATTCCCTCATGGCGTTCCTGAGATATCGCCTTCACGAGAATGGGACAGACGGATGGACGGACGGACAACCCGAAATCATAATAACAAAAACACATTTCTCAATTGAATTTGGAATGTTTTTCGATGGCATTGAAAACTTGAATAAAAATATGTCTGCTTTTGACTTTTTATTGATTTGTAATTCTCTGTTAATATAAAATTCTACTGGGACCTTGTTGTTTAATTTTGTGTAGATCAGTGACAAAACGCCCCAATGAAAATGCAGAAAAAGTCAGGGGGGTTCTGAAAGTGCTGTAGGCATATATGTGCTTTAGTGAAGCATGAAATACAAACACAAAACCAGGTATTTGATGGAAATAATGAAGAATACTGTCACTGCAGCTAGAGAGGAGAACATGTAAAACAAAAAAGGACACATAGGTCCAACAGTTTGGGTTTAATTTACCCGACTCAATACAGTCTAACAAACACATCTTTCCCTGTAACAACTTACTCACTGCATGGCACAATGGATATGCTGTATCTATCCTATGGGCTGCTTCCTGTAATGAACGCTTAGCAAAGGTCATCATCCCCCACAGTATAATTAACAATGTCAATCTCAAGTTTTCCCACATAATGAGACACCAAATGGTCACAAGAAGTTGATTCACATCCACAGCCAGGACCAAAATGTGTTCACATGCTCTGGCTTTTGAGCTACCAAAGACTAGTAAAGCCATGTGCAACCTTACGGACCTTTTAATATGTGACTCAAAGCTTCATTGACCAGTATGCTCCCCTGTGGCCAACACTCAGCTCCACCGTGATGGAGAGTTACAGTTTGCTGACAGTAAAAAGAGACCAGTCAATCTCCTCAATGGTCTCCCAGGGCTCTAAACTAAAACTAATCTAAACTAAAAAATGATGGCAAAGCAGCGCACCGTTTATTGTATCTTAGACAATTTAAAGGGCTACTTCTGTCAAACACACTGAAATGCAACCAAATATGTGTTCAATGATCCTTAATTGTTAATAGGATTGGGCGTAAGTGGGTCATCACGCCTCAACATAAGAAAGATGCTTTATATGTTTCAGCAACGACAACAACAATAACAGACTCAACAGAATTAATTAATTAATTAAATGGTTCATCAAAGAAATATTAACACTACCTCAGATCTTTCAGGCGCAGGATCCTGTTTTCCTCAAACACATTTAATAAATCATGAGCGCTGTCAAAGTACTGTATTTCTTTCCTACAACCAAAACTGACACTAACAGGGAGCATATCTCACAACCAGATGATGACCTTTAGCAAAGAGAGAAAACTAATTACTTGTTTGTAGAGAATACAGTAATTTTAATAATAGAGAAATTTAACTAATCAACACTGTTAAGTCTTCACTCCAGCTGTGCATGGGCTGACTCACCACCACCGCTCAAGTGCAAGGCTTTAGTTAAAAAATCCTGACATGAGCTTGTGAACATGAGCAGCTGTTATTACGATGGTGGAGTTAGTGGACCACAACCTCAGTGACGTCTGCTCGATGTCTTTAAGAGCTACGCTCAATTGGCAATGCACCAATCTGTGAAATCACCCTAATCCGCCCATTCACCCTTCATCTTGCCTTGATCAATGGTCACCTATGGGCGAAAGGGAGCTGAGGATGGAGGGATGATATTGATGGTCATGGAGCCCGGTCAATAAATTGATCACTTTAGTCCCTTCTATCTTTAAGACATGCTATTTTTGTTGATTAAGGGTTTCTTGCATTTCACTGCAGATGGTTTTCAAATATTAGTCTTATTAAACTTGCAAAACAGGTTCAACAACAGCCCAGAAATCTCTACAAGTCACAAAAACTACAAAGTGAGAACCTCGTTAGAATAATAATGCATGCCCCTGCTGCATCTATAGCGCGCTAAGTGACTTAAAGGATAAGTCTGGTAATCTTCTATATTTTTTTTTATATTCAACAAATACAATACGATGACCAGCAGGGCGTTTCAATAATAATTTGTAATGCCCTAGTGATAAAGTGAGATCATCAGTGTCTTCATAATCAATGATAACTATTTATTATATCGCAGTTTTCTGAACAAAGTTAGAGTGGTTTAAAACACATTAACAAACTTTATTTTGTTTTTGTTTCTATCAACTGATGTTGGTTCTCGCAAACCATGCAATGCTTGCTGGGTACAGTACTGGAACATCACTAAACATGGTGGAAGAGAACGAGGACTTGTTAAATCAGTATAAACACCACAAAACCAAAAATGCGTTGGTCCGCCTCTCAATACTGTCTTACTTCCCTACCCTGTCTGTAGCACTCAGCCCATTGGCCACTGGTTCCTACTGAAGATGTCAATTTTTATAGTTAAATATATAGTTAATTATTTTATTTTTTTTAAGTTCAGTAATTTCCTAAAACAGCTGGTCACTGTAGTTTTTATCAAACGTTAATCAAAAAGGAGTAAATAGCGTGTTTGTTAGGAACTACTTTCAGCTGTGGATTAATACACATTTGTAGTTCTAGTATTTAGAGCGGCAGGACGGTTTATGTGGAATTGAGTCAGAATAAACTACAGTGTGTGTTCATGGTAATGAAGGAACACGTCAGCCAGTGCAACAGTGCAGCTCGCTGATGGGTTTTTAATAGTTTCTGGACAACAGTGGAGGAAGAAGATCCATCAGGCTGTGATACACACACAACACTTGTTACATTCATTGTTAGTTTTGTAATTTTTAATAGGATTTGTTGACTGTAAGAAATAAGGAATATTGCTAGCCTTATCCTTCAAATAGCACTGAACACATGGGTCATCACACTGCCCAAGTCTAAGAGGTCATAATATTCTATGACAGGTATGGACGTCCTTTTAAAGTAAATATGTCCAGTAGGATATTGTTGAATGTCTCACTTGGTGGATTTCCGTAGCATTTTGTTCTGTGAGTGCAGTAATAAGAGACACTGGCTAGTTTGACACTGGACCAGCCACATGATGAAATGACACTGTGCTGCATGGTGATCACGGTCATCATAAATCACAACATTGCATCATTGTGCAGTACAACCACAATAACCAGGGCCACCACCAGTGGAAACAGACGTCCTGACATCTCTAATTTGGACAACCTTCACTTCTTAATAGCAACAGTTGTCAGAGAAAGTTATGTTTGCAACCTTTCTTGGGAGGCTTTATCACAAGAGACAGTGGGGGAAAAATCTATATCTCAAGATGCAACATTACAGACTTTCTAGAGGCAGAATGCAGTCCACCGTGCCTCCTATAACCCCTCATAGTGCGTAATGTCTTTGGCTCCTGAGGCTATTTAACTTGAACTTAATGTATAATTAGCCCCAGGAAAACCCAAGCTTTTCCTGTTTTGCAGTTCCCTCTTGGTATCAAGGACAATGAAGTAATAGCTTTTTAGGAGGAGCTGAGTGCGCAAGAGAGAGCTGAGAAAGCGTTTCTGCCTTGCAGGACAGAGAGGCCTGATGAGGGCAGTGGGCGAGTGAAAAGCATCCATCATCCATGTAAACATGTTATACTACAAAGCAGCACAATCTCTTAAGACACAGCAAAATCTAATCTCAAAGTGCAGACCCCCACTGCTATATTAGCAAGATAACTTGTCCCATGATATTCAGGAAATTCTGCAAGTGCAGCTATTCAAATGTACACTGTAGGCTGAAGAATAATGTTCTACACAGAAGGCAGCCTAAAAAAAGGTTTAGAGACTCTGCCGCTGAAGGGGACTTAACCGAGCAGTGGCAATGTCATTTTTTACACTCTTCTTCAAATAAACTGCTGTCAACAACATAAAATAATGGCTGTCCAAAAACAAGATTTCACCATGTGAATCACCAATCAATGTCATGCTCTACCTGAAAAATCGGAGCACTTCAGGGTAAATGGGCTTCCTCCTCTCAGGTTTTGTGTTACTCTGCTCTTTCTCTGATTCTTAAAAGGTGCTATTGATAACATTGATAACATCCAGCCACTAGATGATGCACTCCCCCTCCCCTCTTCCATTCCAGTGGTTGCCAGTTCGTTACACAACCTGTATATTTCATGGTCGAGTGGAGTGAGACTCAGTCATATCAAGTGATGAGTGATAGAGTCATGAATTAATTCTGCAACATATACTGTAGCTATACATTAGCTATAGATTTAGGTTACTTTGTGCGGTGGTGTTTCATGTAGCGTTATCTATAGTAATCTGAGGATATGACAAGCTAGCTTTAGGTAACCCTTATTTCCCCATCATTTAATAATTATAGGGGCCCTATATTGCAATTACCATGCACAACACTTACTGTAAAAGGACATTTAAATAATCCTTACACTGTAAGACATTAGTTAAATATTTACATTTTAATCCAATCAAAGAGTAACTTACAGTACATTGTAGGGATGCTATTAAAACCCACAGCGCTAGATAGACAGCTACAGTAAAAGTTGACATTAGCTAGTGTTAGCATAGTGTTGACCTAACATTAGTCGAAATCTCATAGTGGATTATAAAAAACAGCTGAGTGCCACACAGCAACAATGGCTACAGGGAGAAAGAACGACTGTATGATCATGTCGGTATTTTCAGATTTTTATATTAACGTGAGTACCGTAGCTGTTGAGCTCAACGCAGCTGGCTACATGGCTAGCTAGCCACAAGTACCTCAGCAAAGTGTCTCATAATAGGGCTAACGTTAGACTGCTATATGAGATGACACCCTCAACAACAGTCACGTTTTGGGTCTAAACACTATAATGAGCAGATTTACAGTAGTTCTGAACTATAATTTACCTTCGACATGACACATTGGTAATAAAAGCTCTGTGGATGTATTTTGGGTTTTTTTAAATATTCGTCTACATAAAAATGTTATCAATATAACCTTCAATTCTTGTTGCCCTCTTCAATCAATTATTATGCAACATGTAACCACTTTGTCTCCCACTGTCCTTAAAGCCATTGATGTACTGTGTGATGATTCATGTGGGAGAAGGATGAAGTGTGCCATTATTTAATCCAATAACATTCAAAGACATGAGAAGCGGACGTTTAGATGTGCAGATATTTTAAGGTTGTTTTCAAGGAGCCCATACAAGCTCAATAGAACTAAAAATGTTTTGTGATTGTTGTGATTGAAGTTGACCCAGTGGTGACCAAGGCTGTCCTCAACCAAAACTAATTGTTAGTTGATTAATCTTGATTAGTTATAGGATTTCTTCATCAATTAGTTGATTAAACTACTGTAATCTCCAGTAAAAATGTTCTTCTGCAGATGGATGCAGTCATGCAAAAAATCAAAGAATTATAAAAGACCAAAGTGCTGCATTATTCATTATCTTCAAGTAATGACTAATAGCCCATTCCCAACTAAAAAAAAAGAGAAAAGACTAAAAGAGTCTGCAGCCATGCTAGCTGCTCTGTTTGGCTGTACTTACAGCAGGTCCGGCGGGGCTCTAAGCGAAATAAAGCTAACATTAGCAATGGCAATGCTTACAATAATCATTTTAACATGCTGATGTTTGCAGGTATTAGGTGCAGGTAGGTTTACTGTGTTCACCATCTTAGTTTAGCATGTAAGGATGCATGTCATCACAATGTCATTATTTTTGTGGGTAATAAAGGTGCATTGTGTATAAATTGAGACTATTCTCCACCTGTCATTGTCAATTCATACTCCAAAAAAAGAGGGGGCAGCATATCACATATCAGGTCATAACTGCTGCTAACAGCCGTTAGCTAGTTAGCTCAGTTAGCTGTGCAGCTAACTTAGCGATCCTGGCACAGGAGCTTTGGACTACAGGGAGGAAGAGGTTTTCAGGCCCGGCCCGGGGCAGTTGTGAATGCTGGCGGAGATCGGAATGAGCACCAGAACCGGAGCCGGCCAAGCGGGCAACGGTACCGAGCAGCCTTCCAGTGAACACGGCCGGACCGGGACCGACAGAGGCCAATTTGAAGACAGGGAATACAGTACCAAGGTGATTGTATACGGTTGTAATTTTCTGTTTAATAAGGAAAATTGGAGTACAAATATTTCTTTCCTTGACATTTTGTGAGTTTATTTTGTTTATTCATTAGACTAAAAGAGCTAAGAGAGCTTGTGTAACGTAGCGAACTCGCCACTCGGATACATCTCCCAGCTGGGAGGCCTGAGCTATACTATCGGACTATCGCCTCTGGCAGTACTAAGTGGTATTACGAGACAGGACGGGCTGGGGCTAGCTGGTTAGCATGCTAACTTCAGTAGATATCTCTGCAACACAATACATAGACGTCTTCACGTTCTATTGATATTCATTTTATTCATTTATTAATATTATTTAATGTTTTAAACTCTTAAATCTCTTAAATTCTTACACAGTGCACCTTTAAACCAAAGTATTGGACAACTAGAAATTTGTCCTGGATGTAAAGTTAAAGGATCACAAAAGTTATTACAACTTCAACTTCATCTTGTGGGGAACATGAATATCTGAACCAAATTTCATGGCAATGTATCCAGTTGTTGAGATATTTCATTCTGAACCAAAAATGTAAACCAACTGG
Source organism: Siniperca chuatsi (assembly GCF_020085105.1). Classification (NCBI taxonomy): domain Eukaryota; kingdom Metazoa; phylum Chordata; class Actinopteri; order Centrarchiformes; family Sinipercidae; genus Siniperca; species Siniperca chuatsi. The sequence goes on along the minus strand of NC_058042.1, from coordinate 2,987,570 downwards.
TGGCACCAGATGAAAAGTCAGTTGTATTCATCCTCTGGAGACCATGAATGTCTGTGAAAGATGTCATGGTGATAGCCGTCCTGTCTGGAACAAAGTGGTCAACCAACCAACTGAACAACCAACATTTCCATCGCTAGAGCCCCAGGGCAAGCATGGCTAAAACTTTTGAGGCACCTGTAAAAGACATCAACCATGACAGCATAATATGAAAATCCATCCATAGCTTATGAACACATTCTGACACATACATATCCTTTGATTTCAGCTACTGTATAGGTGGTACTAAATACTTAAAGAGTACCTTAACAACAGGGTAAAAAGTAGTGTTTTGCTGCCCTCTCTGGTTGAAAGTTTCACCACTGACTACATCCAGCATTACAGATGGGTGAAATGTGCTTTGTCGCATTCACAATGTTTGGTTTAGGTTCACAATCTTTTGTTTTTGTTAAAAAAAAAATGTTTGAGTAACTATCCTTCCACTGCAGCTCAACAGGGAAACACTGCCCACTGTCTGTGGAAACACAAAAAGGGAATTTTATACTTAAAAAAAGACTAACTCAGAGTACTGAAGCCTCATGATTTTGTCCCCCATCATGCTACACTGAAAGAGCATCAGGAAGAGATCTCCTAATGTTAATGATTACAGCAAGCAAAACCTATTTCAATGTACATATGGGCACCTGACTATTTGTTTTAAGACAGACTAGCAAAATTGAGAAGCTATCCTTTAAGTTACTCTTTAAGTGCCCATAACTTAATAGTTATGAGTCTGACTCTCTTGAAATTTTGCAAAATTTAATCTCATATGAAGCCTTAATATTTCTGCACAGGATTTAGGTATGCAGATACATTTTAACAATATAAAAACATTTCCTGAGGATTGTGCAGTCTTGGTAGAAGTACTGACTATGCTGTCTGCTTCGTAGTTTTAAACTGAGTTAAAGTATGCTACGGTTGTGAGGTGTGAGGTGAGTGGCAGGTGTAATGAGGCTGCTGTTTTAGCACTGACTGAATGATGATATTCATAGATCCTTTATTTGCACCTTGATTTCTGCCTATAAGGCCAATTAACCCACTTTAGGTCTCCATCCCTAATGTAATGGGAAACAAACAAAGGCCCAACAGTGTTTAAACAACCTGTGACAAGCGCTGTACGTTTGTGATGGTTACTATGGGAAGCCGGTGTCATGGTGACGGCCGCTCCGTCCGCTGCCTCCAGTTCCTCCTCCTCCTCGCCTGCTCTCTCCAGCTTACCTATATATTAGGTTGTGAGTTTTGTGCTTTTACCAACCATCTGCTGACATTTTGGACCCTGTCATGCCTCACCTCTGCACTTGTCGCCCCATGGAGTTTCACATTCGTCACCTGATCTAATCACCTAGCTCAGTTGTTTGTTAGAACATTTTAGTTGTATTGTTCTTGTGCTCAAGCATTTGTTCCCGCCTGCATGCCTGTAACTGTTTTGAACGTCCCTTTGATTATCAGCCTGCCCACATAACTCTTACAGACTTATTTGCCCCTTTTGTCTGCTTTTCACCAACTGTAATAATAAAAAAATAAATGTCCTGAGTGTCAAACTGGGTGTACCTTTGTATTACAAACCAAAACTTCAGCGTGTGTCCATCACAGTCCATTCTTCAGCAAACGCTCTGGATTCTTAAAAAGGGTTTTTTTTTTTTTGTCTTTAAATTTCACCAAATCAAGCAAATGATCAAATTTGACTTGCACATCCTGTGCTCACACAATGTGTCGTGATTACCACCACTACCTCTGGAACCACACAGTGCTGAAGAAACCTAAAATTAAAAACTGCCACACCTTTGAGTCATTTGTCGGACTTATTTTATATCCTACTGTCAAACATTTGGGGTCAGGTGGTGGACTAATGAGGAATCAGCAAAGTGTTGCCAGTAAAAATTACCCAAAAAGTCTAAAAATCTATCCACATTTTTCATAAATAGTGCATACTGTAGAATAGATTCCCTTATTTTTTAAATCAGTCTTATCCATTGAGTTTCTGTACAGGAAGCATATAAGCATATTTAACCTAAAAACTGAATTCCTGCCAACAGACAGCTCTGCTAATTCTAGTTTATACCACAAATCTATCCACTATGATTAGAAAAATAATCCCTTCAGTAATTGACCTGCTTTCCCAGATGACATATTGAGCGTGCACCGTACGATGCATTACTAAAAATCTCCAATCTTTCCAAGTATCTCGCAGTGTTAATATACAAACTAGTACACATCCTGCAAATGATAGAAGGATCAATGTACAATTCTGCATAATGAGTACAAGCTGTATAATGACTGCTGGTTACTTTCCTTTGAACGTATGCCTGAATGAGGTTGCGGACTGCAGAGCATAAATAGTTGATGTGGCCTGAGTCTCACACATACACACTAAGGGGTTTCTGAATCATGGGTGCCCCAGTTTCTGCTTTTCTATTATGGAGCCTCTCTCAGGACCAAAGACACTGAAGTGTACTCAACGAGGTGTGGGCGGGCAAACCCACAATGACAAATCTGAACAGTGACTGACAACATGGTCGACAGGGTTTCTGTACACTGCCTTTTTATATCACAAAATGCTGTCATGACATGCAAAGTGATGAAATCTCAGGACGCAAGACAGCCAACAACTATTCACACCACAAGACCTGCTTACTTTGTTAGGCTACTGTATTTAAATCCGAACACACACCCCAGACTTGAAAAGGCATTTATGTCTAAAAGTACAGTCACAGAGAAGGAGGTGAAGGCGATGAGCTTTTATCAAGGTCTGCAAGAACAAACAACTGATGCAAACTCTCGACATCCCAGCAGGAACTTTTCTCCCGAGAGTGCTGCGATGTCAGCTGCGTAATTCATGAGTGAAGCCTGTCAGGCAACCGAGCCGCTGTGAGGTATTTCTGAAGCCCGGGCACAACTCACACAACTCACTCTCTGTAATTTGTCAGGCAGGCTGGCCCCCACTACTCCCACCTTTACATTGATTAGAAGCCTAAGTATGATGCTGATTAAGCACTAGGCTTTAAAGGTTCAATCAGGAATGTATCGGACCATATAGATTTTGTCAAGACTTAGTATGTTCTGGAACTATTTGACTTTGAAAATACCACTTTTGAAACTTTCTAGACCTATTGTAACCTAACCATAAGTAGGCCTACAGGTCAGATTTAGCACAGTTTTCGTCAAATATTACCAGGTAAACATACAACTGATGCAAGTAAATCATCACAAAAAGACACCTAAATTACAATATGATTAGAGTTGCATCAGTAATGTTTAAATATCACATGAATGCTAGGGCTGTACGATTAATCACTTTAAGAACTTGAAGTCCTCCCCCCGGCTGAACAAACACATAACGTTGTGTGCGTTAAACCATGTGAAAAACTGTGCACAGGTAGAGAATAAATCGAACGAGTTAGAGACAGGGGAGTAAAATACAGTGAAAGAAAAAGCCTTGTAGAAACAACAAAAAAGTTAGTCAGTTAGAATAGAGTAAGCCCAGTGATGGTGAGGAAAAAACAAATATATTTGTCCATCCCCAGCTCTGACGAAAATGTGCTTGTTGTGTAAAAGGTTTTGCAGTCTGCTAGTTAAAGTTTTTTGGATTCAAAGACAATGACGACAGGGAAAAGCACACACATTACATTGCAAGCAAAGGTTACACAGCAACTTTGTACAAACACCTGAAACAGTGCCAAAAAATATATAAATAGAAAATACAATGAAGCTATCAATGCCAAGAAAATCCTTGTCAATTGGCCACACAAATATCGGTAATGGGAGCCTGATACAGTTCGTTGCCAAAACCAACAAGCTCTCATAAGCACAAAAAGACTACAGAGGTTATGACTCATCACCTAGCAAGATAAATGGCTCCGATCAGCACTGTGAAAAACGCTAGACGAACGCTACTCAATGCCCTTCCTGACGGTTCTTCGTGCGCCACCTGCTCTAATGTTATACGCCAGTGTTAAGTGTCGAGCAGCAGTCGGGAAACAAATCTGAAATATGCATCACTTTTGAGGCCATAGCAGATTTATTGTTCAGCCAAACTATGGAACTGTGCATGAGCCTGACAGTCGGTTTTTATCAGCAATGACTTCATCAAGAAAGGACTGAGCCAGTAGACTGTTTTCCCCCCCGAGGATCACACAGGACTGAAAGATGGTCTCACCTGTTGGAGTTTGGAGGAGGAATAACTATTGTGTGCTTAACAATGGATCGTCAAAGTCGCCCCCCCTTAATAACTGACTATGTAGGCCTCGGTGTTACATCTGCGTATAGGTGAGCTGTAAAAGTTTAATTATACACACAGGAAAACAATTGTTTTCCCTTTTAAAAAGGTGTACCTCATCAATGGCAGACAAGAGACTTAGTTGATTATTCTTAAATTAAGCCTTCCATACAAATGGATATTAAAAAAACAAACAAACAGTAACAATCATATTGTTTGGTCTGCGTGCATGAATACATGGAATTCAATTCATTTATTCATAATTTAAAATATGGCGTTTTTAAGAATCTTGAGAGAAAACAATGATTCTCAAATTGCGATGTTAATTTTTATGACAATCATGCAGCCCTAATGAAGGCTTCAAAAATTACAAATGCTCGAACGCAGTAGATTTCCTCTATTTGCACTCCGGCACGATATCATCCGAAATATCACAACTGACAGACACAAGTGGATGTTTTCAGTCCAATTTTACACATGGGTAACAAGAAATAATTTACAAGCTCACAAATGTGTCTAAATTCATTCAGCTGCATTCAGTTGCATTATCCAATACTGTTAGTTCCAGCTTCAAACGCCTAAACAATAAATTTGACAATGAAAAAACAAAGCTTGTTTACACTGGCATGGTGCAATTACACATTGGGATTTACAATGAGGAATAACAGACTCTTATTTCCTGTTTCAGGTTTCAAAAGGCCAAAATGTTTTGAGTGTTAAGGCCTTGGGCCGCCGGGTCTGAGTAGCAGTGAAGACAAAAACAATGACGGTCTCTGTCCTACAAGTTCTGTACACATTTAATACTTTTCTGTGACAGCTTCAATCTGTCTGGCACAGAGCACACAAGGGCTCGAAATAATTAGCTACAAATTCTTTTGTGACAGCTTTTCAGACCATGATATGACAAATACAGACATCACCTAGGATTAACAGGCTGCTGATTCTTCTGTTATTGGTGTAGGCTCTCTTGTTTTATAGATGTCAGCTTTCCTTGATTGTAGGTTTATGTTTTTTTCCTCTTTAGATGCAGGTTTTAAAGTGTTGTTAGTTTATCTTTTCCTCAATTTTGTGTGTAGGTTTTTCTATTTTATGGGTGCAAGTATGGGCCTGGTTTAGCTTCTCTAATTTTACTTCATACACATTACTGTTTCCTGTTTGGAGAATCCTTATTTGTCACAACACATATCGCCTTTGCTGATCCACTGTAAAATAAACTGTACAACTCGTCTCAATTCTTTCAGGAGGATTTATCTTTTCTCCCTGCCCAGCAGGAATCTCTGGTCTAAACGGCTTGTATTATTTGGGAGTGATTGATGTAGACTGGTGGTTTTTAGCTTGATACACACACACACACACACACACACACACACACACATCAGGGTGTACATAAGAAGCACAGTGGTCGCAGTCAGCACAGATTTAAATAGCTGAGGAAAAGGGAGAATGCAATGATGATACCATCAAAACAGTTTCCCCGCGTGTCTCTGAGATTATGTTTTCATCCCCGTAAAATGTACAGTCCATATTTTCCCAGTGCAAAACCAATGCACAAGACAGCTGTTTAAGACATATTTCACTATGAAAATATTGTATTTGGATCTGTCACTAACAATATTTTTTGAAAAAAACTTCGGCATCTTCCAGACTTTCGAAAATTATGATGATTTTCCCCACTGTGGTGGTATAATGAAAGGTAAAACTTTATAACTCAAATGTAGTACCTCAGCTGGAGGGAAGATATTTTTTGCTCTGTGTTCTGCTGTTTCAAAAAAATGCACTCATAGTCCTGGTGGCAGCAGGATTATCGGGAGTCAACATTTCTAACTGTGAAAGACCATAGCTGCCACCAGCAACATGTTGAAGGTTGATGTCTTATCTTTTTGGCCTAATCAGCGCTTCAAATGTTTGAAATCACTCTGTCCTCAATAGTTTGAAAGCGTTTCAAAATTAATCGGAGCACAACAAGTCTTTTTCCAGCTTTGTGAATGTGAACACACTGGGTTTAAGAGGCTGTTTATTAGATAATTGATCTAAAATGATTATTATCTTTTGGCTTATCCTAAGCCGAACAGAGCAGAGCTTCTGCAGTTAGTGGTGGATTTAGTATTTTGCTCAACACCTCTCAACAGCACTAACGCAGTGCTGTTCAAACATGCCTCTTATTGTAGCTACTTCACCCCATGTACTATGGCACATTTAAATCATCACTGGTGCAGCCTACTGTTTTCAAAAGTCGCATAGTAAATTGAATAGAAATCACCTGTGATCACAAGTGCAAAAAAAACCTGTGTCAACTGCTGGTTAGTCAATTTCCTGGTAGAAAGAACATCAAGAGACAAATAAACATTCAAAACAAACTTGCTTCACTTTATTGAAAAGTATCAATCAGAGGAAGGGTATATAGAAGTTTCCCAGGCACAATATGTCCCTCTGAGTACAGAAAGGTTTACCATAAAAATGTTAAGAATACGTCAAAGCCGTAAATCCGCCTCGAGCAGGCCATCCTCAAAACTCGAACTGAGTGTCTCTGTGAGAGAGGGAACCAGTAAGTTAGGGAGGCGCCTAAAGAAACCTATGGCAGCTCTGAAGGAGCATCGGGGCTCCACGGTTCAGATGGGAGACTACAGTTGCTGCCTGGGTGATTCACCAGTCACAGCTTTATGGAAAAGTGGTAAAGAGAAAGCCACAGTTCAAAAACTCAAATTATACATGGGCTAGTGCTTGCCAGAAGGTATGTTGGAGACCCTGAAACAAAGTGGAAGAAGGTTCTATAAATGAGCTTTTTGGCCATCACATTAAACGCCATGTTTGCCGCTCATCAGCTGAAACACGCCTTCCCCGAGGAAAACCTGCTGTAGTCCCCAAGAGAGCTGCCAATGTGGGAGAAGATTTATTTTCCTGCAAGAAAATGACCCTCAATGTAAAGCCAAATCCTCACAGAAATGACTTTAAAACAACACGTTAATGGCAGTCAAAGTAGCCTGTTTCCAGACCTCTAAATCATCACAGACATCTCAGATTTTTTCACCGATTCAAATAGGTCAGGTGTTACGCTTAGTGATGGCTGTTTCCACCTGTTGAGGAAACAGTCGACCGGTGGGTTTGTCAGAGGTTTTCCGCTGTAAACAGCTGCCTGCTACGGCTGTAAACAACACTGATGAGAGCTGTGAGAGTGAACTAAAACAGAAGCACTGCGGTCCATAAAACCAAAACAATGAGCTGAAAGAGGCTAAAACGCTCTGTAGAGCTGAGGGGAACTGCAGTGTGGGGTGATCATTTTCTGTGGGCTTGTCACTACCCATTTAACATTACACACAGCAATTTGAACCATTGTTAATAAAAAATATTGATTAGCGCAGCTTTAAGTCATGAAAGCACTGCCTGTTTAACACCTAAATGAAAATATATGTAACTTCCAAACTACTGAAGTTATAACTCCTAGCAGCTCTGTCTGCACACTCGCCCAGAGCTGTGCTATAAAGTTCAGTCCTTGCTCTGAAGGCAGTCCGCTCCCCTGAGCCTATTGACAGACAGTAAGAGGAGTTAAGCCAGGAGGCTACGGGTTAGTGGTGATATCCCCCTGGGAGAGCTGGCACACATAAGAAGACATATCAGCACTATTTGTAAAAAGTCACACACAGCCCCGCAGAGGACGGTCCACTTGTCATTGAGATAAACTGGCTAATAATTGATCGTCACAGAAATGAAGGGAGGGCACTGGGGTTAAAGTAAACCCTTAAGTTATTTTGTGTGTGTGTGTCCTGTGATGGAAAGACAAGAGTTAGCTTTAGCTCAGCTAGATTGTAGGATTTCTTTAATGGGAAATGCACTTGCTGCATAATAATGCCCATATCTCAAAATGTACTCTGAGGGTAGCTGCAGGCTTTTCAATTCTATCTCAATTTCAAACTGGCTGAATGCATCTCCTGCCGAGACACGTGGTTTTCAGATGGTCTGAAATTATCTAAAACAATGTGACACTGGAGGGCTTGTCTTAGATTTTTGGTAATATTGATAAAAAACATCCATTTGGCCGTCATTTGTTTTAAACGAGAACTTCAGCTTCATGTTTCAGTGTCTACCACCCTAACGTAGTGAGAATTAAGAGCTATAATGTGCCTTTTCATTCTCGTGTTTGCTTACAGGCTGAGACTGCTGAACCCATTGTCAAACTAAAGAAGTGCCCAGCTATCTTATAAATTTAAAATAATTCAAAAAAGGTACACGTATTAAAAAGGTCAAAACCATTGAATTTCCCACACAACAGCTGAATAGAGAATGAACAAACAATGTTCATTCTGATTAAAGAATGTCAGCAATCGGTGAATCTATTAAATTAATTTTATCGTCTTTATTTCCTGGTTTAAATGCTCAGCTCTCAACAGTCAATTCATTTGGCCACAGAAGAGGAAAACATCTGAATAACTTTGGATTCATGATTGACAGATTATCAATCAGCTCCTTGGTGTCGTATTGAAAGACTTTCACAGGAGAAATCTGTATATTTTGCAGGATTTGTTCACCATGAAAATTCCAATTTATTCACGCTTGAAGTTTGAAACAGTGAGGAAGAAAAGGGATCTTTATATTCAGCAGCCATTTCAGCCTTTTCAATACTAAACAAACTAGACTGGTATACAAAATTTAGTGCAGGACATGACAGCTCGATTTTTGGACTTTTCTGGAGCTCAGTAGCAGGTCAGGTTTGAGCGAAGCTGTCGGCGAGGCTCTGGGAACGGCAACATCGGCCCATTGGTGGGTTTGGTCCAGAGAGAAATATCTTGATAAATATTGGATGAAATTTTGTACAGACATGAATGGTCACCAGAGGATGACGCCTACTGACTTTATTGATCTCCTGACTTCTCATCAAGAGCAGACACCCATGGTTCCCAGATGACGAACCCTAACGACTTTGGCGATGCCCTGACTTTTCATCTAGCGTCGTTGTCAGGTCAAAATCTTTGCTTGTCCAGTGCTTTCGCTTACGACCAAATACCTGCTAAACTAACGACATCCCACCAGCCTCAGCTGTACTTTGTGTTTAGTGCTAATTAGCAAATGTTAGCATGCTAACATTCTACAGGTGGCATGCTGACGTTAGCATTTAGCTCAACTGTTAACTGCTTAACAGTGAATCAGCGGTGATATAGTATTTGTTACACATATTGCTGAAGCTGAAGCATTGAGCAGAAAAGCTCATTTTGCAAAATTAAAATCATTCCTCCGCCCTTCTACCTCAAATACACACAGAGACAAAGGGAAATTCAGACCTCGCTTTGTAACAGAAAGCAGATCTCCTTTCTCAGACGTATTAATACTCTGTCAGCACTAAGCACAAACTAACTTTTCCACGCAATGGTTGATGTGTTGCCATAGCAACCTACACCCCCCCCCACAACCTGTGTCCTTCTTGATTTCATATGCATTTAACAGAAACACCCCTGCAATCTAGACTTGCATGAGAGAAGTCAGAATAATAAAATAAACTAATTTTTCAATAGTTATATTTTGTGTAACTTAAGATGCTTTATACAGAAAATGTATATAGATTTGGTAAAAATGTGATTCCAGCTCAAGTTTTACATTAAACACATCATCTGAAGATGCTGGATGACACACATGTTGCCATGACCGCATTTGTTGAGGAGTAACACAAATTCAAGATACCTTACATTTATGGATGTGTTAAAATTTACTTTCAAACCCTTTAATGCCGACAGGGCTTTATCACCCATCTCTTTATTTATCACATGCATATCCAAATACACCAGTATTCAAAACCTCTGAGGATTGTCAGTCATAATTAGTATGTTGTTGCAGCCCTGCTGCTAACATTAAAACAAAAGAAAGCAAATTTATCTCCAAAGTTCCTTCAGATATTCGCTTTAGAATTCACATCAGAGCACATGAAGGTGTTTCTAATGCGCAGCAGCACACGGCAATCAGCACTTTCCTTCATTAGCAGCATTAGCAGACTGAAGGTCATCTGTAGTGTCGTAGCTCATATGAAAATGCTTCAGTAGATTCTCAGCTGAAATAAGGTGCAGAAACAGCAGCTTTAGGTTTAGGAAAGAAACTCACGACCGGTTAACGATTCTGTTGAGAGATCATTCATGAAAACTGCATCGAGCCTTAAATTACGGACTAAGGAGTTGCTTATGTTTTCTGGCCCCCACCAAATGCTGCACCAGACTGCCAGTTCCCTAGGCAACTGCCCCGTGGCCCCGAAAGTCCCAGGTTATCTAAGCGGCAATTACTCTGTGGTCGTTTGTTCATTGTTTTTTGGGCCATTTTTACACCTTTTTATTAGATAGTTTAAAAGCAGAGAGATGACAGGAAACGAGGAGAGGGAGACAAACGGGGAAGGACACGCAACAACGGTCCACGGCCAGATGCAAAACGAGGACGTTGCAGTCTACGGTATACGCCTTAACTCTCGGCCATCGGGATGCCCCCACTTTGTTGGAATTTGATTAATTACAAATTTGTCTGGTATTATGCACCACTGAAGCACAATTAAAAACTGTAAAATGCTTAGGGGCCCTAAGGTGGCTCCTGCATTTTTACCTAGTCTTGAGGCCACTGTGTCAAAATCTATCTTTAATGTAACACAAATTTGTGTTTAATCAAATTATCACAACTAACTGACGTACAGAAACCAGAGGAAGGGAAGTATTCCAGTGCAGAAATACAGATTGGTGTCTGGGACTAAAAATGGATTTTAACAAACAGGACATTTTCCTCCTGGAGAATGAGACACTGGTACCTGGGTAGCGTCAGGTTTTGATTGAGGTTATATTGATTTGTCAAAACCTTCATAAGCAAAGCACAACACCAGTGCATCCTGTTGTGTTTGGTTAGCAGCTGTCATAGTAACTAGCCAGTAACTAACCCCACAGAGACTCTACAGACTGTTGATTGTCAGAAAAGAAGGAGGATCGCTTTGCAATGAGCAAGTCTTGCTGTGCTCTGCTGGACTTAGTATAATCCATTATAATGCGCCCAGCTTCTTCTATGAGGGAAGCTGTCAAAGCTGGTTAGCTTGAAGTTGACAACTTCATCTGAAGGCCCAATCCGAGGAGAAAAAGTAACCAAACGCTAAGATGGAGAGGCCCTTCAGCCAGCGGGCACTTCTCTAATCGGACTTGTGTTTTCTTTCAGAGCACACTGACAAGTGCTCTTTTTCGGGTACAGTCAAAATAAAAGCAACAGCAGAATTAAATTCTTCCCTCTCTCAGTCCCAGTGGCTGTGCAGTGTCGCAGGGTGATCTCTGCTATAATTTAGTTCCACTCGTGTCCCAGAGCAGGCAAGGTCATTACTTATTACGAGGAACATAATGATTCGGATTGTCCGTCTCCAGGCTCTCATGTTTAACGAAAGCAGGGGGAAATGCCACAAAAAGCTCACACAAATTCCCAGCTGGCGTCATTTCAGGCTTTTTGGTTCCTAATGATTACTACGGTACTGTTCATATACGCAACTTGATTTGTGGTACAGGGATCCAGTCAAGCCCACTGTTAGGAGGTTGTCTGAAACAACTATGAATTGTAAAATAAAACAGTATTTACAGTTGCAGTTTGTAATGGCAAGAACAAACGGACTGCATGATTGTATAACATACACATGACTCATATAGATAGATAGATAGATAGATAGATAGATAGATAGATAGATAGATAGATAGATAGATAGATAGATAGATAGATAGATAGATAGATAGATAGATAGATAGATAGATAGATAGATAGATAGATAGATAGATAGATAGATAGATAGATAGATAGATAACTAATGCTCCTTTCCCTCTGGACTCATTCAGAGCAGATTATTACTGATGCATGTTTTGCTGCTGTGAGTCCGTCTGCAGACGCTTGAAGTAAACCTACAGAAAGACAAGTGGTTGCCTTGAGTGTTTGGAAATGCATTAGTAGCCAACATTTTAATTTTGTTTTTTATTTGATTGTTTTTAGGATAGTACACCCATTGACATAAGCCTAGGCAATTAAATACCATCAAAACACTGGACCATTATGGACTGTGTTTTGTGAACAAGAGGAAGTTATTACATGCGGCTGCCTGTATATAAAACCTCCTTCGGGCTGCAGTGGAGTTAGAAGCCATGTCGCGCTGCAATCCACATCATGCCAAGGGAACTCCTACAGACTAACAGAACCGCTAACAATGCAAACAGAAGGGAAACTGAGCTAAGTTGGTGACTGTGGAGAAAACACGGTTTTCGACTATGTAGAAAAACCTCTTGTTGATTCGTTAAAGAGAAATGTATTTTTTAAATTCAACAAATAGGCTATGTTTGGTATATTTGTGCAATGCCCATTGGGGGGACATTTGTTATCTTGCTCACAAGCACATCAATGGACACATCTGTTTTATTTGTTAAATAGTTCTTTTTATTTTTATGTTTTTGGCGTTCCCAGGTTTGCATCAGTCTATTTTCCCATCTATTGTGAAGCACATTGTGTTGCGTTGTTTTGTATAAAATGAGCTATTTAAAATGAAGCTTCGTTACTTTTATCTGACAAAAATCAAGGCTCAGAAAATCAACACCAAAAGCACGCACAGTCGGTCTTTTCAAACACAGTGGTGCTCACTGTTAAGCATCTAAAAAAGGAATTTGGTCAGAACTGAGAGAAAAATGGGACAAAAACAGCGTCCAGGATTAAAATGTGTTATTTTTTACAACTCACCTCCCCACTGACAGCTGAATTTGACCGTTTTTAAATGAGCCTTAAAGCTGTACTTTGTGACACTATATTCCACAGCGAAGACCAGCATCTCTGAGCACTGCATATGTAAAGTCATTTCACCGTGTTTTGTATGCAATGAAAATGTCATTCAACTGACACGGTAACATGAATTATTTATTGAAATAATGAAACTTAAGACGGCAATGACGCTCTCAACCGGGCAGCCGAGAACTGACGGACCTTTAACTTGTCTCATCAGAGGAGAGACGTTATGGACAGAGGCTTGTTTTAGTTTCACCGCAAAACATCACACAGATTAATATACGGATGCAGCAGTTAAAAATAACATTATGGATTTCAGCCTCAGGTCCAGAAACATCCACTCAAGACTCGATTCAACCCGGTCAACACCAGATCAATCCAACAATCTTTACATGAAAATATAACTCACCCCTTCTCCAAACTTCCAAACACTGTTACCAACTATTAAAACTAAGCATTGTGGATGTTAAAGGGTTTGTTCACCCAATTACAAAAAAACATCTACTCACTTATCTCTATGGTATACATTAGCCTCACAAATAGTTTTGGTTTTAATGATCTCCTCCCCAACAGAACGTAGAGAAACAGAATTTAGTTTGAGGCTCTCGCAGCGTTAAAAACATGAACATCCAACAGTTTTCACTGGGACTACTTTCGAAGAAACAGTCCCTAGATTCAGTTTGAGGTAGTCTAATATGTTTTGGTGTCATTTAGGTGAACCAATCTTCTGCAACTATAACTGTGGCCTATTTCCCACCTCAAATGTATTCAGAAAATTTATTTTGGTGGATTACTTTGAAACTACACTGTTTTCTAGGACGTGTTTGAAGATCAGCATCAAACACAACAAGTCCTCCAAACTAAACAGCTCGACGTCGTTTGTCAATGCCTTCCAAAAGCATTACACATGACCGTTACAAAAATGATTCATATGAATGTTTTCTGATGTGCCACCTCTACAGCTACGGTTTGGTTAGATTTAGGCAAAAAAAAACAAAAAAAAAACTACTTGGTTAAGGTTAGGGGGAAATGGTGGCCATGGTTAAAAGAAAACAGGCTTGTTGTAAATTGGATGCAAAGCTTTGTTGACGCATCCATTCACCCCGACCTTCTCCCCAACCGCTCGCTGTCTTCATAGGGTGTTTCAGGCATTCGAACATTCAGCTACAGCTAAAACCATTAGTCGACTAGTTGATCAACCGACAATTAATCTTTTGATTATCGATAAATAGTTTAAGACATTTTCCAAGCTAAACATTTCCTTCTCACATCTTAATTGTGAGGATTTGCCGCTTTTCTTTGTCTCATGCGATCGAAACCTAAACATCTCTGGGTTTGAGACTTCATCTTGGCCTTTAGGAAATAGTGATTGGCATTTAAACAATTTTCTGACCTTTTCTCGCCCAAACAATTAATCAATTTATTGGGAAAGCGATTGGTTGATTAATTGATAATGAAAATAATTATTATTTGCAGCCTTACGTTCAACCGTTGCTGTCGTTTTCTGAGGTCAGTTGCAGCAAACACCGGTGACAGCCCAACAGTGTATTTGTGGCTCATGATGATGATGTCTGAAGTGAAAACTGTCTAGAGCTGCGACGATTACTGTCAATTATTTTCTCGATTAATCGTTTGGTCTATGAAACGTCAGGAAATAGTAAAGAAAAATAAAAATGGCCGTCACAATTTCCCAGAGCCCGAGTTAATGTCTTCAGATATCTTGTTTTGGCAAAACAACAGTTTGAAAGAACGATAACAATTTTTACTATTTTAGAAGACGAAGAAACCCAGCAAATGTTCACTTTGAAGAAGCTGGAACCAGTGACTTTTTAGCATTTTGCTTAAAAGTTGGTTTACGATCAAACGCTTATCAAACTTCAAACTAGTTTCAGATTAATTTCCTGTCAAAAGATTTATCAGTTAATTGACTAATTGGTTCAGCTCTACACTTATTTATGCATCCATCACCCCGTCAGACCGCAGCGATCAAAGCAAGAATTGCGGGATGCCTGAACAAAAGAACATGCGAATGAAAACTGTCCTCTCCGAGAAACTACAGCGCTCTCTCGCTCTGTGCGGCAATAACACGCAGAAGCCCCTGTCTGTTTTGTGCATAATGTGTTACTCCTCCATTTGCCCCGAGGAGAGCATCCATGATGTTTTGTAATGGTCAGCTCCATCACCCTCCCTCCTGTCCACTCCAAAGTACCCACCAGGCAGAACCACTTAAAAGTCTTTTATGTTGCTTTTTCTCCTTTTTTCCCCTCCTCTCCTCCACTCTGCCTTTGTTGCAGGATGAATAAGATGCAGAGAGCCGATGGGCGGCTGGCCTTAATGGTCTCTCCCTTTTACCTCCACCTTATGAGCTATTTGAATTTCATGACTGATGTTTTGCCATTGCCTCATCCTGAGAATGAGAGAACAAGGCTCAAACTTCTTGACAAAGTCTCTCCATAATTCATTACTCCCATCGCGCACACACACACAACCCCTTCTCAGCCGGTTATGCTCTGAAATACCATAAATAACGCTCTAGATGTTCATCTCCATTTTTTAATGTGATAAACAAAACGTATGCACACAGATGAGTAGTTGGGAGAGAAGAGCATGACCAAAGAAACACCTTTTTTAAAACAAGTCACCTACATCCTGAAGCTACTTGGTAGTACCCCCCCCCCCCCATCTTTTTGTGTGCGATAATGCAGCGTAAGAGATTCGGGCAAAACTTGCTATGCAAAGGCAACCAGCCACAGGCGTTGGACCTCCAGTATAACATGTCCTTCAGAAACAACAGCCAGTGTTCTCCCATTAATCAACACTGATTAAATGTATTGATCTGACAGAACATGGAGGATTCCCAGTTGAAAGGGTTCAGCAGACTGGAAACCCAGCGGCTGCCGCTGCCGCCGAGGATCATGGTCTTTCCAGACTGAAATAGACCGACCATTTCGGACTCTCACACAGTAATCCATCTGCCATCAGCTGTTAGATGAGGGCAGAGTTTAACAGTATTGTGCCAGATCTGTGTTATCTGGTAAATACACAAATGTGTCATATTACATTTTTGCATGAATTATGTGTTCATGTCTATGAGATAATAAAAAAAGAGAATTTGCAATAGTCCTGTGACAGATAAACACAAAATCCCAATATACAAATTAAGAACTTCCTTTCAAAATAAAACAAAATAAATAAAACATGAGACCCACTCTATTATTCTGACTGCTGGCATGAAGGTAAAGCGCATTACAGCTTAGTTTTGAATCTTCACAAGACATTTGCGTGTAGAATAGAATTTTTTTTTGTGCCCAGAATCATTTATCTTTGGCAAATATTGCCTGACGTGCTCCAGGCAGCAATTTTTTTTTTCTCCTCCAAAATGAGCATGAATATTAATATCATTTTGAAATGAAATAGGAATGGAAATGGAAAATCTAGTTTAATGTGTTGGTAGACTGACAAACAGTTCTTCCAACCGTCTGCACAAACATCATTGAATGTCAGGGACAAAAACAAAAAAAAACAAAACGCTTCCACATGCCTCAAAAAGGCCCAGAGGAACAGCGCACTGCTCGCTCCAATATTCCTGCTGTACTGTACCAAATCAGGTGTTTAATGGCTTTGCGGCTGCAAGGAGCAGTGGACTGTTTGGTTTGTATGCATGGGAGGGCAGCTGGCCTGGAGGAACTATACTTCAATACTCTGCCCTCGGCAGCCTCTTATTCTTTAAACAGTGATTGGAATTATGTTGACCATTAAAAGGCTAAATCACAAGTGCAGCAGTGTGGAGGAAACAATTTATATATATATATATATATATATATATATATATATATAAAAAGATGTGGCCCACAGTTTTCATATGGGCTGAGGAATAAATTCTCAGTTAATGACTCCTACTACTGCAGCCACAAATAATTAGCTAGAATACTGAAGGTTGTCCTAACCATAATTAATTCACATTTGATATTTTTTCTAAAGAATGGCTGAACATTTTGATTTTCAGTCAGCCAACAGCATCTTGTCACATCACCTGTGTTTTACTCTTTTACGGCTCATAATAAGAGCTTGTTTAGGCGAGTTCTGACATTAAGCACCTTAAACTTGACAGAGCAGAAAATCGAAGGCAGAACGTGAGTGTCAAAATATGCCTTTAAGTTGTTCAAAACCACCTTGGTTCTGTAGCTTTTATGAGCATCGATTATTAAAATCATATAATCGTTTTCAGCCAAAACAGAACTATATTTCACCTGGATGACAACAGGGAACAGCCAACCAAGCCGTGAGCTCCAGCGATCCTGAGACTCAGGTCTGCAGCCGTCCTCCGTCAGCCTCATTCACTCTGGGTTTTTGCATTTCTCACAAAGCAGTACTTGTGCATAGCGCCGCCCTCTCCTGCACACACTCCTCTTACTTGTGGTTCTGAAATGATTCTTCAGCTGAACTGTTGACCCCCCCACCACCACCACCACCACCGCCCCAGCCGCCCCCACACAGCATCATCTTAAAAAGTAAAACACATTTAATTAAAGTAAGAGCTCAGGAGTCGTCAAAAGCTGCATTACTATTATTGCGAGGGCACATTTGTGACAAATGTCTCCGTGACATATTGCACAGCACACTCTCTAACTACAGCAGCACAGTAAATGCAGCTACTCGAGGAGGAAACACAAAACAGAAATCGAATAGCACTTCTCTCTCTCTGGGTACTTTAATCTGCCCATTGGCTTTGAGGTTTACATGCTCAAGGAACGCAGATATTCTGAATATCCAATTTATTTGAACTATTACATATACTCTTCAAAAAGAAAGACCTGACCTGAAACCAACGCACACTACTTGTATGTATGAGAAATCAGCAACTTAAGTCTTGCACACCAGCTGTTGGCTTACACGTGCCTTGCTCAAGATGGCCATCTAGTGCTGACAGCGTGTTACTCCCTGTGTAAAGTCTGCCTGCTGTGATGCCTCAGGGGGGGATCAATGAAAATACTACAACAGCAATGATCATCCTGACCCATCTAATTACGATCAAAGCCTTTTGATCAGCGTAGAGTCCAGACTTCTGGCTGGAAACTATCAATACACACCAGTGGTTTTAAGTCCTCAGCACCCAGAGCAGCTCACTGTTTAGGAAGCAGCTCACTTTTTCTGCCCTACCAGCTACTTGATTAGTTAATTGCATCCATTGCCAAGGTCGGCTACATACCGATAAGATGACTGGAATAAAAAAACCAGCAGAGCTCTGGGACCTGAGGGCTGCACAATAAAGTGAAGAGATTGAGAACAAGTCAACTCGCAGTAAATAAGGATAAAGCACAAAGTGACTACGCATCAGGAAAGCATACGGTTTCATAAAAATGAGTCAGTAGACAAACTTTTCAGGCAAGCCAGCCTCATATTGATGCCTCAAAACACAGACAGTGATAATGTAAATAAACAACATTGGGCTAATTAGAGCTGACAACCTGCCAAATGAATGTATGGTCATGTAATGTTAAAACTGGAATTCCTTCTTAATCAGAAATAGCAATAATGTTTACTTTTCTTGAGTCTGAGTTGCCCATTTAGCTCAAATTTGAAGCAACTATGCAGCTGGATTTTCAAGACATGCAGCATATGTAAGGCACAAAAATATCATACAGACTACAAGGATTTCTCAGTCTGGTCTTTGCAAAGTATTCAAATAATGCACTTCAGCAGAATAGTCTACAGTAGAACTGCTAATATAACAACGCAGGAATAATACGTGGTAAAAATAATACAGGAAGAATATTCCAGTGATAATGTAGAATATAAAAAAAAAAATAGCCTTCATGGGTGCGATGATGCGACTATAAACTCACTAATATGAAATCACTCACTTCCTCTGTGTCAGGTTATTCTCGTTAGAGTTCATTCACTGTTTAACTCATCATCTGTGTGTGTGTGTGTGTGTGTGTGTGTGTGTGTGTAATTAACAAACATGACCGGGTCAACAATAACAGCTGTGGAGCTTACCTGCAGGAGGGATGCGATCAAAATAAAGTTCATTCTAGTTTGACTATATGCGAATAAATATGCTACTAGAGGAGCGGCCTGAGAGATGACACGGAACAGTTAATTCTTAAAAATTAAATTTCTAAAAAAAAACAAAAAAGATGCCGGTCTAGAAACATCAGTAAAGTCCTCAGCATCCGTGTCGGTGTAGTTGCCAACTTGAGCTGAGTCTCTCCTCTCTGCTGGTGCTCTGCTGCGGCGTCTCTCCAGAGCGCAGCCGAAGAGCAGCAGAGGCGGCGAGATGAGTAGCCCCCCACCTCCCCGCCGCGTTCGCTTGTGGAAAAACCACAGAGGCTTTGTTTTTTTTTTTTTTGACTGAGGTCAAACTATTTGAGTTTCCCTCCAGTATTGTACAAAAAAATTACTAAATAAATACAAATATAAATGTCATACATTATATTTGAAGATAAAGTTGTTTTGACCAGTAGGAGGCAGGAAAAAAACTGAAGTTGTCATGGCTAGCATGCTAGCAAAAAAGTACTTACACGTCCAGCAGAGCATAATGGCCATCCCTTTAAACCAACGTCCGAGGCTTGCTAGCGCTAGCTAGGTTAAATGTTAAACTTTCTTCACAAGTCTCTACTAAATATATGCTCTCATCCGTTTTGTAGTCACGATATAGCACGCAGTTAGCTTGTATTAGACGTTTAGCTACAAGCTGAAAGTGATTGGAAACTCTAAACATGTAGCCGCTGAGCTGTCGGTGATTATCGTGATAAACTGTCAGTGCTGATACATGTCGCGACCACCAGGGGCAGCGCTGAGCAGGCCAAGACGGCGAGCTAGGGGAAGGCGCCATCTTGGATTTACATGGCGTTGTAGTGATTTTAATGCAAATCACCCACACTACATCAGATTAAGTTGTGTTTTTTTTACTTTATGGCCACCTGACATGGACTTTTTTCCTCCCGGAAGATCGTTGAGAAGTTAAGCATCCCCGTTCTTCATTAAATTTTTTTTAGCACGCTTCCTTTTAACGAACTTT
This sequence comes from Siniperca chuatsi, assembly GCF_020085105.1. Classification (NCBI taxonomy): domain Eukaryota; kingdom Metazoa; phylum Chordata; class Actinopteri; order Centrarchiformes; family Sinipercidae; genus Siniperca; species Siniperca chuatsi. Next base: position 2,967,543 of record NC_058042.1, on the reverse strand, counting down.
GAAAAGCACTGATTACCTGACATATTTGGGTTCACTCATAGCACTAACAGGATTGTGATACTAATGGCAATACCACGCATATACTGTACACGGGCTACGTAATACACGGAGATATGTTTTTACATGAAAGCAAAAATAATCATACATTGGTGATTTCGGGTTTGCCGTTTCCCCACTTTCTCTCTTCTTAATTTCTCTATGTCCAACAGCACTTGAACGCAACAAGAGCTTGTGCGTCATGACGTCACCGGGCTCGTCCCGTCTTGCGCACTTCCCCGAAGTTCAGCGTGAATGTTTGACAAGCGTCCCTTTCCCGCGTCGCGATAAAAACAGCTTGTTTACACGAACGACCGGCTACACATGGCTCATCCCTGACTCCTGGCGATGATTAAGACGGAGAAGATTCTGCATTTGAAGAGCTGCCGGGGCCGGAAGGTCCGTGTGGTCCGGGAACATTACCTGAGAGAGCAGGTCCCCTGCTTCAGCGCTCTGTGTCAGGCGGGCTGTGAAAACGGTAAAGCCAGCTCAAAAACAAAGGGCTCACACACACAAAACAGCCTTTTATTTACTTTTACAATGAATTCCCGACCAAATACAAACCGTAGCTAATATCATAGCTGTGACAATAGACCAGACAGTGGCTTCTGGCGCCACTAGCTAACTTCAGTAATTCATGAAACTACTTAATGTCCTGCTGTTTTCATTAGAGAGATGTTGCTTAAATTAACTTTTGCACAATATGTGCCAACGCTAGCTAAGCTGTCACCTGGTGTTTAACAGCCATTTAAAGTACAATTCACGTCAGTGTAGACAGATGGAGAAGGTGGTTCATTGCACAGTGCAGGGGGCGTTTGAGTAAATGAGATGCAGGACTTTAATCACTTTAACTTGCTGTAAAATCGTGTTCAGATGGAGGAAAAGATTGATCAAACTGAGTGATGAACACTGTCATGTGCTGCAGTCTCACCAGTAATACCTGTAATATTTATGCAAATAACAGTTAAACTTCTTTTTTTTTTTTTGCAGTCAAAACCAGTCTTCATGGACTTGTTTGACATATTGGTTTTGTGAATACGATTGTATCAGGATCAGCGTTAAACTGCACCTGATCAATGTTTGCTGTTAAAGCCAAGACAGGCTGCACTGCAAAAGCTCCGTTGCTTGGAGAAAGTTACAGTTTTAAATTTGAAGTTGAGCTGACTATTGACACTTGTAAACAAGTAATAAATCAGGCCAGGTCACAAATAAAAAGGCGTTTCGAGCATCAGCACCAATCATCAGTATATATAAACTGTGGGCATCTAGACTTATGTTAGCATATAATAATAATAAAACTTTATTTATAGAGCACTTATCAAAACAAAGTGCAAAGTGCTTCACAACAAGAGAAATAAAACACCACAGTGAATGACGAAATATAAAGAAATAAAATACATAAAAGCAATAAAATAAACGGCCAGTTCAGGTAAAATCAGGATCTGCTTTCTGATAAAAATGTGTTTTGAGACGAGACTTAAACGAAGACTCTGACTCAGACAGCCTGATGTCTTCAGGCAGGTTGTTCCAGAGCCTCGGGGCCCTGATGGCAAAAGCTCTGTCCCCCTTAGTTTCCATCCTGGACTCAGGAACAGACAGGAGACCCCTGCCCGAAGATCTCAGACTACGTGAAGGTTCATAAGGGATTACAGGGTCTAAAATATAGTCTGGGGCCGTGAAGAGCTTTAAAAGTAATCAACAAGATCTTAAAATCAATCCTGAAACAAACAGGGAGCCGATGTAAAGAGGCTGAACCAGGTGTGATGCGGTCGCACCTCTCGGTCCTGGTTTACAGCCGAGCAGCTGAGTCCTGTACAGTCTGCAGTCGTTTCACAGTTTTTTGGTTAAGACGAGTGAGCAGGCTGTTACAATAATCGAGGCCTGAAGAGATAAAAGCATGTACAACAGTTTCTGCATCACTAAGATTTAAAATAGATCGGATTTTTTATCAGCCAATATGACCATGGAAATGATCAGTTATGGCAAAAATGTAATTTTTTTACATATCCCTGCTAACTTTCCCACCAGCTGGCAAGGTGCTGCCGGGAGATTTGACACACTACGTGGTACCAGATGTCGGAGTGGTGGTTGACTATCTGGAGATCTTGGAGTTCAGAGAGCTGCAGGGCATCGTCTTCACCCAGACCGCCTGCCAGGCTGTGCAGCACAGCAAAGGCCGCAGGTACGCTCACACCAACACGCCGAACAGGTGCACAGCGTGTCCCGTCATCGAGGTTTGTTAATGTGCGGGAAGTCGCCGTGAGTCCTTTTAGCCTTGCACCTTGCAAAACAAGCATACTGGTGATCGGTATCGCGGGGTTATTTTTCTACCAGCAAATACAAAAATGTCAGCTTCAGGCACCCTGACAAAAACAGGACAGCTCCTGCGGTCAAGACCTTTTAATGTCTGAAGCCGCTTTTGAATTAAGCCTCTAATGACAGCCTACCTGCCAAAGTGTGCAAAGAGTGGGTAGGGGTCAGCCTCATTATATCAAAGCTCTGCTGACAAAGCTAACTGAGATCTGGCCGGTGACTTGAAATACCTCTCCCACACACAAACACGCAGGAGTGCTCTTGACAAACTTGATGAACACTGTAAATAAGGAGTCCCACATGACCTCTGGTTTTGTTTTTGATTTCTGCTTAGGCTGCGGTTCTAAAAATGTTGCATCATTAATATGATGAAGCTTCACTTTTGATAATGTTAGGTAGACGTAGCTGGTAGAGCATATGCTGATGCCACACTGTGTCAGTAATTGCAGTTTTCCGTTCACTTCAACACACAGGTAGTGTGTGTGTGTGTGTGTGTGTGTGTGTGTGTGTGTGTTGACACAGTGTGTGCGTACGATGACCTTTTGAGTTTCTTTGCAGCTTTTCTTTTCTATCAACCCAGAATTATATATCTAACTATAAATGTCTCATAATATACAGGAAGATACTGAAAAGTGCATCATGTGCTTATCTTATAGATTAAAAGAAATGTCCGACCTAGTGCTCCTCACCACTGTGAGAAAAGCTAACGTCGATGTACCTTTGGAGTTTGGTTCACATTTTCTTGCTTATGTTTCTTCTTCCAAAGGATAATTCTGCATTCCCATTAAACAAAAAAATATTATAATGTATTATTTTCAATGATTTTATAGTTATGTATGTTGTGGATCACAGACATGATATATTAAAGGAATAGAGATTCTTTCGTGAAATACTCTTATTCACTTTCCTGTTGAGAGTTAGATGACAAGATCGATACCACTCTCATTTACATAAATATGAAGCTACCATCACCCGCTGGTTAGCTTAGCTTAGCATAAAGATTGGAAACAGGGGGAAACAGCTAGCCTGGCTCTGTACAGAAGGAACAAAATCCATCTACCAGCACGCAAGCTCACTAATTAATACGTTATATCTCATTTGTTTATTCCGTACGCAAACCAAAATTGTTGTAGTTATCTCTATGATTTGGACCTCGTCTCAGTGTTTTTTTTCCCATTGTGGATGTGTGTCTGCGCAGGCAATACAACCGTCTGCGAAACCTGCTCAAAGACCCTCGACACGACTGCGTGCTGTTTGCCAATGAATTTCAAGAGTATTCCTATTGTCCGCGAGAGAAGGGGGAGAGCCAGGAAAAGTGGCAGACCAGGTCAGTGCTCATTACATCCCCAACACCATCACTGAAACGCTCACACTAGTACGCTAGTACGCAAGTGCAATCAGAACCAGCAGCTGTCCAATCAAGAGCAATCAATTATTTAAACGTCCAAAAATTAATTAAATGTAGGTATTACTTTGTTTTATTTATGTCTGCATACATGGAGAAATGTGTGTGTTTCAGAGTAAGTAGTATAGAAGTCAAGTCATGCAGTTTATAATGAGTAGGAAATATACGATTGTGCTAACCTGACAGACATTATTTACTCATTTAGTCTAACGTTATTAGCATAACGTTTCGTAATTTGAGGTATGTTATTTTAAACAGCATTTATCAAGTTTCAGGTCAGATATGTCGACCGTACTCAATATTTCCTCTTCTACTGTTCACTCTAAATAAGTCACATATTAGTAAGCATCGTTAATTTTGTCAGTTGGTTCAGTTAGCTACACAACAGGTACTCCTGACAGTTAGTGGGCTTAAATGTTTAGTAACAACTGCGTGATAAAACCTGTTTTAATTTAGTGATGCGTAAAACTCCACTTAGCCTAGTTCTAATGTAAGTGTTTACTAAGTTTGAACTTACGAACAGCTGGTGCAACCAGCTCCTGGTTCAAAACTAACTACCAAGTTCATAAGCTTAAATTATTTACATGATATGAATTAAAGTTTAATTTGGACTCCTGAAATCGACATGATCCACTAGAGAGAAGACGAGAGTTGTTGGAACAACAGAAACACTCAGTCCGCGGTTGTTCAGTGGTGTTACAGAGTGGCGGTTCTTCCCACACAAACAATCTTTGACGAATACAGACGCCGGCTTGCAGAGAGCACTTTAACCAGACAGCAGATGAGATTCATTTTTGTCATCAAGTCACTCACAGAATTAACGTTAATCAGTGTCATTTTAACTGGTGAAAGTGACGGTCGGCGCTGGCTCAAAGTGAGAAGCTGCTACCTTTTTGCTGTTTTTGTACTCTGAGCTTTGCTCATGAGAACGAGAGAGGAGAGATAATGGATTCGTGGGCATCAGAGCTTATGGCGCGTCTGTCTATTTTGCCAACCTCAGAGTCTGAACTCAGATTCAATCACTGGTGTGCCAAAATAATTTCCCACATTTACACGCTCTTAATTTTTACTTGGATTAGCAGCGAAATGCTCGCACTTAAAATTGTGGCTGAGAGAGCAGTGCTGCAACACTAGCAGGTTAAGGTTAACAAAACACTGTAACGCATGGTAAAGAAAGGATCAGAATCCATCAAGATTGGCTCCGATACCGATCCTTTGGATCGGCGTGGGGCGTCTCTAGTCTGTAGTCTTTGGTTGGGATGAAAACCAAACCTAGCAAGATGCACTGCTGTCTGCCACAGTGTATTTTTTGATACTACCGCTGGGGGTGCCCAAATTCTACACAGTGACTTTAAACACATTGTTTGACATTTTAGTAAATACCCTTATTCGCTTTCTTAGTTAGATAAGAAGTTCGATACCACTCATGTATGTGTGGTAAATATGAAGCTTAAGCCAGCTGCCAGTTAGCTTAGCTTAGTGTAAAGACTGGAAGCAGAGGGAAACTGCTAGCCTGGCTCTGTCCAAAGGTAACAAAATTCGTGTACCTGCACCTCTAAACCTCACTCATTAACACAGGATATCTTGTTTGTTTAATCCATGCAAAAATTATACAAAAAGTATAAAAACAACAATTCAGCATTTTTAAGGAGGGTTATGTGCCAGACTGTTTCTTGGCCTGTGACTATTAACTCTTGAAAAGAAAGCGACTAAGCGTCAAAATGTTGAACTTCAGAATTATGCAGCTTAGTAATGCATAAACACTGCATTCATTTCAACTTTAGTTCAACTTGTGCAACAGAGGCTGGTGGTGTAAAACCATATGGCACTTAGGGCCCCTCTACTGGCTAAGCTGTCAATCACACATTTACAATGGCTTGTCTCCATAGGGACTTGAGGGCTGAAGGGGCAATTTCAGTTTTTTCAGGTAGAAAACAAGTTATAATAACAAAGAAAGCAGGAGCACTTGAGAATGACAGATATGCACCTGTAGACTTTATTATAGACTTCTTTAAGTATACTTATATATTTTCTACTTAGTGTGTCAAGATGTTTTGAACAGTAGGGCGCACCTCCCGCTGCAGATTCGAGCACATAAGCCACAAAATGGAATGTTTTTTCTTCCATTCAATAATAAAATAATATTGAAATTTGATGCTCTGCCAAAGGTCTGTTTGACAGAAGGCTTAGATGATAAAACGGGTGCATGCAATGAGACAAGTGTGCTGCTGCTTTGATTTATTTGTATTGATTTCCAGCTGCAAAAAAATCAGACCAGTAGCCAAAATCCATGAATCAAAAGTTCAAATCAAAATGATGTGACACAGAGCAAAGCAAACAAATTCAGTATTTGTGAAGGTATTGCAAGCACATGTTTGATATTTACACCCAATTATCAAAATTTCTAATCAGTGAATTTTTAGATCAAGTAATCATTTCAGCACGGCAGTGGTCTCTGCCGCAGAGATTAAACAGTCTGCCAACAAGGAAGATGAAAAGATTCAGTCACCAGCAAAACTTTACCTCTAATACAGAAGGAAGAGACAGTAAAAGTCCTGCTTACCACCATGATTTTTGTTCTAATAAAGATTTAGTCATAACAGCGTGGCTCTTGATGATGTGGTCCACCAGTGTTATACATTATGTTGTCCCCAAACGTTTTAGTTTGCCTTTAAAGACAGAAGGCTGGAGGTGCAGTCTGCTGTCATGAAATGAGTTTACTGCATAAACGGTACAGTAAACAGAGCCGTAAATTATGTCTGTATTCTTTATAATGTGGAACCACCATTTTGAGTTACAGACAATGTTCATTTAACTAAACACAAAATATCCAAGTTTAGGGCTTTAACAGGCAAGCTGTCTGCATGCATCTTGTACTTGTGAATTAACTGTGTGTGTGTTTGCGTAGGTGTGTGTATTCTGCAGCAGTATGGTACTATAACCACCTGGCAGGTATGATGGATATAGTGATGATCACAGAGGACCAGGATGCCGTGACTCAGTACAGCAGCCTCAACTCTGGAGTGTACGTCATCTCCGTACAGGTACATGACATACCTGTACATTACCACTCACACACTAAGGCTAATCTCTGTACCGCAGGACAGTGAGACATTTTGTTGTTCTGGCTCTGGTTAAAGCGTCAACGTTCAGCTTTAAGTTGAGGGTGTTTACATTCATTTTGGGTGAACAGTGTAGAAGTTGTAGCCCTGTAATTGTCCTGCTGCATTGTTCAAAAGGGGCAAAGATTCCCACACTGTTTATCCTCAAACACCCTTAAATCTGTGTGTTGGAGTACAGAGCCAAAACAATAGAAAAGGTGTTGTTGTTGTTAAAGTACCTACAGACTGTAGGTACTACTGTATGAGTGTGTTGATCAGGGGCATTCAGTTACTCAGTAGTAAACATAGAAATCACCAATATACTGTTTTCAATGGTTGTGAACATTTGCAACATGTTTGAAATGAAAATGAGGGAACAGTCTCAACTGAATTTAGTAGCTATTCTGGAGCTTTCAATCATATCAAGTTATTTTCCTCAGCAGATGGAGTTTGCCCAGTTGTCATGGAGTTGTAGATGTAAATTTTTTTCTCCTGAGCGCTTTTATATCCCTCGTCCATTTTAGATTTAGTCCTGTACTGATGGAAATTTGAACACCTACAGTTCCACGACAACTGGGCGAACTCACTCTGCTGATGAAGATAATGTGAACTGTTAATGCTTTACATGACTTATTGCAATAACTAATTGTGTTACTTTTTAAAGGATAATTCTGGTTTACCAAATCTCAGGACTTATTTTCACATATTTAGCCATAATTTTTCTCCTATGTGACGACGTTGTATTCACCAAAGTAACTGCCGACATCTGGTAACACAGCAACATCGCTAAAAAGACGTCTGACGGGTCAAGAAACACGAGCAATCAGAATCAGAAATACATACTGCAGCAGTATGGTACTATAACCCCCTGGCAGGTATGATGGATATAGTGATGATCACAGAGGACCAGGATGCCGTGACTCAATACTTGAGTACTTCCCACTTGTTCTTTGGTAAGATCAAAATTTACACGTAAGCCAATACGCACAAAAGCCAGCTTGCGTTTTGCGCTGTGAAATATTAATAATGATGATGAAAAAGCAATTTATTTCATGAAAACACAGTAGAAAAATGCTCTACAGTTATTTATTAATTTAATAATTTTAAATGTTTGCACTTATTAAAGATGATTAGGTTACCGATGAAGATTCTGCAAAACCTGTGTGCCGTTCTGGAGCCTCAGTTTAGATCAGACACAAAACGATCTACAGTAGTCCCACTCCACCTCATCTACAAGTATTCACCGCTATCGGTTTCCTGCTGGGCCCGACCAGAGAGAGACTGGTGATGGCATATCCCAGTCCGCTGTTATCCACTTCTTTTTAGCGATGTCACTGTGTTCCCACATCTCAGCAGTTTAATTGGCGATCACAGCGGTGGTATTACTGATAGGAATGATGGCGAAAACGATGAACTGGAATTGTCCTTTAAATTACAATTTGCTTGGAATCATTAATTTGGACAGCGGAAGTGCGTAGTACAATAACATCACATGATCATATCATCACAATACGATTCCTCTGAAAGTTCATAAACTGTGATTAATAATTATCGCCCAGCCCACTAAGGCATCACAGAACTTATGTACTATAGAGGATGAAGTAAATGAGTCAACAGACTTAGCTCTACAAAGCAAGTACAAAAGACATCCCAAAACTCAATCAATCAAAATCAATAATCTATGTAATTACTCTATCTCCAAATGGCCTCGCTTAACTGTTTGCCCCTTAAATCCTGGATCTTATTATTTAAAATGGATCGCTTAGAATGCTGAAGGGATTTTGTACCGCCTAATTGTCTTGCATTGCCATGCCCCGTATGTGCTGCATCCATATCGCTCCATTGAGCTGCTTGACAACTAATATGCTATTGGAGTAGTGAAGGAAAAAATTGTTGTTAGAAAAAGTAAACTCTCGTGGCTGGTTTAAAGTTTTGATGAAGTGGCTGTGACTCGGTGGAGCGCTCAGAGTTATTTTAACACTCGAGAAGCTGTGATGAATCACAGGTAGCCTCACGGAAATTCTGCAAACTGCTTATTCTGAGAAAAGAGTGGTAATGTATTTGTCTTGTCTAACTGTTAACAGTTGTCAAGTCATTATGGAAATTAGTAAATAATGTTGGAAAGGAATCTGATGGGTGGATAAGCAGAGGCTGTTCTCAGTACCACCAATCACCTGGACCTTGGTTGCAAAGCAAAAACAGCATTATGGAGTTATATTAGTATTAGGTAGATTTATAGTGTAGCCTAGCATACATAGAAATAGATATAGTTCCTTTTCTATTTGTATTTTTTCCCCATTTAGCTGAGAGCTGATATCTGTGTGTGAAGTGAGTGTGTTACAATTTACAGATGCAGTTCATCTTTCCAAAGTATATGTTGCGGTAAAAATGCAGGAGAAATGAATGATGACAGCTGAACTGTTGGCTGCCACAATGGAGTAACAAAGTGGGAGGAGTCCGGGCTTCTGGAAGTAAAAGTCCTGTCCGTTTTCTCACAGGCAGTGCTGGATGACATGTACTTCGAGGCTTGGATAGGCATGAAACTCTCCTGGTTGAATCATCAGTATAACAGATGAACAACTACGTTACAAAATATCTTGTTCTTTGACAAAAAGTCAACGGTGCATAAAAATGTACCGTCTACTACAACTCCCAAGGTGCATTTTGGTAACAGCTATCCAATCGCCGAGCTTAAAATTCAGATATGTGTGTCGTTTACGGTGAGTTCAAGTTAAAGAATACATCTCGTAGAAACCTGATGAAACCGTTTAAATCAGTTCACTTTCAGATTCTGGGTCAGTTTTGGATGCTGGAAACTGTGGCGCTGGGTTTTGTTCCCAGTTCCAACAATGAAGTGTTGAATGAATTCGCTACAGCTCTGATTCCAGCCTCTGACTGGCTACTTCTCCATAGCAACACCAGCTGAGGTTGATGGGTATCGTAGTATTTAGTACTATCCCCTGTTCAGAACTGAAAAAACGTGGTTTCTCAGAAATGACGATAAAATTAAAACTGGTGGCCATGACATGAACATATCTAGGAGACTGTGTTTGTAGGTTAAAGAATGTTTAGGATATCATTAAAAGAAAACCTGGAAATGGGGATTTAAATCGGGAAAAATACTTGGCTCCTCCTACTTCGCAACCCATTGTTGACGCAACTGAATTTGAGAGTAAAAGGACCACGATTTAGGCCCCTGCAGGGAAGTTATTGGAACTAGGGAGGCCAAACACAGTCATTTATTTTAAATTTGAACTCTTAGTATGAAACTGCATTATCATCAAAATTGTTATATCTTCTAAATGAGTATTATGTCATAATTGTTACGCATCATTACCTAACACCTAAGGGTAAGACCCTGATCCATAATGCCAGTTATGGTTTTATCTGTTGCTGAAATGTGTCGCTTTATTTTCCAGGATTTTTTGCAAAACTTCTGGCCGGAGCTGCAGGCAGCCCATGAGCTGTACAGCTCCATTTCCCAGGTGCTACAAGAGAAGGAGAGCGAGGGCTCGCAGAGAGAGTTTGCCGAACATCTGCCTGCTGAAGTCCTGGAGGCTGGAATCAAGTCTGGACGGTACATTCAGGTACAGTACAAGTCCACCTACCTGGTTTCTGTCTAGTGAGTCTTTCCTTAAACAGCAGTTAATGCTGTTGGACAAGAAATTAACAAAAGACTTCTTGAAATATTTCTGGAAAAACACAAAATATCCAGTAAAACTGCAAATGGCCAATTTAACAGACTGGTGAGTTAAACTAGATTGTATGTTTCTAAAATCAAAATAAATCATATCTTTCTTTCCTTTTTATCAGGGTACTCTGAATGTCAGCAAGCACCGGGCACAGAATGAAGCTTCAATCATGACGGATGGTTTCTCGAGCAAGAACACAGGTGCAAAGCTGACTACATTTACCTCCATTACTGCCGTGCAATATCTTAATAATCTTATAAGCTACACTTAACTTCCACTGCTTATTACTTATTTTATTACATTGTATTATTATACTGTATTATCATCATCAACCGGTAAACCCACTTGGTACTTCACACTTATTTTATTTTATACTTATACCCACCTGGTACTTAATTTATTTTCTGACCTGTTTTTATAGTGTATTATAGTGTATATATCTTTGCTAGTACTTTCTCCTGTGTGCACTGACGTAAAGGCGAGCTGCTGTAACAAAGAGTTTCCCTTCAGGGATCAATAAAGTATTTCTGATTCTGATTCTGATACATACTGAATACAATACTGACCGCATGCAGACCAGGCACATTCAACTCTCATTCACTACAAACAAACAAACATCTCCACTGTGGTGACAGGATTTGCCTGCTCTCTCTGACCCATTCTCCTGACCCCTCCACTTCTTCTTTTCCTTGTTTCTTTGTCCTCTCTGCCGTCTGTCACACCTTTTCCTGTCCCTCATCCTTCTCAGATCTGAGTCGGGGGGTGTTGGTGTGCGGTGGTAAGAATCGTAACAGAGCCATTCACGGCGACTCGGTTGTGGTGGAGTTGTTGCCAAAGAGTGAGTGGAGAGGGAAGGTCACAGCCCTGACTGAGGGGCAGGGGGAGGAGAAGAGTGGAGAGGAAAACGAGAGTAAACCTATGCCGACAGGTGGGACCGTCCATAGTGACTGAACTTATTAACTCCAGTATTTATGCTGTTATGTTTTCTATCCTGTTTGTTTGTCTGTTTTCCTGTTAGTATACAGGATATCTCCAAAACAAGTGAACAGATTTCACTGAAAGTTAAGCCATGGGCCAAGAAAGAAACCACTAGTTTTTGGTGTAGCTGACGATGTGGCCATGTATAAAGCATTACGTTTTTGTCCATAACTCCTTAACTGTGAGGCGTACTGTAGAAGCCAAATATTTTTTTTCTGGATTAATTTGTCCACCTGTCTGTAAAGATATATCTGTGTTACACTTACATAGTTTCTATGCTATTTTTGCAAAATCTTTAGTTTTTTGCACTCTCCTGTGATACATTTCATCCAGTTTTCCCCTGCTTTGATACATATTTGGACGAACCCTTGAAAAATTATTGAATTATTTTTTATATATATTAAAGGTACAATGAAAGGTTTTCTTTTAAACAAAGTTATGTTCGTATTCAGTGTTTTTCACCAGAAAGCAACACGTGCTTCCTTGGTGTCTTAACGCATTTGAAACCTGCATTGTTTACGTCCATGTCTTGTTTCTCTCCCCTGCAAATTGCTGCCGTATTGCTACTGAAACCATTTGCAGGAATATGTATCACGTCACCCGCATGTTTTTGTGCTTGCACGAGATAAAAAAACAAAACGGTGACCCACTTATCAAACATTTCTTCATAGTGCTATTAGTGGAAGTAACAAAATAATCAAACTCAAAGGTCCACTTCCATTCACTGAATGGAGATCGGTTGAAAGCTCTGAATGGATTTCATACAACCAAACGTATGATATTTTATATATTTTTATTATATATAATAATTTTATATGGTTGCAAAACACTGCATTAACTGGTATCAACTGACTATGCAGGTAGAAAAACGTATAATTTTGTTGGTAGAACATATAACATATTATAACTCAAGTGTCTCTGTACTGATGTCTGATATAAAATTCCACAGGCCGCGTTGTGGGGATCCTGCAGAGGAATTGGAGGGACTACGTGGTAACTTTTCCCCCCAGGGAGGGGACTCAGTCCCAGAGCAGGAATTCCCAGCGCATCCTGGCTGTGCCCTGGGACCATCGCATCCCCAAAATCCGCATCAGTACTCAGCAGGCTGATGCTCTGCAGGTCTGGTTTGCCTTCGTGTGGCTACTGCTTTATTTACTCTTTATGTTTAACTGTTCTTATAACTGGGTATCTTTATTATTTAAGAATTTATGTGAACTGTCTGGGTCGAGTCACTGTCATTTGGGCCAATGACGCACTAGGGTCACTTCTGGCTTTTCGCTGCATAATTATATCTACCTTAAAATCTAAATATATCTTAAAATATAAATGTTGGTGATTATTGATCTTATTTTCCATTAAGCATAAACATATGGGATAAAAAACAAAAGGGAGTGAAATAAATCTTTCAGCATGATACTTTCTTATGTAAAAATAAAAGGGAGTTCATCTATGTGCTGGCCAGTTTCTGGAGAGCAGAGGCTGAAAGAATCAGCTAAACGGGTAAATGAGGGGATGTATACAATTTCTTGCGTCTCAAAATGAGGTCAGTGTTGGCTAATTCAAACTCTTGTCCCTGTCTTCTTTACCCAGGATCACAGAGTGGTGGTGCGCATTGATTCATGGGAAAGCACGTCGCTCTATCCCAACGGCCACAGTGTGAGGGTGCTGGGTCGGGCTGGAGAGCTTGAGACGGAGGTCCAGACCATCCTCATAGAGAACTGCATCCACGTGCCTCCCTTCTCAGATGCACAGGTCAGAAAGGAAGCATCTCGCTCTCTGAGATTAAACCGCACTTACGTTACACAAACACTCATTGAATTTAAAGTTGCATTAAATTTTTGGAGGCAGACAAACTCCACAACAAGCTGAATAATACAACTCCTGACATAATATCGCTTACAAAATGGGTATAGCGTCAGGAAACAATTGCCAACATACACATTTAGCAGACACAGAGTTGTGTTTTCGGGCACCAGACAAATATAAGTTCAATATTTTTGGTTTCTGCCAAGAAAAAGCTTTAGCTGTTTCACATTTCACTTTCTTCACTAGCTAGTCGCTAAGCCATTCAGTGATTTTTTAAAAACTAAAAGATTTGTGCAATTAATTCTGTTTTAGACAGGTAACCAATACAAATATTATAAGGAAACTCCACTCAATACTGTACCTTATTAATTAATTAATTAATTAATTAACATTTTTTTAACAAAAGGAAAATGCCGAGCAAACGTGGTGACACTGCCACCTAGAAGCCATGCCCCTGAACAGTGTTTCTCTTGAATTACAGAGTCCACGAGAGTTTATAGGTGCCTCCTATTCTTTGGAAAGGACATTTACCAGATGAGGACACATTAATGAATAGTTTTAATGCTCAGTGTGCCGTACACAGAGCAATGGAATAGCCTTGTTGAAACTAAATGTCTTTTTTCCTTTTCAGTTCATACAGAATTTGTTTACATGTTTTCCTTTTTTCATATGACAGTCCGCGGACGTGATAGAATCAAATTACGTTTTCTTTCTGCTCAGATTCATATTGCTCATTTTATTTTGCAAAGATTGTCCTCTGGTGAAAGAAGTGCCTCAGCACACAATATCTGACGGTCTCTTCTCACCCCAAAGCACAGGCAAAATAAATTATTCATAAATGTCCCATCACTATGGCTCTAGTGTTGCACGGCTGCTTTTGAAAGATTTCAAGACCTTTATGTAACCTTGTGTTTTCTACCTGTGACTGTCTGTCTGTCCTCAGCTCAGAGAGATGCCGGTCAACTCTCCTGAGAAGCCATGGAGGATGGATCCTGCCCAGGTGGCAGAGCGGCGGGACCTCAGGGAGACTCACCTGGTGTTCAGCATCGACCCGCGGGGCTGCGAGGACGTAGACGACACGTTGTCGGTGCGCAGACTCGCCGGCGGGAAGCTGCTGGAGCTGGGGGTCCACATCGCAGACGTCACTCACTTTGTCAGCGAGGGCTCGCTCACTGACTTGGAAGCACGTACAAGGTGAGGAGCCAGTTGGATTAGTTGGAAAAAATACCAGAAACACCTCACAACACCATGCAGAAGTTTGCAAGGTAACTTTCAGAAGTACAAAGAGGCCAGAAAGTGGCTGCTTGAATTTCTGTTGCATCAGTAACACACTCTTTTAATTAAAGTCCAGTGTGTAGGATTTAGTGGCATCTAGCAGTTTGCAACCATTTATAAATGGTTGCAAACTGCAGCCTTAGTAATAAAGCCAGTGAAAGCGATACAGAGGAGGTGGAAAAACCAGGGGACCAAACTCTGAATATTTAGTTACACATGAGGAAATTTGTTTTTCCGCAATGCCTCTTTTTAAAATATGGCTACTCCGTGGGAAGAAGATGCAAATATCACATTTTTTCTTGACTTTATTCTTCTTTTGTCTCATTCTAAGGGCTACAACCTACTACCTGGCAGACCGCAGGTACGACATGTTGCCTGCTGTTCTCAGTGCAGACCTCTGCTCTCTGTTGGAAGGAGTCGACAGGTCAGTAAACTCCACGTCTATGTTTTGGAACGTGTTTAACTAATTAGCACGCATTTGTGAACACATTAAAACATGCTGACTGTACATTTGTATGCATATGATCCAGGTATGCGATGAGCGTGCTGTGGGAGCTCGATGCACACACCCTCGCTGTCAACAAGGTGTGGTATGGTCGCACGCTCATCCGCTCCTCCTACCAGCTTCACTATGAGCTGGCCCAGGCGCTCCTTAATGGAGAGCAGGTTGAGGTACCGGAGCTGGCTAAGCTTGGGTCTGAGGAGAAGGACGCCAAGCTAGCTCAGCTCACCCAGGCTCTGGAGCTGCTGACGCATGTAGCCAGACACCTCCGGGCGCAGAGGGACAGAGGAGGTGCGCTGGAGCTGGAAGGGGTGGAGGTATAATTGGTTCCTTCTCCTTTTTATTCTTCTTTATTCTTATTTTCTGTTTTTTTTGTTGTTGTTTTTTTTACGAAGGAACAGTATGTGCCTTTGGTTTGATGACAAATTGTACCAAGGACCATTATAAATGGATGGAAAATGGACTGTACTTGTACAGCGCCTTTCTAAGCTTCACTCAAAGCGACCACTCAGTGTGTGTGTTCATGGTGATGAAGGAACACGTCACCCAGTGCAACAGTGCGGCTCACTGATGTGTTTTTAATAGTTTCTGGACAACATTGGAGCTCGGTGGCTCAGAGGAGGAAGATCCATCAGGCTGTGACACACACACACAACACTTGTTAGCAGATACATTCATTGTTGGTTTTGGTCTTTTCATGGGATTTGTTAACAATAAGAAAAATATAGAATATTGCCAGCCTTATCCTTTTAATATCTCCACTCGGAGTTTTGCAAAGAGTTTTGGTTTTAAAGGCGGTGAAATTGTTAAAAACATTTGCTGTCTAGGAACACAGTTCATACGCATCAGATCCCAACCTATATGTATCTATACTACATAAACGACTACATGTGTTCTGTATTTTCAAATTCATGTTTCAAACGATTTCGCCATCCCTCCTCAGGTGCGTGCCCAGCTGGATGAGGAGAGGAACATCACAGCCCTGGTCCCCCGTCAACCCCTGGAGGTCCACGAGACCGTGGCCGAGTGCATGATTTACGCCAACCACTGGGTGGCGCGCAAGATCCAGGAGACCTTCCCTCATCAGGCCCTGCTGAGGCGTCACCCGCCACCGCGGCAGGAGTTCTTCAGCCAGCTGGTGGAAACTGCTACAGCCGGGGGATTCACCATCGATACCGGGTGACTGATAGTAGGATTTTATGAGTGTCCTGTATGGAAGCTGAGGGTGCACATTGTTGTGTGTTTTCACTAATTTCACATGCATGTTGTTTTGCAGTCAAACATGGTATCCAAAACTCCACTCTCTTGTCAGTGAAAATCTACAGCTAAACACAGCTTAGAGGCTGGGCTAGTCAATATATTAAAACTGTTGCACTCAGTTACATAACAATGACACGACTGACATGACCTGTTACTCTGTATTGCATTATCAGTTGAAATTTGTTTCTCTCTTTGTCAAATCTTTTTTTTTTTTTTTTTTTTTTTCCTGCATCACAGTTTGCCACCACATGACAACTGTAGCTGTCACAGTTGGTGAAAAGAGTGAGGCAGATATCTGAATAGGTAATTCTGTTCCTCCAGGACCAACAAGGCTTTAGCTGATTCTCTGGACCGGGCTGTGGACCCACAGGACCCGCTGGTGAACAGGCTGCTGAGAATGCTGGCCACCCACGCCATGTCACAGGCTCTGTACTTCTCCACTGGTCTCGAGTCCCAAGACCAGTACTACCATTACGGTGCACTAGATCTTCAGCTTTTATTGTATTGCATATGTCTTTGTGGTTTATTCCAGATTTTCAAAGCAAATTAAGGATCTAGGTTTGTTACACCGTCCCGTTTAGAAGCATATGACTATCTAATTTCTATGATTTTATGCAGTTATTTAAAAAGTAAGCTTTTTTAGACTAAAAAGAAGACAAATTAAACTTTATACTGGCGAACCGTGGTGATTTTTCTGTCTCTTAGGTCTGGCTCTGGACCGTTACACACACTTCACCTCACCCATCCGTCGCTATGCCGACATCGTGGTCCACCGGCTTCTCACCGCAGCCATCGACATGGAAAGAGGGGTGGACCCTGGTAAAGCATTAGCCAGTCACAAAGAACTGGAAGTAATGGCTCAGCATATCAACAACAAGAACAGGGTCAGTGCTGTTTTGTGATTTTGGGTCTTTGAGTTTATTTTATGTAGCAAGAAGTTAATCAGTCTCTTCTGACCTCTGTATGACCTTTCCAGGCAGCCCAACAGGCCCAGAAGTTGTCCACAGAGTTGTTTCAATGTCTCTACTTCAAAGAAAGAGACCCTCAGACGGATCCGCACTGCGTGGCAGACGCTGTCATCTACTCCATCAGGGACAACGGCGTGTTGGTGTTTGTCCCAGAGTAAGAAACTACCTGGGGTCGTGAGTAGGGTGACTGATAGATTAGAGTTAGTATTCAGTTAGTTTGTAATTTGTAAAGGATGAGGATGGTAGTATTATATATTTTTCTTAATGTCTTCAAATTCCATGAAAAGACCAAAGCCAACAATGCGTTTGTTCGTCTCTCAAAACTTTCTGACTTCCTGTCTGTGGCTGTTGGTTCCTTCTGAAGACGTTCCTTCATTGTTGGTCTTTTCATGGGACGTGTTGACAATAAGCAAGATGTAGAGTATCACCAGCCCTTTCCTATTAATGATACTTTTTATGGGGAATGAGGTATTAATGATCAATTATTACTGTAAAATGGTCTCAGTCTATATATTTACAAATATACTCACAAGTACTGATTTTAAACATCTAAAAGTCTAGTTTTAAACAGGTCTAAATGTCTACATTATATATAACCACTGTCTCAACAGCATTTCACTGACTTACATAATATCAACACGAAGTTTGTACCTGCTTCACATTGAAGTATGGTCATTTATGCTCTTAAAAACATTTTTATCCTGGCTGTCTAGAGATCTTTTGACATGCAAATCACCAAATCAAGGCTTTCTGGGATGGTGCGGTTTTTAATGAGCAGTAACACTGAAGCATGACTGCATTCATCTGTGGAGGAACAAAATATCTGGAAAATAAAATGTTTCCAATTTCCAATACAATCAAGTAATTGATTTGTTTAAAAGTACGGAAAAGTAATGTAAATTACGCTTAATGTGTTTTTAATCTTTGTAATATCGGGTAATATTAAGGCTTAATCTAGTTATTGGGACAGTTCAAAGTTGTGAACAGTTTCATGTAGGAATAAAATAGTTCCTACATGAAACTGCTCACAACAAATCTATCTTGAGTAATCACGATTTCTGGAAAGAGACGTTGCTGTTGAGTTTCTCAAAATGTAGTTTTTTTTTTTTTTTTTTTTTTGAGTGCCATGTAGTCCCATTATATTCAAAACATGCAGACATCTCTACGGCCGATATCTCCAAAACACCACTCACCAACTCACACCAAAACAATCTGGATGGAATAACAGCGCTACAGGGAATAATAAATAATAAAACTTTATTTATAGAGCACTTATCAAAAGTGCTTCTAGGAAAGAGGAACAATATGTGTTTTTGATTTTGGAGTGAACTGTCGCTTTAATGGTTGAAGTGAAATAATAAAAATTTAAAATCTGTACTGATCGTATCTCTTCTCTTACCCCTGCAACAGAGCATTGTGTTAAAGTATTGCTTTGTAATAGTTGGCGGTGTAATAAAATATTCTAATCCGGCAGTCCTGACTACACCTGTGCTCTCTGCAGGTATGGTGTGAAAGGGCCGGTGTATATGAAGAATCGCGAGGGCCAGGTGGTGGCTGCAGGACAGGACGGCAGCTGCGAGTGGCAGAGTGGCTCCGTGCGACGCTACGCAGACCGCATTACCACCACCTCCGGCTGCGGCACCTCCACCTTCAGACTGTTTGACCACATCACTGTGAGTCGCAGAACAGATTTATTATTTTAGGACTGGACAATAATCTGACATTGTTTACTGACTTTTAAGTGGAATCATATTATGAAGATATGATCATATTGTTTTGTCATTTTCAAAATTCAGTTGTTTATATTAAAGGTGCCCCGTGCAGTTGTCTTGTTTCTTACCAAAACACATAACGTGTACCCGTGAGGTCTAACGAACGTGTCAGATTAATTTCCTTCCTCTCAAAATATCTGCAGAGCTGTTATGAGCTAAATCCTGCTTTGTTTACATCCATGTTTACTTGCTAGCAGTCTTCGTCTTCACTGGCTTCGCAGGAGCATCGCTACAGTTCTTGGCGCGTTACCGCCACCAACTGTCGATCAGCAGAATAGCTTGAAACTGGTGGCAGTGTATTGCGTCGCCCCTGTGCTTGCCTGAGTGCGTGTGCACGTTACAAACGAAACAGGGACCCACTCTTTAAAACGTTGCTCCATAGCGCTTCTAGTGGTCAAAAACGCCACAAGCATAATAATAATAATAATAATTACAAGCATAATTTAAAACTAACTAAATTAATTGCTTTTTAAGTTAAGTTTGGTCGTTTTCCATTGTGCCTCCATTTGCCATGTCGTGATATGTATCGACATTAGAGAAATATTCTTGTTTTGTGATAAATATTCTCACCGATATCAGGATATTCACAGCTACATCACCCATCCCTAAATAATTTTGTTTTCACAGATTTAGATATGTCTCTGTCGTGGTTTTCTTGACGTGTTATTCATTTCACCGATAATATTGAGGAATACTGGGTGACGTTTCAGTCCTCTGCTGTCTCCACAGGTTCGTATTTCTGTCCACTCGACACATTGCCACGCAGACAGTCTGAACATTGAGGTCATCAGCAACAAGCCGCACCGCAGCGCAGAGCCCCAGCAGAGCCGCTCGCAGGGCCGCAGCCAGCTGGTCCAGGAGGTGGTGCGCCTGGCTGAGGAGGCGCACCAGCAGGCCCAGGAGAAGGCGGCCGGGCGCCCCAAACTCTCCAAAGAGGAGAGAGAGTTCAGCCAGAGCAAAACTCCCAATCTGTACTCTCTCCTGGAGGAGGTCCGAGAGCTGGCTCTGATGGACCTGGAAATGGCCGCACAGGTCTGTGCAACAACAGCATAGAGCAGCTGCAACGTGAGCCTGGCTGTAAATGACACAAAAAATATCGTCATATCAACTGATCTCATGCAGCACTGCGATCCCGAACACATAGTACTACACATTAATAGGGAATCGGTGCTTGTTGCTCGGTAAGTATTGACTTGTAATGTAATTAGTGTTTACCCTAATTATGACTCACGCATTAGTTTTATTATTGTAGCTTATGCTTCTTTGTATGAAAGTAAAGGGTTTCCACAGAATCTATTTTTGTAAAACGGTTGATTATGTGCCCTTGTGGTTTGTAATTAAACCTGTATGGATGAATACTAAAGTCTCGTGTAAGGTTGGAGTTGAAGCCCTTTGTCAGGTATAGTATTTAGTTATTATAACATAAACATGTCTAAATCTAATTGACGTGGAAAGAAACATTAAAAGTTTAGAAACTCTAAAAGGGACAGAAAACTGACGTTTCAGATATTGTATCACTCAGACTTCGGGTCTGAATGACGAATTACTGTATGACAATGTTAGGTTTTGTAGTAAAAGTGGGGGAAAAAAAACCAAATACACTGTACGTGAAGATGAGATCACAGAGGTGTCCTTATACAGAACAGATTCAATTTACAAGGAAATGTTTATTGTTATTGCTTGGCATTTTAACAAAAATTGGTAAGGACAGTAACTATGCCCCAATTTATCAAAGCTAAAACCACACAGCTCAGGCCGCAGTTTTACAGAAATGTCTTCAGTTTAAGCTCCAGAAAAGAAAAAAGGACTTAATAAGTTACTGCAGTGGCCTGCTGCACTGATTACGTTACTAAAGTACATGACAATAACAAGGCACTCTGTTACAGTTAATGACATTCAAGCTAACTGAAACAATCCCACCCCCTCCCTTCAGGCCTCCATCCAAAGCCAGTGCCCCAAAACACATTTTCATGCACGGGCAGAGTGCCCACAGGTAGGTAGACAGGCAGGTAGCTCATTACAGGCCTGCAACAGCCACAGACACTGGATTTATTCACAGCATTTGATTTATTGATTGCTTTTGGGACGTAAAGAGAATTTCAACAAATATAACAAAAAATGCTTCTGAAATACATTACCGACCCTAGCTTTAAGGGTCAAATGGCCATTTTCAAGTAACAGCTACAGTAGCACAGTTAAGGAATAACTGAAACTTGGGAAACCAAACGAAATGCTGCTGATGGTAAAACAGTTCAAAACAGATGTGGGATCAGTGCTTAATTATACGTATATTTCAGACAGGAACAAGGGGAAGAGGAATTCTGAATTTGAACAAAGTTGGGTTTGCTCTTTGCAGACAATTTATGCACAAGTTTGATGCACTGCCAAAAGACTTTGGCCGCACAGTTAGCGGCTCCTGAACTGAGCATTAATCTCCGTCCTCACGCTCGTTGCTGGGTTGAAGGACCTGGCTGAGGCTGGTTTCATCCTCTTTCTCACGCTGAGGTGATTTGGCAGAAGGCTCAGAGTCTTTGTGTGGAAGCTGGCTGGGTTGTTGCGTGCTGCTGGCGGCTGGCTCCAGGTCTAAATCCTCCACCTCCTCATGCTGATCTTGAGAGTTGTTCAGGACATTTGCGGAGGACACTGATGTGGGTTCATCTGCTGACGCGGATGAGTCAACAGTCTGGGAGTCTGAAGGATCTAGTGGGTAGCAGGAGGAGTTACGCACAGTGACGTCAAAATCCGAAGTTAAATGTACAAACAGTGAAACTTCAGTTTCAAGGAACACAGACTAATATCTGTTCGATTTAACTACTTTACACGCATCTAAAATGATATTCTAGACATTTTAGCACTGCGTATTGGAAGCTACACCATTGTTTGATTTTTGATTTATCCTAATTTATCTTGTTAGCGACTGGCTGAGGTTTGCCTGCAGCATTTGTAGGGGACGGCATCATTTGTCTCAAGTATTTGATAAAGATTTCTCCTTAG
The DNA here is from genome assembly GCF_020085105.1 of Siniperca chuatsi. NCBI lineage: Eukaryota > Metazoa > Chordata > Actinopteri > Centrarchiformes > Sinipercidae > Siniperca > Siniperca chuatsi. The sequence continues at coordinate 2,945,441 of NC_058042.1, read as the reverse complement.
GGGAATCAGGACAACTCTTATTTTTCCATCACTGAAGGGCCTCTCACCTGTTTGCTGCTGCTGCTGCTGCTGGCGGGCGAGCTTTCTCTCCAGGGCCCGCTGTCTGTTCAGCTCCATGCGTTTACGCTGCTCCTCGGTCAGGGAGGGGGCAGCTGGGGAGGGGGCAGGTGGGGCAGCTGGAGCCGGGGTAGAGTGGACCGGCCCTTGCAGGTCATTAGGGAAGATCGCGCCGTTAAACGGATCTGGATCCCCAAAGACATGCGATTCGGGAGCTGCCTCTTCTTCACCTAAACCAAAACAATTGTTTTCACAAAACCGTGGATTTAGAGAGTAAATCTGAACCTCGCTCCGTCTCATAAAATTATTGTTTTTTATGTGGCCTCATACCCGGGGCCTGTCTCACAAAGCAAAACAAATAGCTGAAAAATGTCTTTTTACTCTCATAGATGTTACTGATTTGAGGGAGGTTCCAGGTTTCACTCTTCAGTTCTTTCAACAAACCAAATAAACAACTTCCTGAGACAGACCCTTGCTGTACAGTACGCCACCACATGGGATTAACATGACGCTTTACCTGCCGTTGACCATTCATTAGCTCATTAGGTTTGAAAACAAACAAGAACCAACCACTGCACAGAATAAAACAAAGGAAACCAAATGGTACCATCTCAGTGCAGCAGGTGACACTTTATGCACCAAAAGTCAATTTACCAGCAACTGGCAGGTGTTCATTTTGATCCCTGCCAATATGGTGTAAATATTACGTGTTTCAGATCAATTCTGAATGCAACATGTATCCCTGTCTTAACACAATGCATATAAATAGTGTGTTTTTATCTCTCAATATCTTTACCCATGTAATCTTCGTGTGTCAGTGGCATGTCCAGTCGTATCCGTTTGAGACACGTCTGTCGCAGGAAAAAAAAAAGGCAAATAATTACAAATACTACACTGTAGAAAATAAGTACATTTCATTGAAATATTCAGCATCGATGTCTTCATCCCACCTGCACTTCCTTCTTGTTGCCGAGCTTTTCCACTCTGTCAATAAAATCTTCAAACTGCAGTTTGGGGTACAACCTGTGGGCCCAGTTCTCCATCTTCCGCATCAGCAGCCGCAGGTCCTCAGCCTGGTTGGACAAAACACACGCAAACACCACGAAACGTTGGCTAAATGTACGTAATATGATGAAGTACAGCCAATATGAACTACTCGACAAGGCATCTGCTGCGTTTGGCTTTGTTAATTTGTCTGTTGTCAGCTCTTACCTCGTGCCCTTTGCCTTTGAAATGGACATTATCGAACAGTGTTCGCAGAGCTGGAAGTCCTCTTTCTGAGATCAGCCTGAAGAACAAAGTGTCAAATGTTTATCAGAATCAGAAATACTTTATTGATCCCCGAAGGGAAACTCTTTGTTACAGCAGCTCGCCTTTACATCAGTGTACACAGGAGAAAGTACTAGCAAAAAATATATATAATACAATACACTATAAAACACTATAAAAAACAGGTCAGAAAATAAATTAAGTACCAGGTGGATATAAGTATAAAATAAAATGTGTGAAGTACCAAGTGGGTTTACCGGTTGATGATAATAATACGGTATAAATGCAATGTAATAATATAAGTAATAAGTAGTATTGCAGCAGCAGTAATGGAGGTATGAATAATAAATAGAAAAGAAAAAAAAAAGCCGTAACCTTGATCACCAACTGATCAAAAATTAAACCTGCATTAACGTGTTAGCAAACAGCAGACACATGTCAACATTATCAATCATTTAGGCATGTTTCTGTCGACCTGATGAATGTAGGTCCAATATTCACTCTGTTTTAGTCTCCACCAACTCCTGAGAAAACTATCTGGCGGTTTAGCTGCTAAATGCGTCACTGTGTTCAGCAGCTAGTTGCTAACTTTGTCTGTCTGCTGTTTGGTGCTGAGCAGGTAGCGTACAGTCGGTTTTCAGAGCTTTCATGCTGAAAACAGCTGCCTGCTGCTGCTGGAGATAAGGTTAATGAGAGTGAACCAAAACAATGAGCTGAAAGAGGCTAAAAACGCTGTAGAGCTGAGAGGAACTGCAGAGGTGACTCTCTGAACGACCTCTTTCGTCATTTGATCCATTGTTTACATAGAAATATTGATTATTAAGGTAATAAAACTAGCACCACCCGGATCTTGACTCTTTAATTAATGCAGCGTTAGGGCCTTTTCACACCTGAAAGTCCGAACCAAGGTACATACAGGTAATGCGTTTGATCCGATTAGTTTTGGTTTCACATTGCAATCATGCGAGCGCACTAAAGAACTATACATGACATACCGACGTTCTGTCGTCATCACCTACGTGAGCTGCGTCTCCCTATACTTGCAACGGATTGGTCTGTAGACGGTCGGACGTCGGTGTGTTGCTAATTAAGCGCGTAGCCTTCTATCGCAGTTTGAAAGAAAGGAGAAAAATGAATGAACAGATTCATTTTGTTGCAGCTATAATAATAATCATAATTAAACATTTGGTCTCCTCCTCTCCCCATTTTGTTTTGTTGCGTTGTTTTTCCTTTTTCCGGTTCTGACGATAGCCTGCCAGAACTTCCTGTAATTGGTCCGAACCATCCAAAAAAATTTTTCACACTAGAAACGAAGCGAGACATTGTTCAGTTTGATCCGGACCGAGATCTACTCTTTTCGCTGGACCAGGGTTCGTCTGTTCGTGGCGGAGGTTTCACAACTGTAATTTTGGTTCGGATCAAACTGAAAAGTCCGAGAGCGAGGACCAAACGAGGTAGGCGTAAAAGGGCCCTAAAATCACTGAATCTGTAGTTGTGCGTCTGAAAAAAGCAAAGTCATTTTGAAAACCTTAAGTGGAGCTACAATTAAACGATACAGCCGGTAACAAACAACAAATCACGTACTGCCCAGGCCTTTCCCAACATTAAAAATTGCGTTCTTACATTACAGTTTGTGGCATCTTGGTGTCTAAACTTTCCTAACATTAGTCAACAAATCAATGTACTTTTTTTTATTTTTTTATTCTGCATTTGAATAAATTTGAATCCTCTGCCATGATGTTACAGCACTGATGTCTGAGGTACCTCTGAGAGTCCAGCTTGGGCTGCGGCCTCTTCACCCCTTTCCTTTTAGCAGCAGGGACCTCAGCCAGCTTGGACACCTCGCCGTCTTCCTCCTCTGCATTAACCACACCACATGACAATGGGACAGGTGGTCAACATCGCTTTGTTGACAGTTACACAACGGAAAACCTTCAGCGGGGCGGATCAGGTGCCAGTGTTTCAAATAAAGACTATAAGTTACCATCTGTAGGTGTTTTTGTTATGTCAGTAGTCACTCCCCTCCAATGAAAATGTTGAATGCAGCTTCTCACCATTTCCAAAAGGGTCTCCCTCCTCTTGTCCTCCCTGGCCCGGGGAGTGAGGTGGTGGGAGGGGAGGGAAAGCTTCATCCTCTATGCCGTCATGGCCGTTTTCCATCGGGTCAAGCATCGTGTGTACCTCTTGGAGGAAAAGTAAATCGGCCACAATCAGCTTTACAATGGTATTAAGTTCACATTAATTTGACTTCTATATGGCTGATTACAGAACTAGTAGTGCTGATTTCTAGGAGTTTATCATTTGCTGTAGTACAACTATGGAAATAGCAACAGATTAACAATGATTTATGTTGGTTTAAAAATCAGTGTTAGTATGTCTGAGAAGCTCAAACCATTTATACCAAACTCAAATTTAAAATTAAAGTAGCATTCATTGAAAGAAACACGGCAATGAAAATGAACAGCACTCCATTGATATGGAATGGGATGAACTACCATTACTCAAATATTGTACTTTGACTTTATACATACTCCACTACATTTCAGTGGGAAATGTTGTACTTTTTACCCCCACTACATTTATTTGACATCTGTAGTTACTTTACAGATTCATGTTTTACATACAAATACTGTCTTATAAAATATGATGAATTGTTATACACTATTCAACAGTATATAAAGTTGTTAATAGTAGCTTCACCTCAACTACAACATTAAAATCCTCCATATATATATATATATATATATATATATATATATATATATATATATATATATATATATATATATATAATGTTATGAAGTATTTTTACACCGTGGTATTACTACTTTCACTTAAGTAAACAATCTGAATACTTAATCACAGGTCTTATAATATACATGAAACTAGCAGCATTTCAGTTGCTTAGTGTTGAAGTTGAATTTTGACTACCAGTTTTTAGTATGAAATAAGAATAACGGCCCCCATTTCCGCCGTTGGCGCGTGATCGGTATCGGCCATGAAAAAACAGATATCGGTCGACCACAGCGTCAGCCACAGTGTGGCGGTAAACTCAATCATGGCCAAAACAAAGTGTAAAGACTGTCAGTCTTCTGGATTTCACCGCCACACAGGATAAGCTGTTCAGCCTGGGTGAACAGGACAATCACGTCCTTTGTCTGGACGTCCCAACTTTATTTCTGAGTGACGTTTGAAGTTGCAGAAAAGAGTAAACACCGCGCTGCTAAGCTAACTACGAGCCGCTGAGACAGACTCTGGGTAAGTTGGCCACCGTGTAAGCTAACTGCTGTTAGCGAAATGGTAAAACATAACGGCTCAACTTAAACCACAAGACCCAAATATGATAATAGCTTATAAAATACGACACTGTATTAAAAGGAAATGCAACAATATTGTCTTACCCGTTACGAGCTGTCCGGTGGCGGCTCGACAAGCAGTGAAGCTAGCAACACTAACTTCCGGTATGACGCTTTTTTTTTTCAAAATAAAGTCCCAGAAATTAGCCTTAACTAATACCAGTTAGATTGATGACTGTGTGGGAGTATGGGGAAATAAATGTTCCAAATCAGGAAAAATGACATTTTTACAAAATCTTTTGATGAACAAATATAAAAGTGCATGATCAGAATGACCCGTTGGCATTAACATTCAGAAACATACGATTTGGGCTAAAGTTTACACCAAAACAAAGACTGAAAACATCACGCGTATATATGCTTGCATTCACCATATAAATTTAGGTTTGTTATATAGGTTAAAAATATGCAAATAAATGATGGCTGTTTTACTGCTGTGTTTGCATACATTACTGATATAAATAAGCCCTATACAACATCAGAAAACACAAGTTTAGGCTTTGTCTAATGTTACTCAGTTCAATAATTTGCTGTTAGTGGGGCAAAAAAACTTGCAACTGTAATATAATTTGTAAAAGAGCGCACCAGTTAAGCCACATAAAGATCAAACACATCTTACCCACTGGTACACAATTATCTGTGCTGGTTTCTGGGTTTATGCAAAGATAGCATTCAAACTAGAATAAAAAACATCGTAAGACCAGGGGAATTTTTAACGACCTGAGCAGGAGTTTACATTCAACAATTACACATAAATCCCACGTGGTGAGTTTATAAGGCTATTTCTGGTAGTCAAATTTGAGAGTTTGTAGGCCAAATAAGTGAAAAATGATGGGATGTCGTATTTGTCCACCAGAAATATATCCTCACATTGTGGAGAGGCTTTGAAACCACATTTAATGGAGATACAATTTACAGAAAATATCATTTAACATTTCAATGACTATATAAAAATGTGAAGAAAAAATACTATAGTACTTTTTGGTGGCAAGTGTTGGGGGCGTGGGGGTTGCGTTTGAGGTTATTGGACCTCGTGATCTCAGTATTTCTAAAATCCTGGCTACGGCCCTGCACAAGTTCCTTTGAGTTGTTTTGAGGTGTGTTTGACTGGTTGAGGCATCAAAAATAGTTTCTTTTAAAAAATTTAAAACAAGATTCACTACAATAAACTATAATCACACTGTGTACTCAACACCCGCCATTTTCAGTATATTCATTTCCCTCTCTCATTATTCCTCTCCAGTTCCAGGGCTTTTAATTTGAAGGGTACAACGCTGTACAGGAAATGTGTTCCTGTGAAGTTTGTCTGACTTGTTGCAGCAATTTATAACTCCACCTCTGTGGCAGGATCAATAAGCAAACATTTTCCCACTCAGCAATTAGTACCATTTGAATCTTAAAAATTTATTTCCACAGAGAGCACAACACTTTATCTCCATCACTCTTATTTCTCCATTTTACAAACTTGTTGACAATAAACCATCTCCTCTCTGCAGTTATAAAACTTAGCTACGCCAAAAACCACACAAGACCAGTTTGTTGAGAAATTCAAATTAAAAAAAGTAATATACCAAGCTTAAATGAATGCTTCCAGAGTTGTGACAGGTACTGTTTTGACTCAATAGCGACAATCTGAAAAAGTGTTTATTCAAAACAGAACAGCAGGGACAGTTAAATCAACAAAATGCTCTGGACAGGATGAAGTCTCACAGCTTTGAAGTCACTCTCAGATTCATTTCTTCAGCTTCAAGGCCACTGACGTGTGGTTTGATGAAAACAGAGGATGTGACTGTGTGTGTGTTTGCTTTCAGAGGCGTGCACGCAGCAGGAACATGAGGAAGATTGCGCTGAGGAGGATGCAGAGCGTACACACTGTGGGAACCACAATCTCTGTTACCATCTCCATGTGGCCTATCAGCGGATCTGAAACACATGAATGGAAATGTAAGTAAATGTGTGCAAATGTCTCAGCTTCAGACCACTGGAAAGGGCTGCCACGGACCTCGAAAACAAACGCGAAAAGCAACGCATCATATAGATTAATTACAATTTTAATTTCTTAATTTATTTGCTGTTAATTCTCAGTGTATTTGACTTTTGAATAATTCATTATTTTGTCCCTTGGACTCAGAGTTATGTATCATTAGACAAAAAAGAGGTTCGACTTATACTTGCTTATGTTATATGTCAAAACAAAATGTAAAGGCTTTTATAAATAGTATTTGAAATTATAAGGCATTTATTGAAGTTTTAAAACATGTATTTATATGTTTGGATTGTATAAAGCCGAAACATTTTTGTCTGCTGGGCTTTGAGAACCGTTTACCAGTCTGTGAAACAACATAAGGCCTTTAAAAAGTTTTATTTTTAAATGAATGGAAGTTGTTTCTTCCTCCTAGGATCTGTTTATTTATATTAGAATTAAATATTTGTCAAGATTTCTTTACATGACATGACATTAGATGCAAATAATTTGCTTTTTGATGGCTATTTCTAACCGATATCATGTCTAATCCCCGTTGCCAAACTAACCGGCAAATATTAACGCCCCCTGTCACTCACAGTTTTTCCATGCTGGAATACTACCTGGCCCCAGATTCGCTGTGTGGTAATTTGATTAAACACATTAATTTGGGAATATGTAACATATATGGACAAACCTGAAATAATGAAGGTCTTAAAAGTCAACACATCTCTTTAAGACAGGGCCTCGAGATCAGGTAATAAATACAGGACCCACCCTAAAGAAGACCCTTCCTTTTCCTTTAATAACTAGCTAAACAACTGTCACACACTACAGAAGAGAAGTTATGCAATAATAGAGTACAGACAAAGACATGTCAGTTGATGTTGTGCTTCATTGGTGCTATTAAATTACCACAAACCACTCGACACGAGTCTTCAGGGCCCCTGGAGTTCAGAGGCCGTGCCAGCCTTTCTAAAACAAGCCCACGTTAAGTCTTTGAATTTGTTATTTGACAAAAAGTTCTTATTGCTTTCAGCCACATCTCAGTTGTCACGGCTCGTTGTTACCCGATATTCTTGACAATATATTGATGATATTGCATTAATAGGTCAGTGATTAAAAACTAAACCATCTCCATGAAAACTGAGCAAACTCCATCCGCTCAGGAAGGTCATGAGATGTGCCTGAAAGCTTCAGAAAACCAAGTAAGTGAGACTTGTGATGGGAATTTAAACCGTTTGAAATATGTCCCTTATTGTAGAAATGTTAATGCTGCCGCCGGTCAAGACGGAGCTCATTTTGAACGATTTTATTTTTTTAAAACAATGTAATATTTTCTACGCTCATCATATGTTTTGAATGTAAAATCTTAATCTGCAAAGTGACTAATAACTATGGCTGTCAGTGAAATGTAGAAATGTGCAGTATTTGCCTCTGAAATGAAGTGGAGTAGAAGTATAAAGCATAAGCATATAAATGTTGATCTCACTCAGAAACGTGCAAACTTTTGTACCTAAACTTCATCATGCACTGGCCAAGCCTTTTGCATTCCTGCATGTTCCTGATTTCCCTGGGATTTTCTTCTAGCTGGAGGGGCAAAACAAAGAAAAGCCCTGTTAGAAAGCGGAATAACAAGCTTGAGACAGAATTTTCCTTTGTTTGGGCCCAGCTAGCTTATCGCAGCCTACTCTTTTTACAACAGTTTTTAACTGTGTTCTGTTGCTGTCTGTCTGTCTGTTTTCTCGTTACTAATTTTTTGTGTGTATTTATTCTGTTTTGTGCTCTCGACATCAGTGAAAATGATTCCTCAAGATTTAAATAAAGGTTGAGTGAACTTTAAAGGGACAGTTCACCCCAAAATCAAAAATATATGTTTCCTCTTCCCTGTAGCGCTGTTTATCCATCTAGGTGTGAGTTGTAGTTTTGGAGATATCGGCGTAAGATTTTTTTAATATAATGGAACAGATTTGTTGCGAGCAGTTTCATGTAGGAACTATTTTTTTTTTCTACTGATAGTTCCTACATGAAACCTCTCACAACAAATCTGTGGATTATCTTCAGTAACCGGGTCATGATTTCTGGAAAGAGACGTTGCTGTTGAGTTTTTCAAAATGTAGTTTTTTGGCGCTTTGAGCTCCACGAGCCGAGCGCCATGTAGTCCCATTATATTAAATTTTTAAAAAAATGCAGACATCTCTACGGCCGATATCTCCAAAACTCTGCAACTCACACCAAAACGATCTAGACGGATAAACAGCGCTACAGGTGAGAGGGAAAATATGTATTTTTGATTTTGTGAACTGTCCCTTTAATGCTTTCCTGTACTAACCTGCAGCCAGGAGCTGGTTACTGGAGGAGCAAGTCTCTACGGCTTTCCTCTTCCAACTTTCCACCTGTAAAGATCCAAGAAACTCTCGCAGTTAAACAACATATTCTGCTCCAGAGGGATTTTTAACGTATTGATAGAGTTTACCTCTCTCTGATTGGGGAAGCCATTAGAGCTGATGATACGTTTATAGAACTGGACAGAGGCCTTCGGGTAGCGTGGTTTGTTCTTGTTCCTGAAGTCCACGTAGTAGAGTCCGAACCTCTCTGAGTAGCCTTCATCCCACTCAAAGTTGTCGAGGAAAGACCAGGCTGTGTAACCCTTCACATTCGCTCCATCCTTAATCGCTGTTGAGTTGTTGCACCGGGGACAAAACCAAAAAAACAAAAAGGTAACGCATGTAATTTTATCTCAGGAACGTGGCAGCTTTATTAGTCGTAAAATAAAATATGAAAAACACGCTCAGTGATTTAAATATGAACCAGACGGTAAAATCTTTCCTTTGTGACGTTATCTTTGTGTTCAGTAGAGTTGCTGTTTCACCTTTGAGCATTTCATTGATGTAGTCTTTGAAGTACTGCATTCTCCAGTCATCACAGAGGTCAGTGCAGAGCATTTTCTCTGACACACCGTTTTCTGTCACGTATATCATGGGGTTTCCATACTGAGTCTGTTGGACACACATCGTATTACATTAAGGTTTGATGGTATACATACGTTCATATCATTATGAACTTATCTTTTTAACTGCATCACACAAGTTATCACTTGTGTTTATGTGACATTTCTTCAATGCATTTGTTTTTACATCATAAACTTAATTTTGTTCTCTGCTTTCTTGCCGAGAGTTATATAAGAAGACCGATATCCCTCTCTTGTCTACAGAGCTGGAGCCAGTAGGTGATTAGCTTAGCTTAGCATAAAGACTGGAAGCAGGGGGAAACAGCTAGCCTGGCTCTCTCCAGCGTTCAAAAATATGTATGGATAACTGTTTGTCAAGTAATTACACCATGAAACTCCCTCTAAAACCACAAATTGTCATTTTAACATTTGTTTGTAATTGTTGTAATTAAACAAACAAGATATAACTTGTAGGTAACCGGTAGGTTTATTTTTTTAACTTTAGACCGAGCCAGGCTAGCTGTTTCCCCCTGCTTCCAGTCCTTATGCTAAGCTAAGCTAATCACCTCCTGGCTCTAGCCCCATACTTAAAGTACAGACATGAGAGTGGTATCCATCTTCTCATCTAACTTTTAAGCGAATAAGCTTGTTTACAAAAATATCAAACTATTCCTTTCAGTAAATTTCCAGTACTTTCAAAGCCATCGATTGCTTTTTTAAAAGCTTTGAAGCCCCTGTTTTATTTGGCTCTGCATTCTTTGTATCAGTTGATTTTGGATGGCTGTGAGAGCCCAGCTTGCATCACTTATATGCCATTTTTATTGTAATTTGTGCTTGTTGTATTAGTTTTAATTGTAGTACAAAAGCCCAGTTTTCCCAACAGAAACCTAAAAAGTTGAATTCTATATTTTCGATAGATCTTACACAGCTGGATATCTGGATTTTATTCAGATTTCTGTCGTGACAAACCTTGACAAAGTTCAACAAGCGTCGGAAGCCCCAAGGAACAGAATAGAGCCATTCAGAGCCGGGATCGGGCCACTTCGGGTCAACCAGCTCAGCAAGGTCACGATCTGCAAAGTAGTTGTCTCCGAGGCCTGAAGGGTAATTCTTCAGGGTGACGTAGCGAGTAGTGAAATGGCCGAGGCCCAGGAAGTCACAGGTTCCCTTGATGTAACTCTTCTCCTGAGGCGAGAAGACGGGCAGCCGTGACGCTCCCAGGCCCTGCTGGCCGCTCTTCCTGCCTAAAGGTGAAAGTTCAATGCGTTTCATAATGAAACTAACATGTCAGCAGACGCATAAAGGTGCATAAAGACGGCAGCTGTGACATAGTGGATTTTTCATACCCATAATGCAGTGGTTTCCAACCTTTTTTTTTGTGACCCCTCGTTATGACCTGGTCGAACAAAGAGGGATTTTTCCCCCCTCTATTTTGTTTAAAGAAGTAAAATTATCCAGTAATTCATATGACAACAAAAAGCACAGATTAGTTATGTTAGTTATGTTTTTTTTCTGCTTTATTTTGACTTAGATTAGAGCCCCTTCAGATTTATCTTGATAAACCTGCAGGTAAGAAAACCACTAATATAAACCAACACAATGTCACTTACTGTTTTAAATGAAAATGAATAAATGGTGTTTGCAGCGGTGTGCGCTGCCTCGTGGCATGTACATACAGGATTGTATGACGGAGTCTGCCATCTGTATGCACCATTAAACTGTAAACAGTATTCATGCTTCTTATATCATGCAGTTTCTTCTTATAGTGCAATTTCCATAAATTGCACTACTTTATATTCACTGCATTACTGTTCTGCCCAGTCCAGTTCATTATTGTACAGATCCATCAGTATACTTCTGTTTATAGTAATGCCATCTGTATATAATGTCCATTGCACCACTTTTTATTATTTATTATTTACATAATACTGCTCTATCTAATAGTGCATTTATGCACACACTTGATATCCTGCACTTGCTTATTGCACTTGTGGTTCGACCTAAACTGCATTTCGTTGCCTTGTACTTGCACACGTGTGATGACAATAAAGTTGAATCTAGTTTTGTTAACAACGTTTCAGTCCTCAGACCTTCATCTTCACATAGCTCTATGAATTTGGTTCTTTCACAGTTTCTGATGTGACACGGCTGTCCGTAAGACTTTCTGGTGTGCAAGAACGTTGCAGTAATTGTCACAAAATAATTGACCGCAAATTAACAACACAAGCTGTTTTCTCGAGCTCACAAAGAAAAATTTGTGATTGTGGAAATGCATGCATGTAAATAAACACATACTGTATATTGTGCTCTCTGACCCTTCATAACCAGGGCGAATGGGTGGATTCTCAATTCCTAACTCCTAACTCATTAGTTTTTCTTATCTAGCTGTGACTGAAACCTTAATTCTAACCTCACCCAAACTGATTCAGTTTTATTCAGTTCTCATTCACTACAATCTGCAACGACGGCTAGTCCTACTGTCACTGCGAGGCAGGAAATCTCAATCCAAACTCTTCTCACGTCAGATCCCGTGGTGGTGGAACGAATTGCCAAACTCGGTTCAGACGGCAGAATCCCTTTCTGTCTACCAAAATCACTTGAAGACCGACCTCTCGCTCTCTCTCGCTCTCAATCCCTTGATCGTTCTCTAGCTTTTTCTCAAATAGTTTTTTTTTTTAAATTGTCATTTGCACTTATGTGGCACTTGTGTCAGGTGGAACTAAATGTTGAAGCACTTATTCTCAAAGGCTTCTCCTTGATCTACTGTGGCTTTTAGTGTACCTCATTTTACTTTGAACAAAAGCGTCTGCCAAATATGGAAATGTAAAAAAAAAACACTGTGGACACAGCCCCCGGAGTCCACGCGGGAACGGTGCTAGGGGAGGGATTTTCAGACGCCGTTCGACGATCTCACATTTTTCATATCATATAAACAGTTGCATCTGACCATGACGTACCGATATAGTCTTTCATAACCTGGGGGTAGTCTCCATTGAAGATGGGAGTAGCAAACCATCCCATGTAGAACTGGATGTATCTCTCTGCTGCTTCAATGTCCCTCTGGTTGGTGATGTCCACCGGTTCCCCCCAGTCAGCCGTTAGCGAGATCCCAACCAGGCCTGGACACACACACAGCAACTTAACTGTCCAGCATGGCGGAAATGTAGCTTTGACTTCAATTACAAAAACTAGCAAAATGAAAACAAAATTGTGACATCGGTTTTTCTTTTTACCTTTTTGTTTGCTTCGCCACTGCATGTCGTACGTGTGCCAAACTTTGGCATGAGCCTGTTTCAAAGACAGAAAGGAAGTGTCACCTTGTTTTTTTTTTTTACTTTAGCTTAGTTGACATTATTAGAAGAAAGACATCAAATCACAACTACAAAAATGTCAAAGGTGACTCTAAAATAAATAAATAAATTTGTCGTTTCCTAGGCGCTTCATGCACCTGCAGCCTTGGCACTTGTGTCAGGTGGGACATGAACTGAGTGTCGAGGCACTTATTCTCAAAGGCTTCTCCTCGATCTGCTGTGGCTTGGACTGCACCTCATTTGTCACATTGGACAAAATGTAAATGTAGTGTATAAACATAAAGACGAGGAGACATGGTTGACTCTGTCACCTCCAAGTTCATGTTAATCAGGTCATCATATATTTAAGTTATACGTGATAAACACTAAGTTCATTATTTAAGATACAGAAATGGGGTAGGACCATATAAGTGTACTTCTTCCTACTCCTTAATATTTATTTTGTTTATTGAGAATTTGTTGTATATGTTTACTGTTGGTTATTATTGTTTTCTTACTTATTATTGGTTACATGTTCGAAATAAAATCTAAAATCTAATCTTGATATCTGCCAGTTGCCAGTTGAAAGATTAACTGCTGAGAAATGCTCATCACAAGCCCTCTTAAAATTTCTTGTTTTGTTCAACCAACAGTCCAAAACCCAAAAATATTCAATTTACACTGATGTAAAGCAGAAAATCCTTACATTTAAAAAGATGGAGCAATAAATGTTGGCACCTTCGTTTGATGAATGATTGTGGTATCTGCTGAGGAAGATCGTGTGATATAATCGAAAGCGCCAGAACAGCTACTGAATGGACCTTGTGGTGAGATTGTTTTGTTTAAATGAAAAAGCTAAACTAAACTAGATTTTGACACATGGTCCCTATACTAATAATATTACCCGGATCAATGGACATGCAGTGAAACGGGGACGTTTGGGGGCCCGTGTGGCTCGGCTCAGACAGAACAACACCAACCTGGAGACAAACTGTCATCTCGTGAGTCTTACCTTGATGATGTGGTGGGCAGCTTTGTAAGCTCCTGTTCCCTTCAGCTTCAGTCCGGGTGCATGTTCCCCTGTTTCGTATCCCTCCACAGCAATGGACTGAAAACACAAGACAACACTCTCTGGTATCCAAGTCAAACACTACATCTGTTCACACAAGACGGTGGATGCAGCCGTTTCTCTTCAACCTGACATACCCACGGATTGTTGAAAGTGATCCAGTACTTCACTCTGTTTCCAAATCTTTCAAAGCACAAGTTGGCAAAGTCGTTGAAGTAGTTCACCATGCTGACGTTCTGCCAGCCGCCGTACTTCTCCTGTAAGACCTGGGGAGTAAAACCGAATCAGTATCCACACTGCAGCTTCCAATCTGTAAATGGAAATTCGAAACAAAAGGTTTAGCGAGTTTAGTGCTCACCTGAGGTAAATCCCAGTGGTACAAAGTAACAATGGGTGTGATCTTATTGTCCAGCAGCATGTTGATCAGGTCATCGTAATATTTTATTCCTTTCTCGTTGATTTGTTCACCTGAAAGAGTTGCCAGTGAATGATGGAATTAATAGCAATATTCACTATCATGAAATATAACATTATTACAATCAGGGCTTCATCTAATTTTTATTTATTTGGTCTTTTAAAATGTAAAAAGAAAAATGCCCATCACAATTTCTTGCGTGTTTTGTCTGACCAACAGACCAAAACCCAAAAATATTTTATAAACAGCGATATAGAACAGAGAAAAGCAGCAAATCCTCACATTTAAAAAGCTGGAAGCAGCAAATGAAAATTAATGTTGGCTAATTTTCTGGTGATTGACACAGATTGACTTCACTTAATCAATTTCAGCACTGATTTCAATAACCACCAAATAAAAATAATAAAAATAGTAAATAATAAAATTTATAAAATATGGTAAAGAATGACATTCCACTACAGTGAAAAACTGAAAAAATTGAATAAAAAAAAATAAAAAAATAGGTCCGGCATGTGGTTACTTTTCAGTCCGCTTGGTAAAATCCTTGGCCAGGAGATGGAGAAACGATAATGATTCAACTTCATGTCCTTCATCAATGTAATGTCATCCTGCAAAAAAAACAGCAGACGACATTTTGAAAATCACTGCATCGTTCCAGCTGAAGGTAAAGACAAAACAGAAAAGATCAGTGCATCTTCAGCTGAGGTTTTAAATCTGTTGGTTTGCTTTGCTGCCAGTCTGTAAGCTGTAACTCTCATTAACAGATGTTCATGTAATTAAACGGACAAGTCAGCTTTTTACCCGGAACCAACTGATTAGAAATACCAGTTTATGTGTTTGGATTTTTACCGTTATCCTCTTAAACTCCAAGAACCTTCAGGGAGGGCAGTCAGTACAATCTCATGCTCTGCAGCCAAACGCGGTTCGCACCACAGAACTTTATTTTAAAGGGGACCTGTTATGCTCATTTCCAGCTCTATATTTTTATTCTGGGATTCCACTAGAGTAGCTTTGCATGATTCACAGTTTACAAAAAATCCTTATTTATCTTATACTGGCCCGTTATGCAGCCCCTCGCTTCATCCTCTGTCTGAAACAAGCCGTTTTAGCTCCTGTCTCTTTAAGCCACTCACTGGTTGCTGTACAAAAACACACAACTTTTATAACTTTATTCACTGATTTTGGTGAAATTGGATCATATTTTATGTAGAAAATATTTTCTGGTTTTCCCTCTGATGTCCTTTGGCTGCTCTGCCTCAACTCTCAGTGATTTACGGAGTTTCCTCATGGACAGATAGCTTTAAAGTAACTGCTAACAGCTGTTATTGTAGCTGCCATTAGCTCAGTTAGCCATGCAGCTAGCGGTCATTTCAGCTTAGCTGACTGCCCGGACTGGGAGCTCGGAGCCCCCAGTCAGTGTTGGTGCTCACACCGCTAGCACAGGAGCTTTGGACCGCCGGGAGCTCGGAGGTTTACAGGCCCGGGCTCTTAGCTCCCAGTCTGGGCAAAGTCAACTAGCTAACAGCGCTAGCTGTATGGCTAACAGAACTAACGGTAGCTATGGTTAGCAGTAGTTAGCGGTTACTTTAGCAACAAGTAAAGCCTACCTGACCTGACCTGATCAAGAAACTAACTAACTTTCCTTCACAACCGAAAAAGCACTTTCTACGAGAACAATCTCCAAAAACTTGAACAGTAGTCCTGAGCAGAGTAGTCTCGCATAGCCAGACCTATCTCCACACTTACTTTTAGCGCTATGAACAGATCAGTCAAATAACAAACTGAGCGGGTGGATGGGTGGGTCCCTGTTCTTGGGCGGGTCCCTGTTCTTGGGGGCGCTCAGAGCACAGAGTTTGAGGGCGTGCCAAACTAGCCACTAGGCGTGTATTATGCAAATGTGTGCAAGGCGTGTCAGGCGGTGTTTTCCATGGTGTTTTCTGTGGGAGAGAAGACCTCCCTTTGGCACGGACTGTGGGCTTTGTGACTTTTCAGACCTTTTACATGCACAAAAAAATGCTATGCAACACGAAAAAGGACAGGGAAAACCCGAAAAGGCATAATATGGCCTCTTTAGGGAATAGTTCGACATTTTGAGAAATATGCTTGTTGGCTTTCTTGCCAAGAGTTAGATGAGAACTTCGACACCACTCTGGAGCCAGGAGGTGATTAGCTTAGCTTAGCATAAACACTGGAAACGGGGAAACAGCTAGCCTGGCTCTTTTCAAAGGTGAAAAAATATGCCTACCAGCACCTCCTAAAGTTTACTAATTAACACATCATGTCTCGTTTGTTTTAGCTGGCTTACAAGCTTCTGAAGTCAGATTTTTTTTACTTTTAGACAGTCTAGACTAGCTATTTCCCCCTGTTTCCAGTCTTTATGCTAAAGCTAAGCTAAGCATTTCCTGGCTATAGCTTAATATGTACCGTACAAACATGAGAGTGGTATCAATCTCCTCAACTAACTCTCAGTAAGAAAGAGAATAAGCGTATTTCCCAAAATATTGTACCTTTAAATTCAAGTGGAGATCCCAAAGTTTGCAAAGATACCAAATATGGGTAAATGTCTTTAAAAAGATGCACAAGACATCTAGAATATTTCCATTTGAACGGTGTAGCCATAAAAAACATGGATTTGAATGTTTGAATATTGGATTCGAATGTCTCACTCAGTGTAAACATCATATAGCTTCAATGAAGCGCTGTAATGAGGTAATACAGAATATACTGTCAGTGTGGAAAAGGACGATTATTCTGACACTAAAGTTACTAAATTTGAAATAAGGTAAAAATGAATGTTTAAGATTTCAACAAATTTACTATGACACAAACAGATATAACTTTAAAACTTCATTTAACTTAACCTAGTAAATAATGTCTTTGGGTGTAACATTCATTTCAAGACTTTATCAGTCTCTTCTTTTCTGGAGAAGTACTACATTTTCTTCTGCGTGTCACCTTGAATTTGTAGTAGCCCTCACACGAGGAGTCTCCCGTGTCATTTAAGAATATTTTCCCCTTTTTGTGGGCAAATGCATCCCAGATGCTCATTCCTTTTCCATCTACGTTCCAAGCTCCTTCAGTCTGATAGGCAGAGCTGCCAGCTCCCCAGGAGAAACCTGGAAAACAAAGCAAACGATAAATGTCAACGCTCTGCGGATCATTACAGTGTTTACTTTGGTAATGACTTTGGCAGTTGGTGGACTATTTTGTGTTTAATCGTGCGTCATACCAGTTGGGAAAGTGCCGTAGTAGAAAGACGTTCTTTCGTTCTTCGTCCAGTCAAAGTCCTCGCTGGCTGACACACACAGCACCAGTGCAAGCACATGGTACGGCCTCAGGATGCAGCGCTGCAGCATTGTGATCTTTGTCAAGGAGCTCACTGTCTTCAGTTACACCTAAAGGACAATGATTACCCAGTTTGAACTCTGATTTCACAGATATGCTAATGTTAATATGCAGGCATCCAAAACCTGTCAAAACAGCTACAAGGCTACATCTCCTGTTAGTCTACCCTGAGCTAGATAAGCGGAGGACAGATCACAGAGTATACAGATATGCTAAAGTAAAACCAAGGTTCAGAAACTCACGCAAAGGCGTCAGGTGTCCACAGGTTTTGAGTAAAACCATCCTAACTCAAACCCCAAACCTCAGGATCATTTGTTAAATATCCACTGAAAAAACATCCAGTCATTATCAGACCTCGTGGATATAAAGGAAGAATCTAGTTTCATTTCAGCCAGCTGTAAGACACACTGACACAAAACGCTACCAGAGACAGAAAGTAAGCCAGCTTGTCCAGCACAGTCAGGATGAGCGACATTTCAAGCTGTTGTATATCTTCAGTGGTGCAAAAGATAACCAAGTTTAAAAAACTAAAAGTGGGTAAAAAATGTAAAGTTGCCTGTTGTCCTCCTGCCAAAGCCTGTGCTGTTTCTCTGCCTACATCTGTCTCGGTGTCTGTCTCAGCCCCAGCCGCCTCACTCAGAACCACATATAGACGTCTGACCTGCTGCACGTCCTGCATTTGTCTCTGCTGGAAACTGCTCCAAAATGCAAGAAACGTCCCCAAGCTTCTGGACCCGGTTAATGCTCCCCAGTGTCACGGGCAGGTTCACTGCCAGTGTCACAAAAACAAAACAGAGTGAAGCATCCAGGACATTTTCTGCTATTCATCAGCCCACATACAGCAAACCCCGTCCACACACACTGAATACCGCTCCATTTGAAGTCAGTGAAGTGTGAGCGTAAATTTGCTGGGGCAAACAGATCTTTTGGAAAAAGGGGGGCTTTTGACACTGTAAGCAAAGTTAATGGTAGCGAGCCTGATGCATGTGCAGCTTGGTCTCATAACATTTTCATGCCTTTACACTGTATTTAGCTGTAAAACACAACAGAAATGATTGTCACTGAAGGCGCACTCATGTGTCTAGTTAACAGTAAAAGACAAGTAGAAATCAAAAGATGAACCGTTCTAGAAACAAGTGCATCAGTCTTTGCAATTTATTCTCAGTCTTATCATCCTGTATTTGTGTCAAGCAAAGTGGCAGCCTTCACATGCATGGGGGTGGACGCAATAACAGAAACATCTGTACGGTGTTACATCATCCAGTACAACAGCCCTGCAAACATACACCACACATGTGAAGTTTCAAATGTAGATTTTGTCAGAGAGGAGTTTAGTATGTAGTTAAGTTTGCGTTACATTGGAAACTGTTTCTGTAATTTTGTCCCCAAGAGTGGACAAAATAAGATTTTGTTGGACTAAATTTTCATAAAAAATCAATATTGATGAATAAAATATTGCCTCCACACTAAATTTGTGGTTTGGAGTCAGTGCCTGCACCTACATACATGTGATGTGCATATAATTACACATTCATTTACAATGGAAAAAAACAACAATGTACACTGAATTCTGTGTAAGTGGAAACACTTAACATAAGGCCAATAATATATATATAATATTAGGAATGAGTGCATTTCCATACAGTGAAAAACGCATTAACAGCAGTGTTTATTAATGTGCACTGTCCCTGTTAAATAAATCAATAATTAAAATAAAATCTTACTGCCTGAGGATAAAAGCTGTCATTAAAACGAGTGGCGTGTGCCTCGATGCTACGATATCGCGGGTGAGTGTTATCACTGATAATGGCTTGTGCTCTTTTCCTGCACCTGACATCATACTGTATAGCTCATCCAGGTGTGGCTGATTGGAGGCCTACTTAAGATTTTTGTTGAGTCCCTCCTTCAGGCAAACATAGACAGACAGGTTACCAAACTGCACTATCAAACCTCCTGAAGCACACTTTCTCACACACACACACACACACAGATACAAAGGTTTTGGTAGACAAACCAAATTTCTTAAAGCATCTAAGAAAAAATCCTCCATTGTGCCCTTTATCAGACCAGAGTGTGTGCTTAACTATCTCAACAGATACACCATCAATGGTATGTGGTCCTAGTCTATCTAAGTCTGTGATCACTTGAGTAGCTCGCAGCATAATATAATTTAATTAAGAGATTATAATAGAAATTACATAGCAGTAGATGAAGGCAAAGGAAACAAAACAAGTGATTTAACAAGCTCGCTTCACTTTAACAGCCCCACAGACATGCTAACATTGTTGAACTTTTTATTTGAAAACTTATTTGTAATCCAATAGACACCTCTACCATAGCTTTTGCCTATCTTACTTATTTTATTACACCTTTGTTCTTTATTTTTAATTTTTATTAATACTGTACTGCTGATATCTACTCTGTACTCCCTGGATACCACCCTGGATACCAGAGTTCATCCTCTGCAGCTCTCTTTTCCAACTCCAAACTGAGGTCTAAGTGCGTCATTTATTGTGCAGATTGTAAAACTTTGTGATTTTGGGCTGTATAAACAAAATGGACTTGGCTTGACTCGACTCTTAAAGAATATTTAATGAAACTATATGTCAGATATGTAAATGATGTCTACATCACATCGCATCAGATTTAAATGTAAACCAGACGGCTGAACCATCAGGTGTTGGTTGCCAGTTACACCAATGTGCAGCAGTGGAACTGTCAGAATAGTAAAGTCTAATCTGTATATTCAGGTTCACAGAGGCTCACTGACAGCCCCCTCAGGGTCGTGACCTCTTCAGTGAATACAGTGAGCTGGAGCTGGCCCTGCATAAAGCATGAATATAACCATTATCATAAGGTGCATTGTTTACAGAGCACTGTTGTAAAAAAAAATGCTGAATTGTTCAAAGCCGAAACTGTTGGCACTGCACTCTCACATTTACATGTCAGTGTGCAGTTTGTGTGTGCCTGCAGAAGCTCTGTTCTCTCTGCTTGTTGTGTTTGTATATCCGCATGTACACATCTATTTCAAATGCTCTGCGTGTATGTCTTTTTTTTGTGCTCTGCATGCGGTTGCAGTGTTCGCAGCTGCTGCTGTGTATGTGTGGACAGAGAAGACAACATGAGCATGGTTGTGCGTTTAGCATATCAATGGCGTCCAGGGCCCTGACGACTGTTGCAGAACCACTCTGAGCTTTCCAGTACCTGTCGGCTCACCTCAACTTGCTGTATTTAAGGGGCTTTCTTGTTGCCTCGCAGAGCTGACATGAACATCTTTACTAAGGTCCCAGGATTAGCCCAACAAACCAGGTATGTTGAGAGCACCGTGCACCGGCCGGGGCCCACAGAGTCAGACCCCCTGGTCTGAGGTGTCGAGGTGGGCTCCACGTCCCACCTCCCGCTGGTTCTCATGCTCTGCTCTCTGTGACGCCTCCAACACCAGTTTCCCAAAATCACCTGAAGAGTGATGGTCGTTGTAGGAGACACGCACACAAACTGTACATTTCAGGTGCAAGTTGATGGTTTAAATTCAAAAGACTGAAGCACGACAATACTTTTCTAAATCAGTACGAGTCATAATCTGTAACAGCTTGGAGTAGAAATGAAAACTACAATGTTTGTTGACCAAAATGACACAAGTAATGACATTTTCAGTGGCTCAGGTCTTCAGTTTCACTTCTGCACACCATAATTTGCTTCCAAAGTTTCTCTGTGATTGTGATTTTAATTATTGCGTGGTGTGTTTGAGGTTTAGTTATTCATTAAAAATGCTTCTACATCTACAGCAAGCTGGGGTCTGTGCTCCAACGTGCCTTCTACGGGTCCAGTGGGAGGGTGAGTCAAGTGGAGTCGCTTCGTTAAAGCAGCATATTTTTTGAACAGATAAGGTCCCTTGTTACTTGTTTTATATCTACTCTATGGTACTGACTGTATATTAACATACTTAATCATTTTTCCTGTGGTATGTCGGCCCTCAGGTGACCCTTTTCGAGCAGCGGAACTTCGCCGGCCGACGGCTGGACCTGAGTTCTGACTGCACCAGGCTCAGTGACAAGAACTTCCCAGAGAGATGTAACTCTGTGCAGGTGGAGAGCGGAGCGTAAGTCTACACCACCGCCTAAAGTCGACGACAGGTCACTGCAACACACGCTGGTGTCCAAAAGAGACAAGAAAAAAAAGTAGATGAAGTTAACAGCCAAGTATCTGTAGCCTTCACATGACCTTTCAGTGGACTTCAATAATATTAAATAAAACATAAAATATTGGGGGGTTTTTCATCACAGTTTTTTCACCGTTTACAGAAGGGAACTCCAAATGTGTAAAAGTACATGTAGTTAATTAAACCAGACACCTAAAACCCAGTGGTCCAGACGGGAGTCTACATGTGAACCCTGTCATTGCATCCAACTAGGAGGTTTTGTTCATCTGTCTTTGAGCAGAATTAAATATAAACAAATTTCCATGAAGTTTGGTGTACAGATGAGCCTTGGGCCAAGAAAACATAGTGAACTGGGATTTCTACAATGAGACTTAGTTAGGAAATGAATTCAAACCCAGTATTTGGTCAGGTAAATTGCAGGTGAAACTATGTCTAGACGTCAAAGTTAAAATTGCACTACATTTACAAGGTTCAAGGTTGTTTTTATTATCTCCTGAAAGAGAAAATGGTCTTGGATTAAAGGAATTGCTGCATAGAAAACACAAACGTCACAAAATGACACTTAATATCTAAAATAATACACACAAACTTGCAAGTTTTTTAAATGTCTAGGATACATATAACCACTGTTTCAACCGCATTTCAGTGACTATTTCAACATGTCGTTAGGACCTGGTTCACAACAAAATACAGTCACTGAAATGCTGTTGAAACAAGTCATATGTAACCTTGATGTTTAAAACACTTTTCTAATACAGCTCCTCAAATCAGTGCGGGGTTTGGAGTCATATTTTGGACAGTTATAATTGTCGAATTGTGGAAATTCAAATTTCGAATCACTGCAATTTCTTCTTCTTCACCAAACTTCATGGAATTCCATTTATATTTAATTCTGCTTGAAGACAGATCAACAAAACCTCAGTAGCCAGATCTGGAAATCCTGACTTGAGGTCAGCAGGGTCAGATACAAGATTGTTCAGCACTGGCACATTTTTCTGCTAGGATGTTTTTTTTTTCTCCTGCTGCTGTGTGCATCTGTCTTTGACTCTTCTCTCTCCTCTTCTTCTCGGCTTTTGTAAAGATGGATCGGTTACGAGCACGAGAACTTCCGGGGCCGTCAGTACCTGTGGGACATGTCCGAACGGGGAGAGTACAACTGCTACGACAAGTGGTGCGCTCAGGTGGACCACGTCTCCTCTGTCCGCGCTGTCAAACAGGTGACACATGAAGCTGGCAAAAACACACACATTACAGTACATAGAGCCGTTACAGGTGGTGATGAATCACTCTAGAGACCTGGACTGACTGTGTGAATACTGTAGTTCTCTGATTAACCCTCTGAAGTCACAGCTGCTGCATCAGTAACAGCTATTTCTCTTATTTTCATGATTTAATCAAAGCTCAAAGCATATAAAAACTAAACTTTACATCTACAAACCAGGTAGAAACTGTGGTTAAATCTGACGTTTTACAGGAAAAAATAGGTACGTTTTTGGTTAACGCTTTTACAGCCAGCAAATTACAGTGTAGTTGTTTAGTACATGTGCATGGTATCCATAAAACATGTGTTGGGTACCTACAGTGTATGTTAGAAAAAGGAAATAAAAACTATGTAATTCCTGAATATCTATTCAATAGTTACAAGGTTAGGTTATTTTAAAATTGTGATATATTTACAAAACAATTTCTTTGTTTTAAAATAGATTTTTTACATTAGTGTTGTTGCTGGGGAGAAAAACATGGGTGTGCCTTTATAATTATAGCTATTATAGTCATGTTTATGCTTTTAAAATAACAAGAGAATACTGGGGAACAGTAATGTAGTTTTAGCATCCAATGTCGGATCCATCTGATGAGTGAAAGTGCCACATATATAGTGGGGGCAGTAATTTCGTTCTAGGTTCCCCCTAAATGCAAATGTGTTACCCCCATATTCCCTGTACCTCTGTCCCTGTACCTATAGGCGCCCAGTAAGTATTCCATTGGCACCCTGCATGTACAAAATGTTTAATTTGTGGGCTGTATTATGAAGTGTTACAGCATTTGGTTTGCTTGACACAAACATCTGTCAAAGTGCAGATAGTAAAGTTTTTAAATGTCCAGGCAACACAGAGCTGTGCACTGAGGGAAAATAATAAACTGGACTTATAGCTGTATTTGTGCTCGAAGAAATTCCCATGCATTAGAGATCAAACCTATTTTATATGGTAAACAATATAAAGTCAAATTGCACAATTATCTTAGACTCCAAGGGAATAATTAATAGGGTTTGATGTGAAAATATTCCAAGTTAGATGTTTATGGCTTAAAATTAGTAGAATATCACCAGACAGCTGTTCTACAGCTCCACAGGACCTGATGGCCAATAATCATAACACAGGGTGAAATTATTCAGAAACACATTCACCCACCAACACTCTCACACTAGCAGTTTTTCTGTATATTTGTGTTATTTTCAGGACAACAACCCTGCCAGAGCTCAGCTGTTTGAGCGAGGCAGCTTCTCCGGTAAGAAGATGGAGATCCAGGATGACATCCCCAACCTGATGAGCCGTTACAGCCTCAACAGAGTCGCCTCCATCCGCGTGCTCGGAGGAGCGTAAGTGCAACATCTCGCCTGTTCTCTCTCGTTCTCTGTTAATAGATCCCTGAGAGAGTGTCGATACGGTATCGATCAGGCGTATAGACTCTGGTGTCCTAAAATGCAGCACACAGTAAGTTCCCGGCAGGCGAGAACAGTTTTTAAATCTTTTGGGGTAAGTCTGAGGAAAGGCTCAAGACTTCATAAACAATAATGAGAAAACAAGTTTTTGATATCACATGATCTTCCTCAGAAGATGCAGTTTGCCCAGTTGTCATTGAATTGATGTTCAAATGTCCTTTTTTTTTTTTTTTTTTTTTTTTTTTTTTAAATTGAGCACTTTAAGGACTTCTTGTCTTAATTAACTTAAAAGCTAAGGCTCAAAGTTTATTCTCGACTGGCAGTGTAGTATAGCGTAACTCTGAGATATGACCAAAAGCTCCAAACAGCTACTAAATGTTTTCTCAGCTGCCGTTTCCAAAGTCAAATCAAACTGAAAGTCAGGTTTAAATCTTACAGCTGACAAATGACAGCATTTGACTTTTTTTAAAGTACTTTGAATGCATAGTCCCATTAACTAAATATCCAAAGCCTGTCTGTCTGCTTATTATTTCTTCTCATTTTTTTTTTTTTTTATTGTTCCAGGATTTTACCAGGTCAAAACTTCACACTGAGATGTAGGGCTGCAGCTAATGATTATTTTTTATTATCAATTAATCTGCCAATTATTTTCTCAATTGTTCAGTCTCTAAAATGTCAAATACTAGTAAAAATGCCCATCGCTACTTGCCAGAGCCAAAAGGGATGTTTTTAAAATGTCTTTTGTCCAGCCTAAAAAGATATTTCAGACCATCATACATGCAGAGAAGGCAGCAGATCCTCATATTTCAGAAGCTGGAACCAGAGAACGTTTAGCATTTTTGTGACCGAAGTTCGACTAAAGTCTCAAGACTACATATTCAGTAAAAGCTGAATAACTTTATAACCAACTGTATTTTTCTCTATTGCACAAAAGTGTTTTCTTGGTAAATGAATGTTACACCAAACATTTAGGATTCATCAGAGCAGACACCACTCTGATCAAGCAACTGCAGCCTTTGGAAATTTAACTTCAAACTCTTCAATTTTAATGCATTTAAAATCTGTTTGCAGATTACAGGTCGCTGATCTAACCCCCCTCCCTGTGTGTTGTGTGTGAGAAGGTGGGTGGTGTATCAGGAGCCGAACTACAGAGGGCCTCATTACGTCCTGGAGAAGCGTGATTACAACAACTTCTCTGACTGGGGCAGCCAGAGCAACACTGTGGGCTCCATGCGCCGAGTCCGCTTCAACTAAACACCACCTGATCTGCAGAGTCCTGCCAACAGGACTTCCCAACGAACACATGAAACCTGTCAGCTTTACATACAGCTTATTTTAGTAATAAATTGTAAAAAGACAAACATTTGTATTTGTTTTCCTGTTTGGAGTTTGATTAGTTTTGGTCTGTGAAATGTTTAATATACCAGGTAGCTTTGTAATAAGTGGCGATGCATCAGTAAATCAAAACAGGGCAGCATTAGCACACAACACAAACAAGTACTTAGTGGTTACTAAATACAATGTGGTGATTTATGAACAGCTGGTGCAGTCAAATCCAGAAGTTACGACATTAGGCCGCAGAATGATAGTAACCGACAATGCC
This sequence comes from Siniperca chuatsi, assembly GCF_020085105.1. NCBI lineage: Eukaryota > Metazoa > Chordata > Actinopteri > Centrarchiformes > Sinipercidae > Siniperca > Siniperca chuatsi. The sequence continues at coordinate 2,919,303 of NC_058042.1, read as the reverse complement.
AACTAAACAAGCCTGTCAAAGAATTTACTAAATTACAAGCTAAGCAATCTTAAAATAAATCAAGCTTTATCAACATGTAGATATCAAAGCGCCATGAATTCCACAAAATGGACACATTAAAATGCATGATGGTGTACAAGAGATACAACTAAAAGCACAGATAACATTTGTTGCAAAATGTTAGAAGAAAAAAAAAAAGGCACAAATAAGGCACTTGCGTCACCTATGAGGTACGACTAAAGCTCAAATAAACCAGTAAGTAAAGTTGTTTTTCCCCCAAACCTTCAGTTCAAGGTGCACCACGAAGATTTTTGGTAACACTGTCAAAAGCAAAAACTAGCAGCCAAAAGTCTGAACAAAACACAAAGCTTGGATCAAAAGCTTATAAAAACCATTTTATTAAAAAAAAAAAGTTAATTAAGTTTCTCCACAGTAATCAATCTAAAATAAAGTGCAAGTGAAATGTCCTGATGAAACCTAGAAGTTCCGCCTCAAGGTTTGTTGAGTAGAGCAGCTGCCATGTTCTTGACGATCGATGACTTCAGCTGAGGGATGAGGCAAATCTTCATCAGCTTGCTGCTCGAGTACTTGTTCTTGACAGCCTGCAGAGGAACAAGTTACCCAAGTTTAATTTGTGCTCGACACAAAACCGTAAGTTCTTGCGCTTCGTCAGCCAACTCACCTGGAACTTGGTTTTCCCGTCATTTACCGTCACAACATTTTTGGCGATGTGCTGCATGATTGGCTTCAGGTGAGCCTCGTCATAAGTCGAGTAGTGCTGCTGCGTAGCCGACTGAGACAAGACAAACCAATTCAACAACTTTGCTAAAAAGCGGCAGAGACGCAAATTGCACCCATCAGACCAGTCGCTTGTTTCCCCAGACTCACCCACGGCAGCCCGTCAAGCAGCAGCTGGGAGAGACACAGGGAAGCAGCGGCGATCTCGGAGGGCGGTAGTGCACCATGTCGTAGTCGATGAGGGTCAACTCCATCAGGTACTTGGCCAGCGTGTGTCTCTCTACATCAGACTGAGACAGAAACATCCAGCCTGCTGAGAACATTTTACAAAGTCTTGCCAGTAGTCATTTTAGCAAAACACCGGTCTGATAGTCTCTGTACGCATTAGTCTGCAGTCCTGGCAAATTAAGCGTTAAAGTCTAAGTAAATTAAATAACGATGTCACGCAAAATTGCTGTTATTTAATAAATTGCAAGAGACAAAACATTTCTGCACAAACTACCTGTTTTATTGCACTGTACTCCAACCCATCATCTTGGTTACAGTGCGTGTTACCTACAAATGTGGACTGCTGATCTGACTTTTAAGAACATTTGTATTTGTTAATACAAAATATGAAGACGTATATGTTGATTTTGGGAAGTGATAGTTCTGTATTTCTACCACAGTCACATGGGGTTCCACAGGGTTCAAGTTTGGGTCCTGTTTTGTTCACAATTTCTCTCAATATTACATCCGCCATAACAAACTGTAATGCCCATCTTTATGCAAATGATAAAGTTCTGTATTGTTTTGCAGATACTATGCAGGGTTTCAGGGTACAACTATCTTGGGATCTGACTGGATCAAAATGTTACATTTAAATTTCACATTGACACTGAGCCGTCTTCAACTATGGTGATGTTATCTATCGACACGCCTCTGCCTCCACTCTTAAACCGCTAGATTCAGTTTATTACTGGTGACAGTTACTCTACTCATTGCATCTTGTATGAAAAGGTTGTGTTGACATCTAACAGACGCGACAGACACTGTTTCTATTTATTTATAAAGCCCTTAATGGCAACTTGCCATTATATATTACTTCCTTATTAAACTGGTCCCACAGTCATTTGACGCCATCTAGTGATTGTTGATGCTCCATGTGCAAAAGCTACATTTGGGAAAACTGCTTTTAGTTTTTGTGCTCTACACTTTACACTCACTTTTGTACAGGTCAAGTTAAAACCATGATTACAAACTACTCTAAACACAATTACAGTTTAGTGCAAACTATTCTGTTGCTGTCCGTTTTTTTCAGTAATTCTGTTTTTTCTGTAATTATCTCGTGTATTCTCATCGTTTAAAATGACGGCACGCCCTGAACGATTCCTCGAGATTTAAATAAAAGTTGAACGGGTAAGAGCGACTCTTTTGCACAAAAGTGGGAAAAGTTCTCATCTGAACATTTGAGCACAATCTTTGTTGCCGCTCTGATGGATGCAACAGGTGCTTATTGCAGTTTGTGCTAAAACTGATGAACAGATTTTTACACTTTTGGTTAATATAAGCTTGATAAATACAAGTCTCAACAGGAATAAGTTACATCCCTACAGCAAATCCATACAAAAACTCACATTAGCCACCTTGGAAGCCCGTCTGAGGAAGTGTAATGGAAGAGGACGTCCCAGCTGAAAATTGAGGCTCCTCAAAACCACCTGCTCCATCTCCAGGATCTGAGACTTGGTAAATGCGTTGTCTGTGATGTAGGCGAAGTCTCCGACCTCTGGAGCGTACATCTCCTCGTATTTACAGGCCACCAGCATGGCAGTCACACCAACGAGCTGCAGCTTTCTGCGAGAGACCGGCTGGACCTGCAGCACAGCGGGAGACGTTTAAACTCCGTTCACAAAAACACACAAAGAGAGAATATTTAGAGGTTTCTTACCTGGAGAAAACGATCCAGGATGGCAACTGTGAGGTACAGAGTCTCCTGCAGCAGCTGGAACCTGGAGTGAACCTGGACCAGCCAGTCGATCAGAAGAGCTCGCATGCGTTCAGTGATTTCATAACCCTGCATGTAGTTGGCTCGTACGGCCTGCTGCACCTGTGGAAACAGACAGTGATGGATACAAAGCGATGCAGGGTGAGCGCAGAGAGTTTGGCTGACGGAGGGAGTAGATTACCTCCAGGACGTGTAGATAATTATAGATATCTTTGACATATTGTGAGCAGAGCTGCGGCAGGTCTGCGTCCTCCTCGTCGACGTCCTGCACCGTGAGCAGCGCCTCAGAGAAAGCCTGGCACAGCTCCTCCTCCTCCTTCATGGACACGTCAGCCGACTCCTCTGAAACTGGGGGGAGGCGATCTGCGGGTGCTTGGACCTGGACTACTGGATGCACCACCTGGCCCTCAGCGGGTTTAGCTTTTTGGGCACACAGTGGCTTGGCTGATGCTTTGGCTCGTCCCAGCCTCTGAGGAAATAAGTCAAATGCAGTTTTATTCATAAACTGAGGTTTATTGAGTTTTGAAAGATAATGCAACGTGTTTAACTTTATAAGTTACTTTAGTCCAACTGCAGCAGTCTTTGTGCACTACATGGCCTGATGAACTGTCAAACATGTGATTGTTGAACATCACAGGTCTGGCTTTGTGGACAAGGCTGTCCATATACTTTTGGCCATGTAGTGTAGCTTGTCTCGGGTTCTTGAGGCTCACAGCGCTGATTACAAGTGAGACAACAAACTGTTGTTGCTCCATAGTAGAGTTACCTTTGTGTTGCCTGCTGCTGGAGGAAAGTTGGTAATCTCTCCGAGAGCGGCTCTCCTCAGACCTGCAGCCGCGGGTTTACCCACCTTCAGCGGGTTCTCTGCGGCTGGGAGCTGCTGAAGCAGAAGGACACACGGCTCAGACACTCTGGAGAAGCTTAGGAAACGCTGCCCGGCGTAAAGTTACATTATAAAAGAAGCACATGCGAACAAAAAGCCGAGCAGGCAGCAGACGGTAGTGTTAGCTAACGATGCTAGCTAGCGAAGCTAACAGCTAAACGCAGTAAAACAGCGAAATAATTTCTGTTTACTCACCACAGCACGAACTTCCACAGACAACATGTTTAACGTCGGCAGCAACGAGGCCAAACTGGGACTTAAAAAAAGAAACGACGATTTATTTTAGCACCAAGCAGCGCAGTTTACCGACAAGACCCGTGCACACCGACTTCTGCAGGTAAACAACACGGAGACGAGCAGCTTTCAAATAGCGCTCCGACAAATCTGATTGGTTGCAGCTTTAGTAAGACGCTCCTGATTGGCCGACAGCCGGAAGTCAAAGGTACGATTTACGGGCTTTAAAAATCGAATCATAATAATCACAAGAATAATGATGATAATAATAATGTTAAATTATTATGAATTAAATACTAGCCACGATGTATTTTATAATGTTTTCATTGATTCTTTTATACAGTCTATGATTGATCCCGATACCCAGGTCATGATGCTTACAGCACGTGGGCTGTATGATCGGTGATATTGATCTCTATTAACGACTTCAGCACAAAGTAATTGCTTGTTTGTGCTAAATGGCCATTAAATAAGGAAGAAAAATATTTAAAGTAAAATGTAGATGATCCCAGATCTTTTTAAAACTGTACTCATTTATATTACTGTACATTCTTTTTATAATTCTGCTTTTATTTCCCATTTAAATGCCAACTACCTAAATACCTAATCAATTTATTGATGGGTTAATTCATTCTTTTATTAATTCCTGTTTTATTGTGCAATTATTAGAATGTTTTATAACCATAATTATTATTATTATTATTATTATTATTATGGAGCTCATTATGTCTCACAGGACAAAGAGGATTAAATAAATAAGTTTATAACCGGCCAACTCCTGCGGTTTTTAAGTTACAGAGGAAAGTTGCTTCTGTGTCTTCTGGGTCCATCAGCTCTGAAACGAGGAAAACACCACATCTGTACTGCATACTGTACCAAAGACCACTGAACTGCATTTCTGTGGTACGACTGAAAAAACACACAACCGTGTTTGGAATAAATAAACCTCTCACATATAAATTGTATTGTCCATTTACGTCTGGTCAAACTGATGGCCTAATATTTTATTCACAGTCTTAGTAAGCCACTTCAAAACTAGCTGCCAACATCCAGAACAAGCTGTGCTGTGGCTTTTAAGAAATATCAGACCTGCACGAACGTTTTCCATTAACCAGGCCCTAAACCCACAGCTCACTGTTTCCTATCAACTTAGAGGGGAACACAGGCCATTAAAAAATACATCATTCGTCCTCCTGTTTAAGCTTTTATTGAGATTGTGCCGTAAAATCACTAAATGGCTGCATCAGTATAAATCTATCTGGACAACAGCTGTACAGAATTTCAAAATAAGACCATTTGTAGTCCAATTTGAAGTCTCATTCTGTATCTCTTACATTTGAGTAATAAACACCTATTCATCCATTTATATTGGCTGGTGCTCCTTTAAAAAAAAAAAAAGGAAAACAATATGTTATTTCAGCCAGTGCAATAATGACATTATCTTGCCAATAGAGGGTTTAGGATAAGAGTAAACATCCCTGAAGTCTCAAGAGTTCACAAAGACGACCAATTTTATTTCTTGACAGGAAATCAGCAGGTCTTTATTTGAGCATCTTCTGAAAGCGTTACTGCAGCTATGCCTTCACATAACCATGAAATTGCAATACATAAAACAGTACAAAAATACGACCCTGATGGACGGTTGAATAATAAAAAGCTCCTCTTCATGTGGTTCCACTCAAGCCATGAGAGTTCACACCAACAGAGGGTTTAAGCAGTTATATTTTCCAATATGATGAGAAAACAGCAGCCCAGATTTAAATCATAACTCTGGAATTATTCTATATTTTTATTATTGTCAACAAATCCCATGAAAAGATCAAAACCAACAATGAATTGATGCTACAAACAAGAGTTGTCTGATTTATCTTATTCCTCTGCGCAATAGAGCTCCATTGACTCACTACAGCACCAAATACGTATTAATCCACCACTGAAAATAGTCCCCAACAAATGCAGTATTTCCTCCTATTTGAGTAACGTTCGATAGAAACTAGCGTCCAGCTGTTTTTTTTTGCTGAACCTTTTGAAACTAGAACTATATATTTGTGAGAGATTTGCATCTCCAGTAGGAACCAAAGGGTTCGGAGCTGAGAGCCACAGACAGAGTAGGGAGGTGGGAAAGTAATGCATTGTTGGTTTTGGTCTTTTCATGGGATTTGATGACAACAAAAATACAAAAACAGCAGCAGCCTTATCCTTGAAGATTGTACAAATCCAGTAAACTTGCCAAATATGTAACTGAAATGAGGAATGACCCAAAAACACTTAAGATTGATGCAAATTTGTGGAAGAAAGTACTGAATTACCTTAAATATAGTTAATAAGTACAGAGGATCTTTCATACAGTAGCTGGGAAATCTCAGTGGAATGAAACAAAGTTTTATGGCAGCTTAGGGTTAAGATGAACAGGTTAACCTAACTGAAGGTGATTTTAAGAAAAAGTTCATGATACTTTTTATTCAGTTGCTAATTTAATGGTTGTATAAAGTGACACATTCCCAGAAAAAAAAAAAAAAAAAAAAAAAAAAAAAAAAACATTCACAAAAATGCCAGCTCCACAGTGGGTGAAACTATGGCAGTAAAAACAGTATTGGTCCAATATTGATTTTTATTTAACTGGTGCCTTCTAGAGCTGCAACAATTAGTCGACTAATCGATCCACAAACAATCTGATAATCGATTGTTTTAGTAATTTTTCGAGCAAAAGTGCCAAACATTTGCTGGTTCCACTTTCTCAGATGTGAGAATTTGATGCTTTTGTTTGTCATTTATGATGAATATCTTTGCGTTCTGGACTGTTGATCAAATAAAACAAGCAATCTGAATACATCTCCTTAGGTTGTGGGAAAGTATCACGTGCATTTTTCACTATTTTCTTTCCAAATTGTATAGACGAAACGATTAATCGAGAAAATAATTTGCAGATTGATAAATCGATAATGAAAACAATTGTTAGTTGCTGCCCTAGTGCCTTCAGCCAATTCCAAATGAGTGGAGAAACAACTTGATGAGTATGAAACTAATGGGACTTATTGCTAGAGGCTTCACAGTCACCACATCTCAACCCAACTCAACACCCATGGGAGATTTTGGACATCAAAGCACCAAGTGAGGGATTATCTCTTGGAAAGATGATGTTCATGAGTCACACACTTGGAGAATCAGGAGCACTGAAGCTGTTCTAGAGGCTCGTGGTGGAACGACATCTTCCTAACACACTTCAACTTTTAATTTGTTACACATCTGTAGGTGTATCCCAATGTCTTTAATTTGTAGATAATTTTAAAACTCAAAGTTAAATCATACAGTAAAAAAAAAATCTGTGAGTTTCAGGCAAAAACATAATTAATGTATAAATCATTTGAAGACAGGGTTAGCAGAGTGCTAACAGAGACTCATTAGCACTCTGCTACACACATCATTAATCCTCACTTCACTTATTGCCTTGTTTTTACTGTTGTGGAGAGACGGCGGGACGCAAACACAACAAGGAGGAAGTCTCTTTCAGTGGTGGTTCTCTCCGACCCCCCCCCGCCCCATTTTGAAAAATGATGCATGGACTTTGGTTATAAAATGTCAATTTTAACCGTCATTCTGAAATTCACTGAGAGAAAAAAAAATCACTTGCAGTTGTTTGCGTGTTGTTTTCTGATCCGAAACAGATTAACAGGAAACAAACGATGACCCGGCATCTCTGGCCTTAACGTTTATTCTGTCGAGTGGATGGCTCGGACTGTTTGGAAACAGAATCAGTTGCCATTTTGGTTCATCTGAAGATACTCATTGTGTAATTTTTCCTGGGCCTCGTAGAGCTTGCGCAGCTTCTTGGCTTGTCCTTTGCTCAACTCCTTCCCTTCACCATCATGAGTGGGGAAACCCTGTTGACAGCAATAAGAACAAAAAAAACAAGTCTTGAGTTTATTCTGATTAGTCAAGTTTCAATCTCAGTGTGGCACAAACTGCAACCAAATGTCCAGAAAATTGGCAAAAGAAAACTCAAACTAATGCGTGTTTTCATCCGTTACCATTATGTGAATATTAAGAGTTGGTTCATCACGATAAACAGCAGGTGGAGCTAACTCTCCAGTCAGGTACCATTAAACCATTGCAGAAGAAGAGGACACACTGCAACGTCACATAGGTGAGCAACCAAGAGCCATCACGCCCTCCGCTGCAGGAACGAAACTGACTCACCACTGGCTTTATGTTTTTACTGCTGTATAAACGGTTTACACCGTACGGTACAGTCATAGAGCTGACCGCTCCAAAACCCTTCATGGCCCACTGAATTCAAATTTGTCTGACAGGTGTGAATGTGTGAATTCTCCTTAAATCAAACTACAAGAATACTTCACCTGCAAAGAGCAACTTGATCATGCTTTAAATATTTCTTTGCGAAAATGAAAAGTGAAAAGTACGTGAGGGATTTACCGTTTCATCAAATTTGGAATACTTGTCGCTTTCTGTGAGAAACATTTCGCACGGAGGGACCTTCATCTTTGCGAGTTTAGCCATCTGAAACAGAAAAAGAAATGAGTGTGTGAACATGATCGTTGTCAGAGAAACAAAAAGAGAACAAAACCTCTCTATACGAAGCCATCTGAGCGACCTCTTGTTCTTGTTTCTTCATGGCAGCCTCTTCCTTCTTCTTTTTCTTCTCTTCTTCCATCTGTGAAAGAAGAAAACGACAGTTCGCAGATAATCTTTATATTAGAAATTATTAATAAACGTTCAGACTTATGAAAATTACTGCTCAACTCCCGTCCAAAATAGAAAGAAATCCCTTCTTGGGCAAACAGCTGGGATTTCTGACGTTTTCCTTCAGTTTTTAAATGCTTCGCTCTGGTCTGATCACAGGCAGAAACGTTTTCTTTGTTGAGTTATTGTACAGGGATTGTAAACAGTCACACAGACTAACACATAGCTTGTTTACTGGGCAGTTACTGGTTGCCAGTTTGTGAATGTACTGTACCTTTTGTGGTGTTCACGTCATGCAAGACAAATGCAGGACTGGAATCATCAGTTCGGACTTTATTTTGTTCTGCTGTGCTTTCCAGGCAGAAAGAACAAACTGGCTACTAGACGTAAACTCTCCTCATACCCATGAACCTTTGTGTTGTGTTCTGCGTCCTTTAGTTTTGGAAAGAGGCAGACCTGTTTTTTTCAGACCTATTGATGCCATTTGAATGGGACTGTTCTCACCTATCAAATTGGAGGAAACGCTCGCAGATTTACGGTAAACAAACGGCTCCAAACACGAAACCCATTGTGTTTTTATTATTTGCGATAGCTTTGTAATCACTATGTGATTATGTCATGTGGACACAATTAAAATGGGCGTTTCCACTCGTCCCTCACCTTCTTCTTCTCCTCTCGCTCCTTCAGTAATGTCTCCTTGTCCACCAGTTTCACCACTGTAGGCAGGCCTGTAACACAGTCACTTTGTTTCATCCAGAGTCATTCTCACTGTGGGACTAGAAGCAGATTTATTTTCCTGTTTCCAGTCTTAACCAGGGCCTTTACTTCTTTACAATTATTGCAAAAAGTATCACTGTTTTTGAACATTTTCAAATCACGTCTTGGATGCCAGAGCTTCTTATTTTTTCAGATTGAACCGAATCTGGTACAAAATGCTGAAGTCACATGCATAAAAACAAAGCTGTAACAGACAAAGCAAAAAATATTCTATTCCTCAAAATTACATGCTTATTTTTGTTTAGAGAATAATCAAGTTTTCAGCTGTTACCTTCATGATCTTCCAGTCGGACTCCCAGCTCCGGTAACGTATCATCACGGACGACATCACACAGTTGCAGCAACTCCGTCACTAGACAAGATTAAAAAAGGACTTTAATAAGACCCCGAAGAAAAACTCTGTCGTAATATCATAACACTTTTTACCTTCAAATGTTTCCACCTTCTTTGATTCAACACTAACAAGATATTTTAAAGTGAAGGTTAAAAGGAGAACAGAATTATTCTTTTGGACCCTCAGATTTAAAATGCAAGTTCTTACCTTTCTGCTCGCGGGCAATTTTTCGGATGCCCTCTCTGAAATCTGACAGCACCGCGAGGTACGGCATCACTGTGCTCTCCAGCTGGCAAACACAACAACAACAACAACATTTTACCGTTTACATACCCGCAGCTTCAAAATGTAAATCTGAGCATTAACCATTTGGTGTCTGATACTATGATTTTTTAAAAAGGGAAATTTGTTTTGACAAAACTTAAACAAAATACATTTAGTCTTTCAGTAGAAGGAAGGTTTTTGTTTGAAAGGACAAACAGAGCCAAAGAATTGCTAAATAGACTGACTTAGTATAGGATGATAGTTACATGATGTATGTGTTACGCAAGGTAAAGTGAACTTACCAACAAAAACAGTGCCAACCCAGAAAAGTGCCTCTTTACTTACGTCAATGTTCTGACTTTGTCCTCTCACTGGGAAACCGATGGACTCCGATTCTTCAATGGCACCAAATATCTAAATCACAATAAACTCACTTCAGTGGGTTTAATAGATACTGCTTTCATTGCTTAATATAATTCAGTACAAGAAATCAATCAGGAAAAAATGAAGGCTGAGCTTCGCAACTGAGTTAAACATATTTCACCTGGATTACAATCACTTATGTTACTCATTGTAACGATCAAATCAAAGCTAAATAATTTCACAATTCAAATAACGACAGGGTGTCCTAAATTGTCTGAACATTAATATAGTTTTTAGTTTCTCTTGTAAATTGTTGACCAACGTTTGAGTGATTTTACCGAGAATGCACAGAATTACTGTGATTTAAGGCGTCCTGTAGACTCTTTCCTTGTAAACTAACACAAATCAGTGAAAGCATGTTTAAATCTTGCTGCGTGTTTTGCCGCTATGTAACAAGCAGCATGGAGGTCGGGCCAGTGCTACTGGACAGAGCTACATCACAGCTGGGTGTGGTCACAAGTAAATGTGTGGGGTGTGGTAAGAAGTGCTGCCGACTTGAAGTCTGAGGTCAGTAGAGCAGTGCCTTTTCCTCCACGCAAGATTTAGTGTGAAGTTGCTCTTTAATTTTCACCAGCATCATGCACAGAAACATGCACTTGGCTGTAATGATCTACTGGATGATAAAAGCAGCTGCAGTAAAAACGTGCTCACCTTCAGCATGTTGGTGAGATACGCAGCGACACTTTCCACCAGCATGCGGTTGGGCCTCTGCTTGGCGCTCTTCTTGCTGGCGATGTAGCTGTTGCTCTGGCTGACCAGCACTCGCATCTCCTCCATGGCGGTGCGAGTATCCACATTGTCACACAGAGCCTCGTGGACGGCAGACTTCCTGTCGTAGAAACTAGACAACAAACGTAACCGCTGGCATTTAGTCGTTTTAGTTATCTGTTTTAACTGGTTCAAATGTGCAGATGAGTCCTGAGACAGTGACGAGCTCTGGTGCTGCCCACAGCGAGAGGACATGAAGGTCTTTTCTTATAAAACAAATGCGTTTGAAGGACTTTTCTGTATTGAGACCTTCAGATGTCTCCAGCTTGTGTTTATTTAAGACAGTTACTTTGAAGTTAATTACCGGTTTGGGAAGATTTCAGGAGGTTAAATCTGTTGGAGAGGTTTATCCGCTACTACTGAATGTAGTATGCATCATTCTCTTACCTGTTGTTAAGCTCCATCTCTGCAGCCTCCCACTTCTCAAACCGACCGGTGATGTCAGTAGGAATGCGCAGTATGTCTTTCACATTCAGGAAGAACTCCTGTTACATGAAAAGGGCACAAAACAGCAGATTAATAAAAAACAGACACACACCTCAAGATTTATACCACCTCAAAACTAAAAAGGCCCATTTGTCTTATCGTCACCTACATTCATGAACTTCTCGTACTGGACGGCTGACTCCATGGTGTTGGAAGAGTAGTCCAGGGTGTCTTTCCAGGAATGCATCAAGAAAGCCAGACGGAGCTGTCGAGCTGCAGGAGGACGAAAAGGGGAGTGTTAAAACAATCTCTACTGCCTTCATATATCTGACGCAGCAGTGTTTTATTGAAGTCATTAATCGATGACGTGTGAGACATTGTGATGTGAAATTGGTTTGACGCTGGCTGAAGAGTTGTTGTTGCTCTCTGCTGGAACTTAAGGGGAGTGCGACATGGTTGTATCAATGTCCACTGAAGCTCTGACACATATGGAGATATTTCCTGAGTCTAATTACCTTCATGGGTGCAAAATGTTGCGTCACCGTAATTCTTCAGTTTAGTGATGTATTGACTAAGACTACAGATGTAAAAGAAACTAGCTGCAGTTCATCTGATTTTCATAGTGCGGCTAAATAAGACCCGACGTCAGGCTGCAGATTTCTGGAAAGCAATGCAGTGCAAAACTGAAGTTTTGGGCAGCTGAACTTATTCTCAATATTGGGTGAAGAGAAGACACTTTTTGAACTGCAGGCGTGTTTCTTCCTGCAAGAGGACGGCCGTATGTGTGTAGTTAAATATCCTGATGTTGTCAGCTTAGAAAAAGGTCAATGATTCAATGAGTAACGATGTAATATTTGAAACTCCTTTGACTAGATTATTTCTGTAAACAGATAAAAATAGTATAACAGGCCTACTAAATAAGTTTTACTTGCTGCTTCAATCATATCACACTGGACTGGAGCTGCTGTGAGCCATTAAAAATCAGGAAAAATACATATTCAAGCAGGAGGGAAAAAAGGCTGTCACGTTGCTGCTCTTTAGTTTTGTGGTGCTTAACGGAGAGATACTGGCGCTTTTTCCATCCCCTACTCCCATATTTTGCTTCTCTAAAGAGAAACACCTCAAAATACCTGAAAACACAATTTTCAGATGTGTCGTTCTTTCATTTCACCTGCGCAAAATGGTCATCTAGTAAATAATAATGTGAAGTTGACTGTTTGGAGCCTGAAGAAGTGCCACAAATAATTATCCCCCATGATCTGATCAAATCTGTCCTGAAATGTTGAAAATCTGTAGAAATTCAACATGAAACATCAACCAAAAAAAACAACAACAGTTTACAACAGCAGTCCATTCATGATTCACATCATTTTGATATTAAATGTAAAAAGTAATTCTCAAAACTGTTTTCATCACATGGCCTATTTATTTATTTCTTTTAGCCAAAATTGGACAATTATATCACACACCATAATTTATTTGAAATTGAAATGTTGACTCAGTAATAGAAACCAAGCTGCTGGCACAATGGACACAATTCAACCTTTACTGGCTTCGTGTTTATTTAATTGGGCTGAAGGACAGTGTTTCATTCTAACCTGGTGACTGACAGAGTGAAAAAGTTTTCAGTGTCACTCCAGTTAGAGTGAGATGTGAAGAGATCAATACAAAACATTCAGTCCACAACTCATATATATATTTTGTCAACACTATTTGGAAGTGTGTACATAATGCATAATAGTGCAGTACTTTTCGGTTATTTTTTCAGTTTGACCGAATGACCTTCAGTTTAGACGTTAGAACCATTTTCATAATGAAACAGGTGTCTTCAACATTAATGACATCAAGCTGAACCAGATGAGTTACCTGTGTTCTTTGCCAACGCGTCCTTAATAGTGATGAAATTCTTCAGAGATTTTGACATCTTGCAGCCTGCGATCGTCAGGTGTCCGGTGTGCAGGAAGTATCTGACCCAGTAATCATTCTCAAAGAAAGCCTGTAAGAAAACAACCAAAAAAGTCAAAATCTGTATTTTACTTTGTCTTTGACTGGAAATGGCTTTAAATACATTATAGTTAATACTCTTTAACTACTGTTTGAATGTTTTCTGTGCGCTCTGTCTATTACGAGTGCTCTGTTTTATGACTTGCCGCATCCACGTTTCAAACTCGGGCTGGTTAAAGACTTTGTTTTTATACCTCAGACTGAGCCAACTCGTTGTCGTGATGGGGGAATCGGAGATCAAACCCCCCACCATGGATGTCCATGGACTGTCCCAAGATAGAGCCAGCCATGGCCGAACATTCAATATGCCAGCCAGGCCTTCCCTGTTACAATAATCAAAGGAACAATAAACAATCAATATCGCATTAATCACGTCAAAAAGTTCCTCATTTTCTACTTTCTGGAATAAACCTCCATCTATCATCCTGTTGTGAAAGTTGTGTTGTGTTCAACAACACGCCGACATTAAGAATGAACTCTCACCTTCCCCCACGGAGAGTCCCATGAAGGCTCTCCGGGCTTGGAGGCTTTCCACAAGGCAAAGTCATTGGGGGACTTTTTCTCACCTAATCTGTCAGCAGAGATGCTCAGGTCACCTACGGGAACAGGCAAGATACAGAAAAGGTCAAGGAAATAAAGTATAAAGTAGTCTGACCAACATGACTATAATAACTGACTCAATTAGTTAAGGAAAAAAGTAATACAGTTACAAAGAGAAACCCTTCTTCAGCATTCATGTTAAAGCCCATGTGTGCAAGAGTTGAACATTTCTGACTTTGGCGACTCCTAGTAGTAGTATCAAAGAAGACACCATGGCAGATGCAACACAGTGTACAGAACACACGGCATCAATTTTCACCGGGATTGTTTCATTTTTCTACAAACAATAACGTATGCCATCAGAATAACTTGAAAGCTGCTATAATCACATACAACTTCTACACATATAAGGATGTAAAAAAGGTTCTGGTAGTTGAAATGTAGCAAAAATGTACCTTCTCCCTCTTGTAAAGCTTTCTGATCTCCGACTGCCTCTGGCACCAGTTTGGCATACGAGTGCTGCGGACTGGCATCAAACTTCGAGGTGTCAAAGTACACAGAACCGTTTGATTCATACCTTTAAACATCAGAAAACAAAATAATTAAAACTATACTGTTGTAACCGACAATGTGGGGTCGTAACATGAATTGTAAACACTGGCAGTTTCTTCCTCACCCGTAACCATTTGAGACAACCTTCTTCACAAACTCCACAATCTCTGGCACGTATTCACTGACTCGAGTGAGGACGTCTGGAGGAAGAACCTGGTGGTCACAGAGACAATTTAAACATAATAACAACAATATACACTACATGGCCACAATTGTCTAAAACACGATTGTTTGTGTAACATTAAGATTTTCCTTCAGTGGAACTGAAGACAGGGGCGTCCACATACTTAAGGCCATAATGTTTATATTTAGATAGTTCTAAAATTAATTCAGAGATGTTTGTTTCAGACCCTGGAAAACTGTTTTATAACGCTACACTGATTACATTCACTGTTTGCCACATTCTTAGGGCATAGCTCTAAAAAAAGTATAAACGCAATGTAATGCTAAAAATCAGACCATACCAGACTCTAGTGGTTACTAGTTACTTTCTAAGCAAAATAGCAAAATTCATATTTCATTTTTTTTTTTTTTTTTTTTTTTTTTAAACACAACCTGCCTTGATTGTATGCTTGGTGTTTGTTTGTCAGGTACAGTAAATATAATAAAGTATAATATACGCTGACAAATACAGAGGGAATTACTGCATTAGCCTCAGTTAACACAGAGATGCCTTGCTTTTGACAAACACTTTTGAAGTCTATGAATTTCAAAGGAAGGATGCGAGTACTAGATACAGAATCAAGCAGGGACCAAAGAATTCAGTTTCTCCCCCTCCCCCTTCTTGTGTTTTTTTCTTTGTTTGCCTTCCTTCAACTTACGTTCAGGGCTTCCATGTCTTTATGGTACTCTCCCTCCCAATATTTAGGAAGAATGGAGAAGATTGAATTCTCTGTGACTTGACTTCCAAACTGCTTGTCCAACCAATCAGCCAGCAAGTCCTT
The DNA here is from genome assembly GCF_020085105.1 of Siniperca chuatsi. Classification (NCBI taxonomy): domain Eukaryota; kingdom Metazoa; phylum Chordata; class Actinopteri; order Centrarchiformes; family Sinipercidae; genus Siniperca; species Siniperca chuatsi. The sequence goes on along the minus strand of NC_058042.1, from coordinate 2,903,671 downwards.
GGAGCTCTCCAACAGCGTCTTGGAAGAAAGGGAGGAAATTGTCAACTGAAAGCAAATAATAGGACGCTGAAAATATTATACGAGATACTGTGTAGTCCAGTCCAAATGAGACCAAATTTAAAAATAAAAAAAGAGATCAACTGTTCACGCTAGCTGCTTAGCACTTCTTCTCTTTATTCCAAATAAACTGTGAATATTAAATACTTCACTTTCTCAGTGAAAAGCAGTTATTGTTCCTGCAAAGAGCTCACTGGTGCGAATTAAATATACATTAAGTAGCTTGAATATTCTGTTAAACTGATCAACAATATTAGGTAGCACGAGAAATTAATTAACTTAATATATGACTATTTACTACATATGAAAATGTCTTAGGTTATTACTTTAAGATATGTACACGGGACACGCGTTAAAGGAAGAGTTTGACATTTTGGGAAATACATTTGTTTGCTTTCTTGCTGAGAGTTAGATTGATACCACTTCTCATGTCTGGATCAATAACTTCCTGCAGTCACTGTTGGTTGCCTGGCAACTGGTCTTCTATTTCCAGTCTTTGTGCTAAGCTAAGTTAGCTTATATTTACCGTACAGTCATGAGAGTGGTATCGATCTCCCCATCGAACTCTCGGCAAGAAAACTAATAAGTGTATTTTCCAAAATCCAAGTTTAAAATCTAAGTGAAAACATGAGAATCACAAAGAGATAATTAGTATTATCCTTCTTTCCATAGAGAGGGAAATTACTATTCAAATTTGGATTTACCGTAAGTGACAAAAGTGAACACCATGTCTGCTCAGCCTCACCTGGGCCAGAGGTTGTACGACCTCATCTGCTGCATTGCCCTCCATCGCTGCCTGCAGGGGCTGCAGAGCGGCTGTAACTGCAGCGTCCAGCCTCTCCAGCATCACCTTCTTATCTGGGTCTGTCGTCGAAGCCAAGTGGGCCTGAAACGGCTGAAAACAACAAAACAAAAAACACACACACGCGTGAGGATTTAAGTAAAAAGACAGAAACCTACAGGTCACCTTCAGGTAATGTGATGTTTTTAAGTAGAGATGCACAGTAAATTGTATAATCATGGATTTTATGATTTTAGGCTTCTACAGATAAACTTCATCAGAAGATATTGATGCTCAGAGTTGTGTCTATGCTCTGGTGCATCAATTCACAGGTAAAGTGTCTGACCAATCACAGCTGTTTGTGGTTAACCAGTCTCTGTTTATCTGATACACTTTTCTGCCCCATACGGAAACATGTCTTGGGATCACAAGCTGCAGAAGTCAACAGAGCTTAGTTGTGGCTGCAGGAAAGACGTTTGTAACTACATTTTCTTTTTAGTGACAAAACTGAACAATGCATGATGTGGAGCGCAACACACAAATATCTATTTTCATTTAAAGACTTTTGCATTCAATGCAAGATTAATTTAAAGGTTAACCAAGAACAGAATGGGAGTGAACGCAGTTTGCGTCAGTTTAATGTTCAAGTGCAACGAATCTATTTTGTTTCCCAACATGGACTGATTATTTAGATAAATAATCGTGATCTGAGTACTGAGCAAAATAATCGGGATAAATAATAACCTTAATATGAGTTTTTATTCACTCCTCCTCTGTCAGTAGCTACACATCGATAAAGACGCTCTCCTCAACGTAACACAACAATGAGGGTAATGGTGCCACAGAAGCTATGATTACTGTATCAAAGGCTAACTGAGAGTTTGGTCTCACCCCTCTGGCACTCAGGACATCCTGCAGTATTTGCGCAGCTTGCGGCTGCTTCTCCTTGTACTGGTCCAGGAGGTAGTTCTGCCGGGCCCTTTTAATGATCTGAAAGAAAGAAATAGCAGCATAAAGCCCACACATGCTAAAAAAAAAGAAAGAAAGAAAGAACAGAATGACTGCGATAGTGGACATGTAGCTGGTTACATAAAATACTTCCTGAATCATTGTCATCATAACTATACTCAATATATAAACTACTTAATATAAATGTTATAATCACCTACATATTTCTGGTGATGTCTTCTATTTGTTCATGAGTTTTGCCATGTGATGCAAGAATTTGCCTCCAAGTAACCACTGAAACCTGAAGACTAATTATACGCTTGTGCAGATCCAGTTTCAAAATAATTACAAACCAATTCAAACTACAATATCGTATCTCAAATGTTTCATTCTATCCCAGACGAAAGGAAACTTTATTCTGATCCTTCCGAATAGTTAATGCTTTTCGGGCGGGGTCTAGAAAATGAAGATATGAGGATAGTATTCAGGATATCATGCTTTTGTTTTGGTGCTGCTGTCATGTTTTAGCCTTTTGGTTGGCTATTTGGTTGCATTGAGCATGTGTCCACAAACAAAAATACTTGGTGACTTAAGAAGTGTTTGTCCTCTTGTATTAAAAGAAAAAAGAAAAAAAAACCCTAATTATTAAAACTTATTTTTGATGTTAAGACGAAAGATGTCAAGACAATTTTATCATAGAAGACATAACTGTAAACAGGAAAGGACAATTCTATATATTAAAAAGGGACAGTTCACCCCAAAATCAAAAATACATATTTTTCCTCTTCCCTGTAGCGCTGTTTATCCATCTAGATTGTTTGAATGTGAGTTGCCGAGTTTTGGAGATATCGGCCGTAGAGATGTCTGCATTTTTTTTAATATAATAGGACTATATGGCGCTCGGCTTGTGGAGCTCAAAGCACAAACACAAACTCAACAGCGTTGTCTGTTTCCAGAAATCCAGACCCGGTTACTCAGGATAATCCACAGGTTTGTTGTGAGCAGTTTCATGTAGGAACTATCGGTAGAAAGAAAATAGTTCCTACATGAAAATTATGTCAAGTTTATTTATTAATAAAACTTTATTTTTTAAAGTACAAACCAGTGAAGAATAAGCCTCTCTTATAAATCATACTTACTTTGTCATCTATGTCTGTGATGTTCATGCAGTAGAAGATATCATACTTAAAGTAATCCCTCAGTATCCTTCGCAGAATATCAAAAGATATGTAGGATCTGTACAAAGAGACAGATTAGAGAATAAAATCTTGCTACAACAGAACAAACAAACTAAAAAAATATAGTTATAGGAAGAGTAATTTTGCACAATAACAGATTAAAATCCACATCTTGAATACTTTGCATTGCGATCTGTTTACCTTGCATGTCCCATGTGTGAGGCATCATACACTGTAGGGCCACAGCTGTACCATGTAACTTTGTTCCCTTTCTGAGGAACGAACAGCTCCTGAAACACAAAGACGATGACGTTAACGAGTTGATCAGAGAATAAATCAAGAGTCACTGTATTATCTGTGTCCTACTAGAGGCAGTACCCAATTCACTGTATCTGAGCTCTGTACACATGTAACTGATTAATAAGAAAAATACAGCATTAGGTTACAATCAGATTAGGTTTCTTTGACGATTTACAGTCTTTGATTGTTTGACAGTTTTAAGTTTGCCCTTTTTAAACTTTAGGGGTGCCAGTCAGGACCTTCTCCGGACATGTTAGAGGTCAGGTTTGTCCCAGGTCAAACCCACAAAAGAAAATCAATCATGTTTTTGTTTTGCAGCTGTTCGTTGGCTCACAGTGACTTGAAGGCATAAAGATGATGACTACAAAACAAAACTGACTGAAAAAACACCCATAGCGTTTCCATTTGAGTGCATTTCAATAATTTAATCTGCAGGCAAGATTAATAATAACTAAGAGTCTCTGCTGTCTTACATTAATGTGTTTTAGTCTATTATTTTTTATACACACAGCATGCAGTTATGCGAGTCTTCAAAAGCATTGATGCAGGACACCGGTTTTTATACGAGGACACAAACAAGTTGCATGGCGCTTCCTGTCATACACAGATGCAGTCACTGCCTCGGCTTTTATTATTACCTTATAAAAAGGAACCTGATCATTAACGGGAAAGTCAACTGATAACCTTCATTTGCCCTTTACACAGATAACCATCATCAGTGATTAACCGAGAGATAGTTTCACATTGTGCATCCCCATCGCATCAGAAGAAGTAGGTCTGAAAAACAAGTGAGACTATTTTTTATTACAGTTTCTAACAGCTTACAATCGACTTCTGGAGATAACCACCCTGTGCAGGGGACAGATCAAGATCCTGAAGTTTTACTTGCCAACTGACAATCGCAGTACATGATAAACTGCTCAAACATAATTAATGGGAAGCCCCAACACTCATTGCAAGAGGAATGCAGTATATTCAAAAGTACTGTCAATAACAAATGGCTGGTTTAAAGAAATGGGAAAAAACACCTCGTGCATCCTAACTGACGTCAAGCAGACGGTCAAGCTTAACATTTTAGGTGCTTCTCTGTGCTGCGTCTTCGTTAGGAAGTTTATTCTTTCCGAGACAATCTATGAAGAGCACTTTCCGCAAAGAACACAATCACTAATAAGGATTTGATATTTGCCTCTAACTTACCTTTGCTCTTGTCAGGCTGTTGTAGAGGCGAAGTTGGGGAACATCTGTTCCTGCTGGTGGAGACCAAGGGGGCTGAACCCGCTTTCCTTTCACTGAAAATAAATAAATAAAATTATTTAGATTATTCATTTAAAATATCTGACTTTGGTGACTCTTAATGGTGTCAAAACAGACGCTATACCAATTGCCACTGGAATAGTCTGAGAAAGTTTTCTACAGACAAAAACTTAACAACATTTGAATGATGCTATTTTCACATAAAAATCTAATTCTTTAAATTTAATAAATGTTGTCATTAGTTTGCCTTATGCAGCAAATAGAGGACCAGAGAACACAGAACTAAGAGAAACACTGGAAGGAAGGTTATGATGGGTCTGATGTTTTTGCCCCCTTGCATCAGTAATACACCATTACTGTGATCTATGGATGAAACTATTGATGATTTCCATTATGAGTTCATCTTTTGGACTGTAAAATACAAGAAAATAGTGATAAATGCCCACTGCAATTTCCCAGAACGTAAGTTGACGTATTCAAATTGCTGGTTTTGTCCGATCAACAGTTAATTATCCAGAAGATATTCAATTTACGATCATAGAAAACAAAGAAAAGCTGCAAATATTCACATTTGACAAGCTGGAACCAGTGAATTTTTGCTTGGAAAATACCTTAAAACAATTAAATGAAATCCATTTGACTAATAAATTAATAGACTAATTAGAGACAGCTCTACTGTGATCAAAATGTATCCACAACTTCCAAGTATTTATTGTCCTGTTCAATGCTGTACTGAGACTATGAAAGAGGTAAATAACAAATTACAAAGTTATAATTTTCCTTAAACTGAATTTGTTAAAAAAAAAGAAAAAAGAAAGAAATCTAATTTAAGCCAGAGGCACAGAGCATACCTAGTAAATTAAAGTTATATTTATATTTATATAATCTGGACTGCATCTAGCTTTTAAATCACAAAGTAACAAAAATAGATTTTACTTCGACCAAGGCAGGCTAACACCAATTAGCATCAAATACATTATTCATTTGTTTTTACTTGCATCTCAAATCTGAATGTAAAACTTTGAAGGAAATCTTGAAATCATCGTGCAGTAAACAGCAGAAGTAAAGCATTAAAGATTTCCTCTACTGTAGTAACAAATGTTTTCATTAATCACAAAGATTAACATTTCTACTTCTCCAAACTAAACACATCACTTAACAGGAGCAAAATATACCATCTTCAGGTTCTCTAATTTCAGTTTTACCAGTTAAATTGGGATAGTGCCCCAACAAGTGTAATTTTTATCATTATGCTTATTTGTTTAGCTCCAATTTCCAGTAAAACATTGAATACAGGCAACAATATTCGGCTCAAAATGTGAGAAATGAGCTAGTTATATCTTCAGGTTAGTCGGGTTAGTCCACACTCAGACTGCTCAGTAGAATCTGCTAATTTGTTTTGTCCTTTAGTCAGATGCCACAAAAGTGACGGATCATCTTATTGTCAAAGGCATGCAGCCACACATGTTCAGTTAAGGAATATACACTTTAAAGCCGGGAGAAAATTAGCTGTCAAAGCCGCACACGGCACATAATATATCCAAATGTTCTTGAACACATGTGGGGAAACTCTGCGAGAAATGATACCTAATTTCCTGTAAATGGCACACTTCTGTGTGTTCTTGTGTGTCTGCAAAGCCATTTCAAAATCAGATATTCTTTGAGTAGGTGTGTCGTTAAAGCAACATGTCTGTGGGCAAAACTAAGTGCGGTTTGTCTCAGCGGCTGTCGTTTTGTTTAAACAGTGATAAACTAACTCTCCTCAGCGCGCAGCTACAGGCGCCACATACAGCAGCACTCTGCTATGACTGACAAGAGAAGTGAAAGCTTAAACTGAATTCATTCAAATGCCTGCAAAAGAGTTCTGGGTTCATGCATGTGAGCGTTTGCAGAGGGGCAGGTTAGAGCTGCTTTTAGTTTAATCGATGAGAATTTTTCCTGCCTTAGGGACCTCAGACAGCCTCAACATCCAGGCTGGTACATAAGGGACAATGACCACATCTAGCCTGTTCATGCCTTCAACTGTCTACTCACTGCTGCTCTCAGGGTTGAGGTCCTGCTGCAGGGCTGCTATGTGTCTATACCAGCGCAGTGCGTGGACATGTTGCAGGTCTGGGGGCCTGTGGAGGAGCTTAAAGACTTTCTGGTCGGCCTGGGAGGGGCAGAACCCAGCCAGGTAGCTGCGTGAGGTTAGGTAGTCATTCAGGGCCACTGCCAGCGCAGCCTCCTCATTTATCTGTAGCAAGAAGCCATACTCAAAGGCTGCAGAAACAAGAGGGCAAATATTCGCAAAGAATTACAGACTAGGCTGCAAAAGTCTGAGAAAACACTAACAGCAGCACCACAAGGTTACCCTGGACAGGGGGATAACCAGTAAGGTAACAATCAGGCTCACAGCCAAGACCTACTGTATTTAGCAGCAAGTCAGCACACTTCCAACTCAAATTATGTAACAAAAAGTTGAAACTAAAGTGAAATCCTACAAACAGACAGGCACATGGCCATATTTTGCCTTTGATATGGTAGGATACACAAAGTGTATTGCTTCCGATTTTTCTGCTGTCAGTATCATGTTATAACTTTAGAGAAGAGGACGGTGTAGTCCCTCATTCGTCCAGGAGTGTTCTATCGTAGAAAAGGTTTCAGTCGCAGTCGTCTGGACACTGTTTTCAGAATCAAGACGTTTCGGCTCCCATCCGGAAGTCATTCTCAATTGTGAAAAAATGGGACGGGAACTAGAAATTTAAGCTACTCTGTGTTACATAAGCCCCGCCCTCAGGGAGGAGTCTACCTGAGTATCTGTTAATAGCTAGTTTCACCTGAAACTGACCTAATAGTTTCCAAGATGGCCCAGTAATCAGTAATCAGGCCTATTGTTTTCTGGCTGTACCTCCCTCATCACAGTGTCCAGATGACTACGACTGAAACCTTTTCTACGATACTTTAGAGAAGAGTAGATTTTTTAAAATATGTCTTGAGAATCAGAAATACTTTATTGATCCCTGAGGGGAAACTCTTTCGTTACAGCTGCTCACTGTCACGTCAGTGCACACAGGAATAGAAGTACTAATAAAATAGAAAGAGAAATAATAATAAGTCCGCAACAAGACAATTATTTCTAGTAAGAAATAAGAGATGTGCAATGAAAATATAATACAGCTAAGATAAATTGTGGACAGAGCAACAGAACAGATGTTGCAACAAGTGTCAAGCAATAAGGGCAATCAGGACATTTTAGAGATGTGTGACGTGGTCCAGCAGAGTTAACGGTCTCTGGGCCACGATGCTGGATGTACAGTATCTGATAACTAGAATTACCGCCCCGCGGTTGTAGGCCTCCGCCAGCCAGTCAAGTTGCAGTTTCCATCCACGTCTGTCCAGACTCATAATATATGTAGTGAACACTTGGAAGGAATTGAATAAAGTGTATTTTTTGGTTAAATGGAAGTTATCACTATACTGATGATACATATGTATGATTCCAGTGAATATACATCTTTGAAATGATTATTGAAGGATTTTCATAGATGTATTAGCTAAACAGGTACACATGTACTTGATCACTATGTAAAGATGGATTCTTATAGAGTATAGCTGCACAAAATGTGCTGCTTTTGTTTCCTCCTGACATTTTTAGATGCCTCTTTGAGCTGTAGGTGAAACTCACTCACGGGGTCACGATTAGCTAGGTTCACTCTCTACATGTTTATGCTTGTTGAACGGGTGTATTGGCTTTTTACTCGCAAAGGTTTTATTGCACTTACAGTAACGAGCGTAGTCATCCTCAGCTCAAGTAATCTTCGAGTTATCTTCGCTGTGTGTGTGTGTGTGTGTGTGTGTGTGTGTGGAGGAGCTCGGCTCAGAGACAGCGAGCAGGGCCGAAGCTGCAGTGTGATAATAAATACTACAGTCTTTAGACCTGGGGGCCGTTTAATACCGGGTTTTGGTACCCATCCCTAAATTAAATGATTTTCCTTATTCATCGCAGTTCAGGCAGTCTTTTGTGATGTGTTTATCACGCATATTCATATCGCGATGACGATGAAAATACGATTTATCGTTCAGCACTACTGCAGATTCTCGCTGTGGGGACAGAAGGAATCTGACACTACTGGAGGAAAACGACTCTAAATGTGATTTGAATGACAAAATAACTGATAAATAAGTAAACTAATATATAAAGTTCCAAAATACTAATCAATCTTGATCAGTAAATCAGTTCTGGCCCTCAAATAACAATTTTCTCTCATGTACAGACAGAAACACAATATCTTTTCTTACACTATTCACAGAAATGACCACTACTAAGAGTGAAACTGAAATGGATTTAACGAATGAAGAAGTCAAATTGAAACTTACATTTGTTTTTCCCATCCACTCATGACCAACTACATACTAAGACTGAAAATGAAAGAAAGTCAAAAAGAAACTTGCTCAAATAAAAACAAAGCAGAGCTGTAAATAGGGATTAGTGAGGTCCAAACTCCAAACACAAAGTGAGAGCTGGAAGAAGAAGGGATGAAAAAAAAAAAAGAGATGGCACAACTTTGACTTGATGATTTTGAATGAAAATTTGCTCCAAAAATACTTAAATAAATAAAATATATATATTATGATATATATATATATATATATATATATATATATATATATATATATATACACACACACACATATATACATATATAAACATACATATTAATATATATATATATATATATATATACACATACATATACACATACATATATATATATATATATATATATATATATATATATACACACACACACACACACACACACACACACATACATAAAACATAATACTTACATAAAATAGAAATGAATGTGGTTCTTGGGCATGCATGCAACTTTTAAAGCAAACTCTCATCAACATGTGTGAACACAGTAGAGAGTGAAATGGGGAGACGTGCAACAAAAGGTCCCAAGCCAGATTTGGACCAGGGACAGAGAGGTTACGTAGACCACTACGCCTTGGGGGCAACATTTCTTGTTTTACAAGCAAAGGAAACTATAGGCATTGCCGTTATAGATATAATATTGGTTATTGAGGCTTATTGACTTCAATGCAGTGCGTAACGATTTACTTATGAAACCTTCATTACAAAGTATTGTACAGGTGATCAGCTTGGAAAGAGCTGAACTGAGTTTGGCTATAATAATAATAATAATAATAATAATAATAATAATAATACAAGTGATTCCAAGAGGGTCTTTGGCAAACTTTATATAGACATGAGTGAAACAAAGTGAAATTGTCAAATAGAAACTTAACAGATCAAACTAGATGATGCACCTGAGCAAAACAGAAAGTAAAAACAAACATATTAAAATTAAACTCATATAATTTAACAAAAACAAACAAACTACAGCCTCAGTATTTTTTTTTTTTTTTAATGTTCCCTGGAAATATCCGCACTCAACTAGGATGGAAAATAACATCTGCCCAGATGTGACGACAACCGTTATAATCTGCTAAAGATGGAGACAAGCTGAGCTGCAACAGTTCAGGTGGGATAATGTAAACGGAATAACTATATTGTCTTTATTTTAGGCTTATATCAGCATGTTATTCCCTGTTGCATTTTATTCTCACAATTACCACATGAGTCTCACACTACTGTTAAGTTATTAGCTATTTCTAACTTTCGTCAGTCCAGAGATTTTTAGTTTATCAAAGTGCCAAACGTTTTCTTTCACAGAACACGCTAAACCAAACACCGTTCAAAATTCTGAACCGATTATAACACCTGAAATGTTCGTTTTTTCTAAATAAAACACTGCAATATGGAATGTGTGCCGACTTAAAGAAAGTGTCTTTTAAATTCAGAAAAGCTGTTGAATCTTATTTGTTGACGTGTGTCTTTGCCGATACGCTCCGCTCCATTAACTGTCAGTTTAAATGGCCAGATTTAAAAAGGGGGGTTCGGCTTGTCAGTCACTGACCGGTTACCTTTAGCTAAGCGGCTCCTCTGCAAGCTTTCCACCACAGCTCCAGCTAGCTAACAAAGCTAATGTTAGCTTATCGGCTGTGACAGTTCGTGAAAACACATTAAATCGTGCTGTCACAGCCTTTTCAAAGGATTTTCAACTAACCTGTCTACGAGGTCAAAAACAAACATTAGTTACTGTACCTGGCTCTCCTGAGGTCGACATTGCCACAGTGTTGGATGGTTGGATGCTGATGCAACAATAACGTGCCCGGAAGAACGCGTGCGCTAAATACCACGGTAGGAACCGGAACCAATGTGTTCGAACCTGAGAGCGGGGGGGGACCTTAAAGACCGTCGGTTCGTCCATACGGAAGTTTGTTTAGTTTTGTTTTAAAGAGCAGAAGCAAGAAGTCCGATGTTTTCCAAACTAACTAACTAACTAACTAACTAACTCCTCGCTATAGCTGGCGTATTGTGAACACAGCGGCTAAATGAAGAGTGAATTATACAGTGTGCAGTAAGTTAAAGCTGAAATGTCTCACATTAAAGAGTACATCGACAAAGTGACTCGTTATTATGAGCGGTACACGGAGTATGTGAGGAGAAACCCAGCTGCCACAGCACAGCTGGAGAGCACGGTGCGGACACTCTCCTACCTGATCGCAGGTCAGTGACAGCAGGCTTTTACTCATATTTATAATAATACAGAATAAAATGTTACATAGCTCAGAGGCTGTGTAAAAGCTGCTTCTGAATGCAGTTAACTCGACTGAACTCTGTCTCAGACCAGAGATGAGTTTCGCTTTAACTTGGACCGACACCAGAATCGTCTTTGTTGCTTTATTGCGTTCACATACAAGGAATGTGACTCCGGTTTTAAGTTGCTCTCAATGTTACACACAGTTAACAATTTACAGGAAGTTAGAAACAGCTAAAAACAAGAACAACAAAGCTGAGCACGGATAGGTAAACACAAACAGAAGGGGCATTCATTTTCAAATAAGAGAGGTTTTTGTTAACATTTTAGATTTTGTTCAGACTTTATGTATATGCTATTTGACACCAAAAGAAATAAAATATTTTGAGAATTGCATATTTTTTTTGCCCCTGGGAATGTTGTCATTTTTAACCCCCTTAAAAACGTCTTAGACGGGAGTTTCAGCTTTTTTAAGGTTCAATATCTTCAGACATGTAACTGCTAGAGCCACGCCAGTCAGTAGGGACACAGACAAAACCATGTACAACAGATCCGCATGATTGACAGGCACAAGCACATGTCATATTTTTCATTACTGGCCCTTAAATGGGGGGGGTGCAAAATGGGTGGTCTTGGGGCCCCAGGCAGTCCCCCAAAGTATATACATATGGACGTTTCCATACTTCTGGCTAAAAATACAGTATTTCATTGCTGTTATACCAAATTTCAGGAGCGCTAACATAAACAGAATTCGATTTATGGCAAGTATGACAAGCCAAGGTTGCAATTTGTTGCCTTTTTGAGATGAGGACTCATTCCTAGGACCATGAAAGTGTGCGTGAAAAGGGGTCTGTCTATATTTGGGCATTTGGTGTGTAAAGTTACAAGTTCCTTCCATGTCGTCTTCACGTTTAAATTCAACAAGATATGAGGCTTACTATACATAACCGACTACATTCCCAGGGGCAAAAAAAAAACAACTATGCAATTCTCAAAATTCAGAGAAAATATTTTACAGAATTTATTTTTTGGTGTCAAATAGCATATACATAATACACATAATGAACAAAATGTAAACAAAAACCTGTATCTGATTTGACACAGAATGAGCCAGAACTATTATGTACATACAAATAGGTGTATATACAGATAGATATATAAAAAGCAACATAAAATGTCTATATACAGGTCAAGGGTTTCTGTAAGTTGTAAACAAATACAAATAGTGCAGAGGAATAAATATTGAATGGGTACTGTAATAGATTACTTTATATACATGAAGTGGGTGGTGACACTAGCTACTTATGCTGCACAGAATGACACTGGTTGTGTTGTTTTTAGCACATAATGAATGACAACATGTCATGACTCTTATTTTGCAGGGCGATTTGCAGATTCCCATGAAATATCTGAACTGGGTGAGTAAAAGTCAAGGGTCGATACAGCTGCTGTTTGCAGGCCAGTTCTTTCTTGCATTCACACCTAGCAGTAATTAGAATTAGTAAATCAGCCAGGCTGATACACCAGTTAATGATAAATTAGCTTATCACAGATATATCAGTATTAGCTTATATTGGCGACCGATAAATAACTAGAAGTTGCAGTTACAGAAACGAATGTTCAGTGTAATTCAACTACAGTCTGATCAATATATAGTTTGTCCACCAGAGAGCACTGTCAAGTTTATTTTTCACCTGTAAAACGTCCCACTCAATACAAATCATGCTGAAACATTCTTTTAAAAAACACTTTAAAAAAAAAATGTTTTTTTCTGTTAAACAAAGAATATAAGCAGATATACCATTATCAAAAATCAAATATCAGTCCAGCTGTAGTAGTATTGATTTGTGCTGAAACTATTAGCAGATAAATTCATTATTCAATCAACAACTATTTTGATAATCGAAAAATCATTTTAAGTTAATCATCAAGCAGAAATGCCAGCTTCGAGCTTCTCAAATCTTGAATATTAAATATATTTGGGTTTTGGACTGATTGAAATTTGAAGATGTCACCTTGGGCTCTGAGAAATTTCTGACATTTTATAGATTAATAATTTAATCAGAAAAATAACCAACTGATTAATCAATAATGTTAGTTTCAGCCCTGATAATGATAATCAATGGCTCTCTCATCTTTTTCCTTTTCTGATACACACATAATCTGTAGTTTTGTTAGTTGTAAGCTTCCATGTAGGGCTGGGCATAATAACATATCCAGATGAATTGTGATTTTGTAAACATACAGTATATATTGTGTTATTTACACAACATGATAGTAAAATATTCTATTACATGATTCCAGTGATAAATATAATGAATGGTACGTAATCGATAAACTCCCTCTCCCTGGCTGTGTGTCTTTTTCAGTGTACTCGGCCTCCAATCTCCTGGTGCTGTTCAATGACAGCATTCTGCGCAAAGGGCTGCGATGTGCCTTCCCCGTGGTGAGCACTGCTACAGAGTTTTACCGTAACCTCAGATTTCATTCACAAAGAAAGAAATGCTTGCTGCGTTTTTATACAGGCCAGTGCACTGATGGCCAGTGCACTGATGGCCAGTGGACTGATGGCCAGTGGACTGATGGCCAGTGGACTGATGGCCAGTGGACTGATGGCCAGTGCACTGATGGCCAGTGGACTGGCTACTACTAAACTACTATACAGGAAGAAAAGCAAGGGAGAGAGAGATGGTGACAGATGCTGAACATGAGTTTTAGACCGAAAAGAGTTGCGTCAAGTTTTAACCAGTCGACGTTTCCGTTTTTTCAAGCTTTTTCTTATTTAAACAAATCTAACCAATCAGAGACAGAAAATACTGCTAGAGAAGCATGCAGAAGCATCTCTGGCCGGCTGGCCATACACTTGCCAAGAGATCAATAGCCTGTAGATTGAAATCCTCCTAATCTGTCACAACACAAAGATGGCTTCTTGATTTCATGGGTATAGCTGGTGTGGAAAACTGGGCAGCTAACATGCAGGTATTGGAGGTATCGCTCGTTTGTTTTCTCTGTGGCTCAACAAACTTCTCTAATCGATCACTAAAGAGAGAAAGATGAATGTGACTGCCTTGCTACGGCAACATAATTCAGCGTTTCTCTTATTCCTTGAAGAAACAGGCTGCAGTTGTCCCAGCTGGAAGAATCGACAGAAGTAGTTTTCAGTTTGAATGGGGTGTTATTGTGTGCTGCAGACTGAAATTGCTCACTAGTGTCCCTGCTGTGTGTTCAGTCTCTCTCTCAGCAGAGACTCCTGAACTGGCTGTCTGTGTTGGAGTATGTGGAAGTTTTCCTGGAGATGGGAGCCTGCAAGCTGTGGGGTGAAGTCGGACGCTGGCTGGTGATCGGACTCATTCAGATTTTTAAGTAATTTTTCTCCTCTTGTGACCTGTAGCAGGATTTTTTTCCCCATTATTTAAAATGAAAAGAAAAATTAAACCAAAATGTATATTTTGCATTGATCTGACAAGAAATGTTGGATTTTTAGTAGACTGAACTCTACTTTTTGTGTCTCTCAGTTTGACTGTATTTGAAATAGCCAAAAGTATGTGGACACCCACGCCCACGTTCCAACTTTGTGGCAAAGTTTTGTTGAAGTGCCTTTTCAACATGACAATGCCCCCGTGCAGAAAGCCAGCCCTATAAAGAAATGGTTTTCCCAGTTTGGTGTGGAAGAACTGGCGCCTACACAGAGCCCTGATATCATCCACATCCAACACCTTCGGGATGAACTGGACCTAAAACATCAGTGTTGGACCTCACTAAAGCTCTTGTGTCTGAATGGGAGCAAATCTCTGCAGCCAGATTTCAAAATCGGATAGAACGACTGAAACGAGGAGAGTGGAGGCTGTTGGAGCAGCAGATTAATGCCCGTGGTTTTAGAATGACATGTTCAACAACTGCATATGGGTGGAATGTTTGAGTGTCCACATACTTTTGGCCATGTAGTGTATAAGCATGAACAAATCTTAAGTACACAAAAGAGAGTACCCCAGTTCAAAGTGTGTGCTTTGTTTTATATTATTTCTTTCTTTGCGGTAATGTTTGAAAGGAACTCTGTATGTTGTCATATCTAGAATACTGTGTATTAACCCTTTAAGGGAGTATGACTCGTTTAAAAACATTTCAAGAAAAGAAATCACATGCTTCATGTCGCACTATGGCATTCCTTGTTTACTCTACTGTCTCTGACCAAATTTTCTCCTCGCATCGATCTCCAGGGCAATTTTTCGCATCGTGCTTCTTCTGAGGTACAAATCCGGCATTCAGACTTCACCTCCCATAATCCCCCTCGACAGAGGTGCAGAATTTGTTAGTGAAGGTCAGTTATCCTGTTTCTCTCTAGCTGTTATGACTTCCTTCCAGAGATCAGTCTCTACTAAACTAAAAAGATTTAGTAGAGGAAGTTACAGAAGGAGTGTATCCACAATTCAGCCTCCCGTCATTGTGAGCATGTTTGCATGCTGACGTTAGCATAGGAGCTGCTAGCATGGCTGTAGACTCTTAGTCATTTATTTAGACACAGTTTCTTGAGAGGTAGGACTTGTTGATCCCGACATGACTCAGGACCAAAACAGTCCAACCCAGTTGTCACTTCTGACAACTTTTAACATTTTTCATGTTCTCAGGTAACAAATCATTTCGAGTGTGGACAAAAAAATTACACTTAATTAAAGTTGCACATATCAATATTTTTTACATTAACAGTGGATCGAATGACTACATGTAATGTGAAAGAAGCTGCTTGCAGAATTATCACCCGACTCTGCACTTCCCCACGTGCTATAGAGCCTCTTTTAGCTCGTTGTTTTGGTTTTACAGCACATTTACTACTTTGGTTCAGTCTCAGCGCTCTCCAGCTACAGCAGGCAGGTGTTTCCAGCTAAAAAGCCCTGATAAACCCACTGTACACTACCTGCTCAGGTAGCTGTTAACTAGCTGGTGAACATAGTGGAGCATTTAGCAGCTTAAGAGCCAGATGTTTCCTCTCAGAGGTTTGGGGGAAGCCGAAACGGAGCTAGAAGGAGATAAATATTGGACTTACAGTCTTCAGGTGGACACAAACACGACTCCAAATGAACGATAATGTTGCTCTGTGGATGTGTAAATACTGTAGACAAACGTTTGCTAAGACGTTCACCATAACAATTCTATGAGGTTAAATGTCAGTGTTGTGTTTACAGCTCGTTCCGCTGCCCCTAAGTAGCCAAAAAAACGAACAATGCTGCTTTAAACTACACAAGCAAAGGCTGTTTCTCACTTCTTGCACTGTGCATTGAAAAAGTGATGTATGTATAAGGAGTGAAAGAGATTGTACTGTGTTTCCTTCCTCTTACCACAGATGACGGTAACAGGGAGCAGCAAGATGACACCTGTTTTGTGGGCCAGAGGTCAGGACGAGCCATTAGGCCACTGGGCAGCAGTAAGACCAGTTAAAACTCTTTTTAAAAAAATTGAAATGTAATATCCTAACCACGTTTCACATGGCCTGAAACTTGGAGCAATTAGAGCTTGTTAAGCGTCTGTGTGACTGAGCGGTGGTGTGATCTGAAACACGGAAATATCTGGTTTACGTCTAAACAAAAGCCTGCTTACCGGAATCACAGAAGACTTTAAAAAAGTCTTAATGCTAGCTGACAGCCAGGCTGCACGTATGCTGCAACACTTGCTTGTTCACATGAGGTTCTGTCACTCCCTTTAAAAAAACAAAACAAAAACAAATTACTCCTCCTGCCTATATTAGTATCTTAAATGTTATCATGTATCTCTTCTTTTACTCAGAAGGTAGCTTAATAACCACCAAACTTCAACTTTCACACATCTAAAGGTCAAATCCACACGAGGTCACATCGGGCAGACACCTGCTGCTTCGCTGCTCTCTAACTTTGAAGAATGTTAAACTTCTGGCCGAGCAGTGACGTCTTTTTCATCCGCTCCTGAAGGCAAACTGTAACGTCACTGTTTGGGGGTTTGGCCAGGAGAACAAAGTGATTTAAATTTTTAACCCCCAGAGGTCAAGCTTCAGTTTTCTGCCCTGTGTAAACCTTTGCTCTTTGGTTTAAAGGCCCTGAGCACACGTGTCCGTGCACCAGTCAGCAACATTTGAATCAGAATCTGGTGACAGCGGGGCTATTTGCTTATGTTGCCAACATAATATATCAGATGTGATCAGCAGATTAAGCAGAGTTTATACTGTTAAAAAATGTAACTTTTAACTTAAAGCAGCTATAATTAATATTTAACAGTAGATAAAATGACTGTTGTATGTGAAATGTGTTGCCCTTGGTGGCAAACTCAGAGTGATTCTGCAGCTCTTCTGGGTGTTTTAGCGTCTTTCAGCTCATTGTTTTGGTTTTCCGACTTTACTGTTTTGGTTCGCTCTCATCAGCAGTATTTTCGAGCGCAGCGGGCAGCTGTTTTCAGTGAAAAAGCTCTAAAAACCCACTGTACACGACCTGCTCAGCATCACACAGCGGACAGACGCAGTCAGAGAGCAGCTGGTGAACGTAGCGGAGCATTTAGCAGCTAAAGAGCCAGATGTTTCCCCTCAGCAGCTGCTGGAGACTAAAAACAGAGCTAAAAGGAGAGTGGCTGTTCTGTTCATCCATCAGGTGGCCAGAAACACAACTTTGGATTAATGCTAATGTTGTTCCATGTCTGTTATAGTTCACCATACCAACATATGTCAGTGGTGTGTTAACGGCTTGTTTCCGCTGCCCACGAGTCGCCAAAACATTAATTATTGCAGGTTTGAAGTTTTAATAAAAAATTGTACAAGGAATAGAAAGTGGCTTTTTTTATTTGTCTAACTTTCAAACATGTCCCAGTAGGAAAAGCACAGGTGTAAATAATAATAGTAATGATGGCTGAATTCCATGTAGCTGCTTCAGTTTCAGGGTCCTGGTATTGGGCATGCTGGCTCACTGTCCCGGCTTACTGGGACACCTGAATAGTTCTGAGCCATCGTCAGTGTTATTAGTAACACTTGTGCTCTTCTCTACAATGACAAAATGTCTTTGTCATGAAGAAGACCTATTAAATATGAAAAAAATAAATAAATACCAGCTGTTTTGTTGATGTGTTCGTGTTGCAGTTAGTCAGGAAAAGCAGCCAAACCCCACACTTGAACCTAATCTTGGGACCACGTTTAACAGGGAGGTTTTACTGACTGACTCACTGTAGGAAACTCGTCCACCTCTTCACCTCTTTTCGCCTCTGTGGTGTGCCAGCTCCCTCCCTGCAGGCCCGGCTGTGGGGGGCACCGAGTCAGAAGAAGAGGAGGAGCGCCTTAAATGGAGAGAACCTCCACAGCAAACCAACACAGCTGGGGCTTCAGGAGACCATCGCCGAGTCTGTGTACATCGGACGGCCACTCGTGCACTGTATCCTTCCCTCATTGTCACTCCAGTCCGCCCAGTCGCATAATTAAATATTGAGCTAAAAAGCACACACAGAGAACACACCTCTGCCAAGGCCACATCCTCTAAATCCTCTAAATGTTATTAGGAAATGTTAGAAATTTCTAATCTTTATCTGGTTCTGGATCTGAATCCAAAAACACATAGTGAAAGACAATCACAGGATATGTGTGGCAGATACTACACATATAATATCTAATATCTTATATCTTTAGTTTTTTTGGGTATCTTGCCAACTAACAAATAAGCAAACCAACAAAGGCGACTGACCTTCTTTTCAGAGGTGAAGAATAGTTATTACTTTTTTAAATCCATATATCATGTTTTCATATTTCATTGGCATCTAATTTCAATGGGGGGGACAAACCTGTAATCCTCTTTCAGGACAAAACAGCCCTCTACAGTTCAGCCCCAAAAATAAACTGATACTGAAGCAGTTTATCGGATTACATGTGAGTGGGTACTTAAAAACAATTACAGTAGTTTTTATTTGATGAACTAGAATATAGAGAGGAGGAAGTGCACAGAGAAATGTTGAGGGCAAGAACAGAAAGCACCTGATTTAGTAATAAACACATCTTTCTAACATTGCATGTGTTTTTACCTACAGATTTACCTAAAGATTCATCTTACGGTTATAGAAATAAAGTTCATTGTTACTATTATTGTTATTATTAATAAAATAACCATTGAGAACTTCATTGAAAGACTGCTGTACCACCACAGTTGTTGCTGAACTGCAGGATTTTGAAGTTGTCTTGACTCGTTGCTGAGTGTTATCCACAGACTGTAGGCGTTATCCTGCAGAAAAGGGCTGATCTTTAAAAGCCACCTGTGTGCTGTAAAAACAAAACAAAAATATAATTACCTGTAGCCTGTAAACATAATTATTTAACCTAAAAAAAAAAAATGAAGCCATGTCTTCCTGACCCTTGAATGTCATACGACCATTTACACAGAAATATTTCTAATCTTAAAAGCACAACACAAAATGTTAGAACGCATAATTACTTGCTATTAGATTCCTTATGTTGTTTTTTTTTATTTGTCCTACTGGAGACATTTTTATTGGACATATTTTTCCTTAAAGCAAAGCCTCCTGGCTGCAGTGCTCTGCCTTGGACTCTGTGGAAAACAGTCCTGGAAGCCCTGGCTCGTCTCTGCAGTCCTCGAGCTTTCAAGGTATGCAAGCTCCGCAACATTCATTCCCATTCACCTAATTATAAATAGTTTCATTTTCAACATCACGCCTGATCTTTATCTAGTTAACAGAAAATGTAGAATACTAATTATGTTTAATTATTCTGCAAAGAAATATATTTACTTACCTTGGAAGGAAAACGCTCCTCCATTATTTTTACCATTGGAGAAATTTACTCAAGACAGGCAAAACTGTTTCTGGGATTTCTGGGCCACTTTTCTTTCAAATTGGTAAAAATTTTCAGTTGTGAGGATTTTTCAATTTATCTAAATCCGGAGGGGATGCTGAATTGTTTGGCAGATTCTGTTCTAGGGTACAGAATTGTTTTTTTCTTATAAGGGTTTGTACTCTTCATGTGACGACTTAATTTAAAATATTCTCCATGTTAGTGTAAGGATTTGAATGGAAGTTTTGATTTAGATGTGGAGGATGAAAGGGAAAAAGAGACATGGAAACTTTATTGTAGTCGTTTATTTTCTATCAGTTAGGTTTTATGGACATGCGTTAGGCCACTCTGTCAACAGGACTGTTGTCCCACAGATAATTTACAATTTGATAGAAAACCTTTTCAGAAGCTCTCTTACATTCCTGAATGACTCAGCTCTTCTGAGTCATTCAGGATCGTTTCTATCAGACTTGACAAGTGAAGGTTGAGTTATGAATGAAGTGAGTTATGAATTGAGTTATGTGTCCTCCTTCCTTTAGTTTTGCTGTGCTCAGTGATGGAAAATTTCAAAATCGATGGGAGAAGGCCGAGATAAGGAGGAGAACCTTTCTTTTGCTGTATTACCTTCTTCGTTCACCCTTCTATGACAAATACTCTGAGTAAGTATCTCTGTTCAGTGGTGTATTGCAATCAAGAGGATAGATATTCAATTTACACCCATAAAACAGAGAAAAGCTTCAAATCCTCACATTTTAAAAGCTAGAACCGGAGAATATTTGGCACTTCTGCTTAAAAACATTACTACCGACTAATTGATTAATCGTTTCAGCCCCATATGAAATACACCAGTCTGTTTAGTGTTTTGGTAGAATGAATGCAGTTTTAAATATTTATAAAATAGCAGAAAAGGCACAATTGTTGGCACTTGTGTTTTAACACTTGTGACTGTGTTTCTTCGTCTGCAGGGAGAAGATTCTCTTCCTGCTCAGACTTCTGGCTGATCATGTTCCAGGAATTGGCCTTGTAGCACGTAAGTCATGTCTGCTCCATGATGCTGACTTCTACATGTGAGCTTTTGAAAGCCCCAGAAAGTATTTCAGTGTAACATTAAATATTCATGACTTATGAAAGCAATAGACAAAGTTAAAGTTTGGAGAAAAACATCCTTAGTTATTATTTATGAGTAGTTTAACCCTCAAAAAACTCAGCGTATCCATCAAAAAGTTACATAGTCTGGCTTTAAATACATTTCAGTTTGAATAATATAATGATGGCCCAAATATAACCGACTGGTAGCAACTTAAGACATTTTATATTATTGTAAGAATTTCTAACATTATATTGGGTAATGTGTGTATTAATATAAATGCCATTTTCTTATCAGCAGCACCATTACTACTCACATATTATTAGTTTATAACATATTGGTGCTTGTTTTGTTCATGTGTTCAGGCCCTCTGATGGATTACCTCCCCACCTGGCAGAAGATCTACTTCTACAACTGGGGATAAAACCTGCTGGATGTTCTAAGATCTTTGATGTTTGCAAGTCAACAAGGGCAACGGCAAGAAAGGAACTGTCAGGCCCGGGGACTGACACACCTGCCATAATTGCCCAAAAATCACATAAAATGACGTGGAAAGGATTACCACTTCCGACTGACAGCGAGGATCTTCTTAGTAACAAAATGTATTGATTTAGAAGGCTATTTCAGCATCAAAACAGACATTATCATCAGGACTTCATTTTCAGTAATCGGATTTTTACCTTGACGCTGGTTTGACTTAATGCTAAAGAACATGTTTGCCACATGACTAAGAGGCATGTTGGAGAACTTCATTCTTTGAGTTCACGATTTATGCTACGGTCTTGTACAGTGACGTTTATGATGTGTGGCAGAATACTTTTGTGAGCAACGTCTTATCTTTCATTGCACTCATGTCAAAAGCCCTCAGAAGTGTGCAGCATTTTGTCGAGAAGAGGCGTCAGCAGTTCGACATCTTTCAAGAGAGTACCTAAAGCTAAGGAGCGATGACTGAGTAGCACATAAAACTTGAGTGAAAAAATCTCGACACCTGATTTCCAGCAGCAGCCATTGAGTTTCCAGTTCTTGATTCAATATTGGGAGAGTTTTCATGCAGAGAAGAGGGTGCACACACTGATTAAGGCCGGGTGTGTGTGTGCGCGCTGGAGTCAAGGACCAGAACACGGCAGAGGTTTTCAATCTTTATTAACATACTGAATAAGTTTCTTTTTGTGGCCTACAAATAAATAGTTGAATGTTTCATCCTTTCGGTCCACATGTTTGTTACTTTTCGGAGAGTTTATCATGGGTGGGACACACACACAGGCATGGCCACGCTAGGAAAAATGACACTCTATCAAAGAAAATTGCAAACCGGTTTCCAGACCTCTTATTACTTACTTGGGGAAGTCCTTTCAATAACTTATTGAATGTCAAGTCTGCCGGGAACATACGAGTGGGGTACTGTGGGTTTGATATGAGCTGCATCACAATCAGGAAACTGGTAAGAGAGGGTGTGATACATGTAGGTTCACACTAGACGGATGTTGTTGTATTCACTTGCATGCTACCGTCCCCTGAAATTTAATTTTTCAGTTACGCAGAGAAATATTGAAAGGGTTCCTTTTCCCAAAGACATTTTGTCTCACCATTATGATGTGGTTTCCACCTTGAATGTCGGGAATATTTTTCATTGGCCAATACGTCTGAAACTGAGCAGATAAAAACGTAAACTTAAGACATCAGCCCTCCGAAATAAAAGGTTAAACTGCTGAGAGAAAACCCCCCAGCAAAATGTCTTGGTTTTTTTCTCAGAGCTGAGGTACATCGAGGCAGGCTTCAGATTAAACCAGCAAGACAT